>NW_027256897.1:12472516-12730016 GCF_029215685.1 Pituophis catenifer annectens | reverse complement strand
CTGAACCCCCTAAGACCAGCCCTCCCGCTGTGACCCATGGAACCCCAAACCCCTACCTATCATGTCCAGGATGCTCTGGTGGTTTGAAACGATGACACAGGGACCTTCGATCTCGAAGTGCTCCAGACCCTTCACTTCAAACCTCAGGCCGTAGGCGTACTTGAAGGTGCGAACCACGTTTTTAATGAGCCTAAAAAAAAAAAAAAAAAGGCAAAAGTGAGGGATGAGACAACTGGCCTTTCCAGAGAGGTGAAGTCAAAGATGGCCCGAAGCCAGGATGGATAAAAATCAATGATTTTTTTAAAAAAAATAAAAAAAACCCAGATTTTTTTTATTTAAATCGGGTTTTTTGATTTTTATCGAATTTATTTTAATAAAAAACTTTTGGGGTAAAAATCAAAAGATAGTTTTCTATTTAAGATACATAAATAATTTAGTTTATTCAGCATGAAATGGAGCTTAGTTATGTAGCACGAGGCTGTATATTCTGCAACACTGGGACTATAGGTGAGTCAACAGCGGGTCAAAGGAGTAGCAGAGATGACAGTTGCTCTTTAAAAATTAGGATTCAAATCGAGTTGATTTAAATCAAGCCTTTTTACTAGGGATTTAAATCATGATTTAAATTGTGATTTAAATCAGCTCGATTTAAATCAAATCCACCCTGCCCGAAGCTGTTCCTCAACAAAAACCACATTTTCCCCCCAATTCTCTTCCCATTTGCCTGCATACAATATTTTCTTCGCACATTAAACCCGAAATTCTGGCTACTTAAAAATGGTGAAACCTCTTTTTGGTGAGGTATTAAAGAGGGCTAGGAACTGCCTGACTTTTCCTGCTTTCAGCCCCCCAGCTGGAAAAACAGGTTTCTCTCTTTTCCGCCCTTCCAGTCACCTCCATCAACGGCTTTCTGGATGAGGCAAGAAGGTAAAATATCCATGAAAATGACTCAGGTATTTCAGCCAAGACTATGGCTGGGCAAAGTCCTTCAGTGTCACTCTTGTCTTGACATCACAGCTGCCTGCATCCCTTTGCTGCCTCTCTCTCCCTCCCTCCCTCTTTCCCTCCCTCTCCCTCCTTCCCTCCTCCTCCTCCCTCCCTCTCTCCCCCTCGAACCTAAAACACATGAAGAATGTTTGCAGGAATTGGGAATGTCTATTCAGGGGTCAGCAACCTGCAGCTCTGGAGCCGCATGCGGCTCTTTGGGCCCTCTGCTGTGGCTCCCTGTCAGGTGATCCCACCATTGGCTGGCCCTCCCCGCCTAGTCACTCCTCGCCTGGCCTGAGAAGGAAAGCGTGATGGTGGGGGATGGAGAAGCGACCAGGGCAGAGACAGCGAGATACAGAGAGAGTGGGAGGGGGGGGGAGAGATACAGAGAGAGAGGGAGAGGGGGGAAAGAGAGGGAGGGGAGACAGAGATATGTTAAAAGAATTTTGTGGTTCCCGGTGTTTTTTAACAACTGGTTCTCTGCCCTAATGACCGGCTGGGTAGGCGTGGCTAGGGGTTGGTCATGTGACTGATGGAAGTGAGTGACATCGAGTTGGCCACACCCACCCAGGTTTTGTGGCTCCCGGTGTTTTATTTTCTGTGGGAAAGGGGTCCAAATGGCTCTTTTGAGTATTTAAAGTTGCAGACCCCTGGTCTAGTTTGATGAAAAGAAGGACTAGGGGTGACATGATAGCAATATTCCAATATCTCAGGGGCTGCCACAAAGAAGAAGAGGGGGGGGGATTTCAACCTAATTTCCAAAGCACCTGAGGGTAGGACAAGAAGTAACAGATGGAAACTTATCAAGGAGAGAAGAAAGCAACCTAGAACTAAGGAAAAAAATTCCGGACAGTGGGAACATTTAATTAGTGGAACGGCTTGCCTCTAGAAGTTGTACGTGCTCCAACACTGGAGGTCTTTAAGAAGACCCTAGACAACCATTTGTCTGAAATGGGACAGAATCTCCTGCCATGGACAGGGGATTGAATTAGAAGATCTCCAAGATCCTTTCCAATCTTATCCTGTTTCTCCGAAAATAAGACCCAACCGGAAAATAAGCCCTAGCATGATTTTTCGAATGCTCGTAATATAAGCTCTACCCCCAAAATAAGCCCCAGTTAAGATCGTCAACCAGACAGAAGTGTTTAGTTACTGTATTTCCCCCAAAATAAGACCTAACCGGAAAATAAGCCGTCATGCGTCTTTTGGAGCAAAAATTAAAATAAGACACAGTTTTATTTTTGGGGGAAACATGGTATTATTCTGTGTTATTATCTGCAGCTCAGGACAATGGGAATCACGGGATCTTGGAGGTCATCTAGACTACTACCAACCCAAGAAGATCATCCTGGACAAAGGGCTGCCCAACTTTCACCTCTCCTGGGCTGGATGAAGAGGCAGATGGAGATGGGGGAGGGGTGGCCCTTTCAAATCCCCAAGTTAGTGATGCCAACCGATGCTCCCACCTGCAGATCTCTGATGGATCTGCCTGCATGGGAATTAAGACCAGAATAGGGCAGCTAGAATTGGCAAGGGAAAAATGTATCTTGGTTAAATTTTATAGAAGGGTAAGAGGCAAAGGGCGCCTTCTGAGCCTTTTACACTTATAAAAAGACAGCAAGCCCAGTAACAGAGATGGAAGGAACCTTGGAGGTCATCTAGTCCAACCCCCTGCTCACGCAAGAGACCTGTACTAGGGATTCGAACCACTGAACTGCCAACTTTTCTGATCAACAAGCTCACTTCAGACTGAAACTTCCACTCCTGGTTTGTAAAAACCCAAACTTCCTAGAGAAACTACCACACCTAGAATTCCCAGCCATTGCCCACATGAGTAGGAACTGTAGTCCCAGCACTGTCTGGCATTGCTACAAACCACCAAGAGCTGTTAATTAGTCCTTGACTTATGATTATAATTGTGACCGGAATTTCCACTCTTAAATCACTATAATTGTAAGTCAAGACACATTCAATTTTAGGACAAATTTCATGGTAAGCAAATCACGAAGTTCTTAAAGAAATCCAGCTTCCCCCAAACGGTGTTTTTTTGCCAGAACTTGGCCAAAAAAAGATCACAAAATGTGATCAGGTGACTGCAGGATGTTGAAACCTGTCATAAACAGGAGCCAGCTGCCAAGTGCTCAAATTGTAATCACACCAGTGTGGCGTGATGTGAAAGTTGTAAGTGTAACTACAGGTTGTTAGGTTCTTTTCTTAGCACTGTTGTAACTTTGAACCTTTGTTCAGTGAAAGGGGAATCATTGCCAAACTACAAGTCCCAGTTTAGATACAGATACAGATTAACAGAGTTGGGAGGCACCAGGGTGGATTTGATTTAAATCGAGTTGATTTAAATCACAATTTAAATCATGATTTAAATCCCTAGTAAAAAGGCTTGATTTAAATCAACTCGATTTAAATCATAATTTTTAAAGAGCAACTGTCATCTCTGCTACTCCTTTGACCCGCTGTTGACTCACCGATAGTCCCAGTGTTGCAGAATATACAGCCTCGTGCTACATAACTAAGCTCCATTTCATGCTGAATAAACTAAATTATTTATGTATCTTAAATAGAAAACTATCTTACGATAGATTTTTACCCCAAAAGTTTTTTATTAAAATAAATTCGATAAAAATAAAAAAAATCCGATTTAAATAAAAAAAATCCGATTTAAATTTTAAAAAATCTGATTTTTTTGATTTTTTTTTAAAAAAATCATTGATTTTTATCCACCCTGGGAGGGACCTTGTAGGTCATCTAGTCCAACCCCCTCCCAAGCAGGAGACCCTACACCATTTCTGACCGATGGCAGTCCAGTCTCTTCTTGAAAGCCTCCAGTGATGAAGCTCCTACAACTTCTGAAGGCAACTTTTGTTCCACTGTTGGATTGTTCTCAGTATCAGAAAATTCCTCCTTATTTCCAGGTTGAATCTCTTGTTGATCAGTTCCCATGCATTATTCCTTGTCTGGCCTTCGGGTGCTTTGGAAAATAGCTCAACCCCCTCCTCCCTGTGACAGCCCCTCAAATATTGGAAGATGCTATCCTGTCTCCCCTGGTCCTTTTCTTCACTAGACTAGCCATGCCCGGTTCCTGCAACTGTTCTTCATATTTATTTCTTTTATTTATTTTTCATATTTGTATACCGCCCTACTCCCGAAGGACTCAGGGCGGTGAACAGCCATAATAAATACAAATACATATAGAAGTTAAAAACTATTAACAAACAGATTAAGTAATTTAGGCTCAAAGATTAAAAAACATCCAAATTTATCTAAAGAGGTTTAAAACCCAATTTAAAAGACAGTTTAAAAGCCAATTAAAAAGGGAGAGTTAGGCCAGACCAGCTTGTTGGAATAGAAATGTTTTCAGGGCTCGGCGGAATATGCGTAAGTCTTGGATGTTTCGTAACTCCGGGGGAAGCCCGTTCCAGATGGTAGGTGCCCCCACAGAAAAGGCTCTCCCCCTGGGGGCCATCAGTCGACATTGTTTGGCCGACGGCACCCTGAGGAGTCCCTCTCTATGGGAGCGAACTGGTCGGTGAGAGGCTATTGGTGGCAGGAGGCGGTCTCGTAAGTACCCTGGTCCTGAGCCATGGAGCACTCTAAAGATAGTAACCAAAACCTTGAAGCGCACCCGGAAGACCACTGGGAGCCAGTGCAGCTCGCGCAGGAGGGGGGTTACATGAGAGCGCCACATTGCTCCCATTACCACCCGCGCGGCCGCATTCTGGACCAGTTGGAGCCTTCGGGTGCTTCTCAAGGGGAGCCCCATGTAGAGAGCATTACAATAATCCAGGCGTGAGGTGACAAGGGCGTGAGTGACCGTGCGTAACGAGTCCCGATCCAGAAAGGGATGCAACTGGCGAATCAGGCGAACCTGATAAAAAGTCAGGTTTTGATGCTCTCTCAAAATAAATGAACTTCCAAACTGACACATATGTTTTAGTCTCCCTAATTATCCTGGTTGCTCTTCTCTGCACTTTTTCTAGAGTCTCAACCTCTTTTTTATAGTGTGGTGACCAAAACTGGATGCAGTTTTCTAGCTTGCCTTGCTATCAGCTGCAGGACTTCAACAGCTCCTGAGATGAAGGCAGGTGGGGTAAGGAAGGTTGAAAGAGCTGGTCGGGGCGAAATAGAAGGAGGAGCCATGTTGCTATCCCAGAAGATGGAAAGCGCACTGGCTGCCCAAGGGAGGGGGAGGGGCAGATGGCACACCACCCTGAGAATCTGGATCTGATTGGCTCTCTGCAGCTGCTCCATCTTCATGCAAATGGGGGCAGAGTCCACTTCCAACGTATGGAGCAGAAAGAGCGGTGAGTAACCCTTAGGCCAGACATCAAGGCCAGAGGTCCAACCCATCTCTGGGATAAATGGCTAAGACTTTTTCAGAGTCAGCAGAAGAGAAATAAGGATGGAAAGAGCAGCTTTGCAAATCTCTTTAGCTCAAGAGCCCAAATGCACTAATCCAGGGTGGATAAAAATGGATGAATTAAAAAAAAATGGTTTTTAAAAATTTAAATCAGATTTTTTTTATTTTTATCAAATTTATTTTAATAAAATGCTTTTGGAGTAAAAAATCTATCTAAAGAATAGAATAGAACAGAATTCTTTATTGGCCAAGTGTGATTGGACACACAAGGAATTTGTCTTTGGTGCATATGCTCTCAGTGTACATAAAAAGAAAAAATAATATGTACGAAGTATTCATCAAGAATCATAAGATACAACACTTAGTGATAGTGTTGTATGGGATAGTAATAAGCAATCAAATCATACTAGGAAACAATAAAACAATATAAATTGTAAAGATACAAGCAACATGGTTATAGCCATAAGTGGGAAGAGATGAGTACTAGGAAGGATGAGAAGATTAATAGTAATGGTAATGCAGATTTAGTGAATAGTTTGATAGTGTTGAGGGAATTAGTTGTTTAGCAGAGTGATGGCATTCGGGGGAAAACTGTTCTTGTGTCTAGTTGTTCTGGTGTGCAGTGCTCTATAGTCTCGTTTTGAGGGTAGGAGTTGAAACCGTTTATGTCCAGGATGCGAGGGGTCTGTAGATATTTTCACAGCCCTCTTTTTGACTCGTGCAGTATCCAGGTCCTCCATGGAAGGCAGGTTGGTAGCCATGGTTTTTTCTGCAGTTCTAATTATCCACTGAAGTCTGTGTCTGTCTTGTTGGGTTGCAGAGCCAAACCAGACAGTTATAGAAGTGCAGATGACAGTTTTTAACAGTTTTTAGTTTTCTTAAATAGAAAACTAAAGATAGTTTTCTATTTAAGATACATTAATAATTGACTTTATTCAGCATTTGAAATGGAGTTTAGTTATGTAGCAAGAGGAAGCTGTATATCTGCAATATTGGGACTGTCAGTGAGTCAACAGCAGATGAGAGGAAGAGCTGCTGCGGGACAGAGACGACAATTGCTCTTTAAAAATTATGATTTAAATCGAGTTGATTTAAATCAAGCCTTTTTACTAGTGATATAAATCGTGATTTAAATTGTGATTTAAATCGAGTTGATTTAAATCAAATCCACCCTGCACTAAGCTAAGGCCTCACTTTTCTGCCAGTGAGGAAAAAGGCATTTTGCAGAACCCTCTGCAGAGTGATGCAGCCTGCTTGAGGGACTCTGCGCTAAGATGTCGTTTCAAAGGACTTTTTGTTCTCTGTTTTCTGGTTCACATGACTTCAGAAAAGAAACTGAACTGTAGATGGTCCCACAAATGTCGATCGCTACTGTCAGGACGGCCTCCTTTCATTACCCAAGAAAGAAAACCCCCGACTCCATTTTCATAGAGAAAGGTAACTTTTACTGGATAAGAACTGAATGCAGTCAAAGAAAAGCAAGTTCTGAAGCAAAGGCGAGACTGCCTTCTACCGCATAGCTCCCAGCGACCGGTAAGATCCCACAGAGTTGGTCTCCTCCAGGTCCCGTCAGCTAAACAATGCCAGCTGATGGGCCCGCAGAGGAGGGCCTTCTCTGTGGCTGCCCCAGCTCTCTGGAACCAGTTACCTCCTGAGGTCCGGACGACCCCCACCCTATTGGCCTTCTGAAAAGCGGTGAAGACCTGGCTTTTCCGGCAGGCCTGGGGCCGTTGATCTTGCTCTTGCGATCTGGCGAGATCCCGCCATGAATGGTGTGAATGGGTTTTAATGTTTTTAATTTTTAACTGTTTTTGTAATGATTTTTTAAATGTATTGTGAGCTGCCCTGAGTCCCCGGAGAAAGGCGGCATATAAATTGAACTAAATAAATAAATTAAATAAATAAATAAATAAATAAATAAATAATAAAAAGGAGGTTTTTAGATATTACAGTGGGATTAACAATGGAAAAAACAGAAAGGGCGGAAAGAGACAAAGAAGGAAAGAAGGGTGGAATAGAAAGAACACAAAAAAACTTAAATGATTACACTGGGATTAACAATGAAAAGATAAAAAAGGATGGAAAACAACAGGAAATGTAGGGCAAAATAGAAGAGTCCAGGTCTGTGAAATACAGAATGATTACATTGGGATAAACAGTGGGGCGATAAGAAAAGGAGAAAAGAGATGGGAAACAATGGGAAATTTAGGGCAAAATAGGAGAGTTCAAGATTTTAAAGCACAAAAGAAAAAAAGGGGGGAAAGCAAAAATAAAAATGGGAAGGGTGAAAAAGAAATGAAAGAGAAATATGCTGTATATATTTAGAACTGAAATATGAACTGTAGTGAGAAATAAATGGGAAATCATATGATTGCAAAAATGAAATGAATAATAATTGGAATATTTTTATTTGTATCTTTGAAATTTAGATAATGACATTTTTTTTTAGAAATATGAATAAGTTTAAACTGTAACAATTGAAATACCTTTAACGGTATATGATGGTGAAAGTAGAAAGGATTAAGTTGTGGCTTTGAGTAATATATGGGGAAAGCTTTAGGATTAGAGGATAACAGCTAGAACTGTTATGTTTTGAAATTTAATTAGGGAAACTGTAATGATTGAAATATTTTTAATTGTATATTGTGATGAAAGCAGAAATGACTAAGTTGTGGTTTCGAGGAACATAAGGGGAAAATTATTTGGTTTTTTATCATGTAAACATAATTAATTGATTTGTAAGAAATTGGATTGTATGGAAATAATTGGAATATTCATGTTCATATTGATTAATATACAAAGGAAAAAAGAGATAGTTATATAACTAACTGATTTATATTAAAATGTTGGATCTGTATTATCAAAGGAAATGTATGTTATAAAATAAGTGGTTTTATTATTTCTATAAGAATTGAACAATTGTAACACAACATAATTAATTTGAGGATTGATATAAAAATAGATAACAATGGGAAGGGGTATAATATAGAATAGAAGGAAAAAACTGAATTTGGTTAAGATTAGAGATGAGAATGAAGGGTAATATTGGTTCTTAAAAAAATAGATGCAAAATAAATATGGCAAAAAGGAAATATAGAAATTGTAAATTTAAGTAAAATGACTAAACACTGTCTAAATTTGTGAATCGGCCAAATACTCTGTTCAAAGAAAATATATTGTATGTGTGTATGTGTGTCTAAAAAATAAAAAAACTTTTTAAAAAAGTTGATCACTACAGTGGAAAGAAGAGCCAGCAAGGAAATTGATTTTTTGTAATTCCTCTCCGGATAAAGAGAGGACCTGGGATCACCCATAAGTGCTCCGGACAGCTGCTCCTTATGAGGAGACCATAAGCAATACTCTCCAATTGGTTCAGAGTTCTGGGAGACAAAACAAGAGTCCCCTTTTTACTCAAAACAAGGTCAGCGCCTTCAAAGGGATGCAAATGGGTTTACATATTTCCTTTTCTAAAAAGAAATGTAATCCTTCCCATGGGAACATGCTTTTGTTTTGAATTCTTTTTTTAAAAAATCTGATAGGATTTAACTATGAAGCTTGGACATAAGAGGGAACCAGAAGGAACTAAAGTGTACAATTAAAGGGGAAGGGCACTTAATTTGATTTACTAAAACAGAATTAAGCAAATTATTTTTTAACACTGAATTATGTTTTTGAGCAAAGGACTCAGAAGTTAATTTTAAGAGTGTCTGTTCTAGACAACTGTGTTTAAAAAATATTATGGAAGAGGAACAAGTTTTACCGGACCAGATTGAGACTCATCTGACAGTGGATTTAAAAATGAAAGACTACAAGAGATGGAAAAAGATGATGCACTTAGAAAGAAGCCAGCTGATGTCTTAATAATTAAAGGGGATTAAAAAGAATTTGCAAACCAGGAGAATGACCTAGATTCAGGGGGAGGGCCTTCTCTGTGGGGGCACCTACCCTCTGGAATCAGCTGCCCCCTGAGATAAGGAGAATCCAAGACCTCGGTGCCTTCTGCCGTGCCCTTAAAACTCTCTTTTTTCAGTAAATTGGGCTGGCTTAACATATTTTTTTAACATATTTTTAATTTTTAATAGATTTGTTATCTTAAATTGGAGCCAAATTAATATATATCCTTTTAATTGTTTTTAATGTTTGTATTGTATGTTTTTATCTGGCTGTACACCGCCCTGAGACCCTCGGGAGGAAGTGCGGTATATAAATTCGAGATAAAATAAAATAAAATAAATAAATTTCCCTATAATGGATTTACAAAAGAAGCTTGCTAAAACTCTGTAGAAAGTTAGCACCCACCCCTCCTAGAAGAATGAAATATTTTAGGAAATATTAAAAAGGCAGAATATTTTATTTCCCCTAAAAGAGAAATAGAAATCTTAAGGGAGACAGAAACTCAAAGCTTCACCTCCTTGCTCCCAGCAGATATTTGGTGCCCATTAAGAAGGACAAGGTGAGTCAGTGGCTAAAATACTGAGCTTGTCAATCGAAAGGTCGGCAAATCGGCAGTTCGAATCCCTAGTGCCATGTAACGGGGTGAGCTCCCATTTACTTGTCCCAGCTTCAGCCAATCTAGCAGTTCAAAACAATGTAAAAAACACAAGTAAAAATACAGGGACCACCTTTGGTGGGAAGGTAACAGCGTTTCGTGTGCCTTTGACATTGAGTCATGCTGGCCACATGACCACGGAGACATCTTCGGACAGCGCTGGCTCTTTGGCATTGAAACGGAGATGAGCACTGCTCCCTAGAGTTGGGAACGACTAGCACATATGTGCAAGGGGAACCTTTACCTAAGAAGGACAGCCTCTCTACAAGACAAAAGACCTTCAACTCCAGGGTGATGGGATTAAGACATGAGCCTCCAAGACATAATAGGATTATCAAGCAGCAGGGCTCATTGCATTGCAAAATCACCTGGGGACATTGCATCACCCTCCAGGCTTCAATCAAACTTGATTCAGACAAACATGACCCCACATGGCCCCATGGGAGTCTGACAGCAACCCATAGAATACATGTCCTTGCCACAGGAACAGGAAGCTCAAGGGCAAGGCCCAAGAGAGAGTATAAATAACCCTCACTCACCACTCCATGTGGTCAGCTGCCCAGGACCTCAAACCCACGTGGTCCTGTCCATCAATAATCCATCTTTCCAATCACCTCCCATGTTTCCAGTGTCTTTCTTCCCACTTGGAACTGAACCAGATGGTTATATTTCTTCCAACAGCTCTGAAGAATTTTCTGCACTTTCTATTTTTCTATTCTTTTAATTTTTTATACTTCGAATTAGCTTTTATCATTGTAATTTTTAATAAAATTACTTTTAAAAAATTCCTGAGTTAAAAAAAAAAAAAAAACAAGCTGCCAAGTCACAAAGGCCCAAAAGGCTTAATTCACCTTTGGGCGTTGCCAACTGCTTTGGGAAGCAGTTTGCACCTAGTCAGCCCCAAGATGACTGTGCCTAGGTCCCAATTCCCTCTTGTCTGGAGCATCTTCAAATGGGGCCCCTCACAAAAGCAGGAGGAACAACTATCCACCAATGCCTAAAAAAACAATAATAATTCAGAGCCCTAAATGCTAGGCCAGGAGTCAGCAACCTGTGGCTCTGGAGTCGCATGCGGCTCTTTCACCCCTCTGCTGCGGCTCCCTGTCACTCAAAATATGCGTCACAACCGCCAATGTGCGACACCCGCCGGCACGTAATTTATTGAGCTTTTCAATCCCCAGTAGGCCAACCACGGATAAATCCAAGAAAAGAAAAGTTTCAGAAGAAAACAGAATGTTTAATTCAACTACATCTGCTAGTTTTGTGGCCATTTAGGAAATAGTCAGTCATGGGAAGGGTTTTGTGGCTCCCGGTGTTTTCTTTTCTGTGGGAAATGGGTTCAAATGGCTCTTTGAGAGTTTAAGGTTGCAGACTCCTGATCTAGACCAACGTTTCTCAACCAAGACAATTTAAGAGGGGTGGAACCAGGGGTAAAATCCATTTTTTTTTTACTACCAGTTCTGTGGGTGTGGCTTGGTGGGCGTGGCGTGGTGTGGTGTGGCTTGGTGGGCATGGCAGGGGAAGGATACTGCAAAATCTCCATTCCCACCCAACTCTGGGTCCAGCTTGAGGTGGTATTTGCTGGTTCTCCGAACTGCTCAAAATTTCCGCTACCGGTTCTCCAGAACCTGTCGGAACCTGCTGGATTTCACCCCTGGGTGGAACTTCAACTCCCAGGGTGCTAGGTGGGGTATTCTGGGAGTTGAAGTCCACCTATCATAAAGGTGCTGAAGCTGAGAAACAATTAGACCACAGTTCCCCAACCTTTCTGGCTTTGCGGACTGGCGGGGAGGGGAAGGGAGAGGATGGTTCCACATGGGCAACGAGGAAACACGTGTGTGCACACAGCTCCATTTGTGCAACAGGCAGGCACGCCACTCGTGCAAATGGAGCATATGCTTGCCCATCATTTCCGCAGCCCAGTTCCGAATGGCTCAAGGCACAGTAGTGGGCTGTGGCGCATGGGTTGGGGACTCCTGTGTTAGACAGTATCAGCAACTGAGGGGGTCCTTGGTGCTCTCTGAGCTTGGCTTTCTTGCAGGTGTTTCATTACCCAAATTAGGTAACATCATCAGTGCTGATGTTATCTAGTTTGGATAATGGAAATGTCTGCAAAAAAACCCAAGCAAGCTCAGAGAGCACCAAGGACCCCCTTATGTCAATTCAATTCAAATCTTTGTCAGTGCACAACATACGTACAATGAGATTGGTTGAACTCCCTCAGTGCATCCCCCCCAAACCAGGGGTGAAATGCTCCCAGTTCGGACCGGATCACCCAATCTGGTAGCGATGGTGGCGCGTAGTTCAGAGAATAGGTAGCAAAAATCCCTGCACCCCCCCCACCATGCCCAGCTGAGCCGCATGATCATCAGAGGCTTTCTTATTTTTATTTTTAAAAGCATTTTTTCTACAATCTCTTCCGACGAAAAAATGCTTTTAAAAGTAAAAGAAAAAAAAGCCTCTGATGATCACCCAGCTCAGCTGGGATCATCAGAGGCTTCTAAAAGCATTTTTTCCTGCAACCTCTTGGCCAAAGAGGTGGTTAAAAAAATGCTTTGAAAAGTCTCTGACGATCTCAGCTGAGTTGCCTGATCGGCAGAGGCTTTTCAAAGCATTAGAAAAAATTCTTTGAAAAGTTTAAAAAAAAAAAAAGTTGGCCACGCCCACCTAGTCACATTACCCCCGCCACCACCAAGCCACGCCCACAGAACCGGTTGTAACAAATTTTACATTTCACCCCTGCCCCCAACACAATACAACTCACAGTGAAGACAGAAAATCCCTAACCCAATAAATCATATTGGTCTTATTGCAACAGTGTGAACATGTTACACGCTGTGCCAGCATTCAGGAGTCTGACAGCCCACGGATAAAAACTGTTCTTCAGCCTGTTTGTGCGGCTGGCTATGCTTCTAGGCTTCTATGCCAACCCTGAGCTACAAATATTCTCCTTTATTAATATCAGCAACTGCCTGGAAATTGTTTTGGGACAAAATTTACCAAGCCCTTTTCCGAAAGAGCAAAGCCGAAGGACTTTGCATTGGCGAAAATTGCTTCAGGTTGAAATAACAAAAGAGGGAGGTCATTGCCATTCCTGTCCCACCCCCTTCCCAATTCCAGAGCAAATACACAGCTATTTTTACCAGGCAAAGGATGAAGTATTGCATTCACACTAAAAGGTTCAGTGCTGTCAGGCTGCCCCATTACAATCCAACTAAGTGGGATATCTAAGTCTTCCTTCTGTGACGATCTCTCTTTGCTCACAAAACGTTTCCGGAGTTTTACAGCCAAGGAAAAGACGAAAACCAGTCTATCAGGATTGTGGGGCGTTTGCCTCTGTGCCTTACAATCTCAGCAGAGGAGAACAAAATACCCTCCAAAGCCTTAAGAACAATAACATCAATGCAAGGAGTGGCAGTTTTCATTAAGCGGATTATGACAAGGAAGCTTAGAAACAACTCGCAACTCTAAACACTTAGACCAGAAATTGTTCTGCCCCAGCTCTGGATTCCCGAGGTTATTGACACACACCAACGGTCCTTATCAAATTTATTAAGTAGCAAGAATAAACCAAAGTCCGGCAAAGGTTGGCAACCAGCCCAGAAAGCAAGATACGATAAGACTTTTCCAAAAATGCTCTGATGATAATTACAAGTTGTTTCCAGCAAGAAACTTACTAACAGCGTGTGACTTAAATAGGCTAAGGGAATGGCCAAGTAGCCTCAAGCCTTACTCTCGAGGAGACCTCCTCCTCCTGAGTAGCCACTCCTGCCTTTTGGCAGCCCTGCGCGCTCGAGCATTGAGGAGAGGCTCCTCCACTTCGCTCTCTCCACTTGAAGGAGCCTCTGGAGGTTCTGAAGGCCCAGGCTGAGTCTCTGCCTCTGGCACCACATCCTCTTCAGCCTCCTCGCTGTCCGACGCGAGCGCTGGCTGCACAGGCTGCTGACGTGACACCACACCAGCCTCATCATCATCAGGATCAGCCACGATCCGCGCAGGCCTCTGGCGGGCCACAACAGAAATACCAAATGCATAGGTTGTCCCAAAAGTGCTTTTTTCAAGAAGCAACTGGACTTTTTTGTCTTTCTTTGAAGACGTTTTGCTTCTCATCCAAGACGCTTCTTCAGTTCTGACTGAATCTTCTACCTACATCCCAAAATACACAAGTGAGACTGTCCCATTGTCTCTATTCAGTTCCGTTCTTCTGACAATGACTAGCCTCAGCCTTATGCTAACAGCACTCCCAGCTACCTACAAGATACCACCTAAGGCAGTGTTTCTCAACCTTGGCCTCTGGACGATGTGTGAACTTCAACTCCCAGAATTCCCAGAATGTGTGGACTTCAACTCCCAGCTCTGCTGGCTGGGGAATTCTGGGAGTTGAAGTCCACACATCGTCCAGCAGCCAAGGTTGAGAAACACTGACCTAAGGGGTCCTAAGGAAACTGAACCCCGCGAGGCAATCTCCCCAACAACCCCATTTTAGTTCCCAAGGATGTTGAATAGCTGTATATCAACATCCCACACAAGCATAGATTTCAAACTATCAGGAACATCATCAGTGATGTCAACACCGCATCCACTGGCATCAAACTGTGCAAAGTACAGACCCAAAATTAGTTCAGCTTTGGGCAGTTACATGTATCGACAAGTCAACGGCATAACCATGGGCACATGGATGGCTCAACATGCCAACACCTTCTTGGCTGAACCTGGAACGATGCTTTCTCAACTCTTATCCTCAGAATTCCTCCCAAGGGATTCCCTCATGAGATTTTCCCCATCTGGACCCACGGAAAGGAATTCCATCAGGACAGTAGTGAAATGTAAAATTTGCTACTACCGGTTCTGTGGGCATGGCTAGATGGAGGGGGGAGGGTAATGTGACTGGGTGGGCGTGGCCAATTTTTTTTTTTACTTTTAAAACCATTTTTTCTACAACCTCTTCGGCGAAGAGGTTCTTAAAAAATGCTTTCAAAAGGCTCTGACGATCCCAGCTGAGTTGCCTGATCATCAGAGGCTTTTTTTTACTTTTAAAAGCATTTTTTCGGCAGAAGAGGTTGTAGAAAGAATGCTTTTAAAAGTAAAAAAAAAAAAAAACCTCTGATGATTTCACCCTGCTTTGGGGGGGATAAATCAACTCCCTCTTTCCTGCAACAGCCCCTCAAATACTGCTATCATGTCCCCCGTTAATCTTTCTCTTTGTTTTTGATTCTGGACGGGGGTTGCACTTCCCCAGATTGAACTTGGGGGGATGGGAGGTTTCCTCTTAGACTGCTCAAGGAGCAAGTGGCAGCCATGGCTGGGGGAAGGGCTTTGCACAGGGGTTGGACTAGAAGGTCTCTAGGATCCCCTTGCACAGATTCTCCTAGTGCACCAATGATGCTCTTTCCTGGACTGGCAGCCCTTGCTCATGGTCACTCACACCTTGGTCACCTCCAGGGGTGAAATGCTTGGAAGCCTGCTACCGGTTCGCTTCGCATGTGCAGTGCATGCCAAACATGTGCTTTGTGCGCAGGCGTACCGCAGGCGCTACCGCGCAGCACTGAAAAAGGAGGATTAAGAAGCCTTTTGGTAAGTAGAATAGCGCAGGGGGCGAACAGCTGTGCCGCACCATTCAGATTCACTAGAAAGCAGGATCTCCTGTTTTCTAGCGAATATAAATAGCGTGACACAGCTGATCGTTGGAAATACCAGTTGGGACAAACCTGTAGCATTTTTTTTACTACCGGTTCGGGTGAACCAGTCCAAACCGGTAGCATTTCACCCCTGGTTACCTCCCTATTTGAAGTAGTGGAACATGCTCCACATGGGGCTGCCTTTGAAGACCACCCTGTGAAGAGCACTGCACACAGCAATGGCAGCCCCCTAGGTTTACACAAGTAAAAGTTTTGTTGTACAAGCTGCATTGGTTTCCAGGTTCTTCCTAAATGCAAGTCAGAGTACTAGTTACACCTTTAAAGCCTGATTAGACCCAGATCATCAGTGGGACCTCCTTTCCCCAAGGACTTCTACCCTTCCTACCAGGTCAGACGCTGTGGGCGCGCTCCAGGGCCTTCCCTTAAATATTGATGGGAGCTAGGAAGCATGTGTTTTCCAAGGCAGTACCTGCCTCAGTCCTGGTTGCAAGCTGTTTACTCTGCAGCCCAAAGTGTGCCAGGCCTCCTCGACTCTCCTTGCTTTCCATCAAGCTTGCTTTTTGTAATTACACATTTTTAAAAAATTGATTTGGTGCGACGCCTTTGTGGTTTTTAATATTCTAATGCAATTAGTTCTATGGGTTTAATATGCTTTTAACTTTTGATTGGGAGCCGCCCAGAGTTGATTAGAAAATGGGCGGCCATATAACTCACTTTCAACAAATTATGAAATAAAAACACTGGCAGCGCATAGCTCAAGCCAGGTGTTATTTCATAAGCTGCAGCCTATATTGGACAGCCATTCTGCACTTTTTCAGACACTGCATAGCAAAGGCCATACCTGCAAGCCAACAACCACCCAGCCTGATGCTGAATCTCACAAGGAGCAATAAAGTTAATGTGAGAATCTTTCTTTCACAGCTACACCAAGGCCAGGGGCCAGCAAGTACACCCCCAGGATTACCCACATTGTCACATGCTCTTCCTCTAATGGGACCCACCTACGCCATCATCTGTTAGCAATGTCCCTCTGGATTCTGTGTGGGGCAAACAGGGCACATTCACAAGCCTTGAGGATAGCCATAGCCCTTGGACTTATACACCGCTTCACAGTGCTTTGCAGCCCTCTCTAAGCGGTGTACAGAGTCAGCCTCTTGCCCCCAACAATCTGGGTCCTCATTTTAACCCACCTCGGAAGGATGGAAGGCTGAGTCAGCTTGAAGCTGGTGAGATTTGAACTGCCAAATTGCAGCTAGCCGTCAGCTGAAGTAGCACTCTAATTACTGTGCCACCTCAGCTCCCTCTTCGCTCCTCCTGCCTCTCTTCGCTGCATCTGGGGGCACTGGTTGGGGCTTACTTCTGAGAGCAGCCAGCTGGCTTTTCCTTAGATTCTGCAAAGGGTGCAGAAAGGACAGCGTCGACATCAATCTTGCCTGCGAGGTTTATTAATTCAATTTATTATTTATTAATTCAATTCGTATGCCGCCCCTCTCCGAAGACTCGAGGTTGCCTTATGGCCAAGAGCTACAGACTAACAAGAGTTCACACTTCTGGTCAGCTCTCCCAAGGCTGTTGGCGCATTGTGGGGAGCGAGAAGCTGAGTCCAGGGACCTTTGGTTCATGAATTACGTTTTGATGCCATCTGAGCTTCCCATAACATTTAAATTCACACAGTGCGGCAAGCCATAAACCAGGCTTTATAAATCCCAGTCACATTAAAGGTAAAGGTGAAGGTTCCCCTCACACACATGTGCTAGTCTCGTTCCCGGCTCTAGGGGGCGGTGCTCATCTCCATTTCAAAGCCGAGGAGCCAGCGCTGTCTGAAAACGTTTCCGTGGTCATGTGGCCGGCATGACTCAACGCCAAAGGCGCACAGAACGCTGTTCCCTTCCCACCAAAGGTGGTCCCTATTTCTCTACTTGCATTTTTTTTACGTGCTTTCGAACTGCTAGGTTGGCAGAAGGAACGGGAGCTCACCCCGTTACACGGCGCTAGGGATTCGAACCGCTGAACTACCGACCTTTCGATCGACAAACTCAGCGTCTTATCCACTGAGCCACCACCGAAACCCAACGAACTGCATTCGTTGGTGGCGCAGCAGACTAATAGCCTGTTATTAACATTCAGCTGTCTGCAATTACAGCTAGTTCGAATCTCGCCAGGCTCAAGGTTGACTCAGCCTTCCATCCTTTCTAAGGTAGGTGAAATGAGGACCCAGTTTGTGGGGGCAATAAGCTGACTTTGTATAAATATACAAAAGGATGAAGGCTATTGCTTAACGCATTGTAAGCCGCCCTGAGTCTCCGGAGAAGGGCGGCATATAAATCAAATTAAATAAATAAATAAATAAACCTCCAGCCTAATTTCCAAAGACATCATTTTTTTAAAAGAGCACTTGAATGGCATTTTCAAAAGAACCTATATTTCAATAACTCCACCCTTCTCAAAGATCTTTCCCACAGCCTGCCACGAGCAAAACAGGAAGGCTCCTGCAACAGGACGGAGATGTTTTTCCTCCCTGTGGAAACAGACTCTTCTTTTGACACAGCAAACTTTCCAATCTGGATTGGGTAACTTGCTGTTTGAAGCCCTGGCCTCCTTGGTTGTCTTCCAGCAAGTTTTCAGAGCATGTACAGCTCCATAATCAAAACACGGTTTATCCGAGGGGAGGACACAACCTTTTGGGTTGGCTCATTCATGTCACAATCAGCCAGACATGTTGAAAGAAGGCAACTGCAATCTGTGCAGTTCAGAGAACTCCCAAATCCCACTCCTGGCTGGCCATGCCCACCCTGCCCCTCCCCTCCCAGGAGTCCCCACACAGCCCATTTTGGATGCATGTAAGTGCAGGGAACGCACGGAGGCTCGGGGAGGGCAAAAACCAGGCTTACCGGAAGTTCAGGAAGGCCGGAAACAGGCTCATTTCCGGCCTCCAAAGGGCCTCCGGAACCTGGGGAGGCCGTTTTTGCCTTACTGGAGGCTCAAGGAAAGACCCTGGAGCCCGGGGAGGGCAAAAACGCCACCCCCACCCCCCATGATGCAGGAGGCTGACTAAGCCATGCCCACACCCACCCAGCAACTGGGCAGAGAACCCCTTGCTAAAAATTTTGGAGCTGACCTCTGGAGGCAACCACTTCCCCCCAAAGGACAGGGACTTTTTCAGGAGCTGAAAGGGAGAAAAAGTCTCCAAAGCTTAAAATATCTATTTCCCTCGTAAATAAACATGGCAGGAAAAGATCCAGGTTTTTTTTTTTAACTGCATCTACCCCACGGGGATGTGGAGAGAGACCTTGGCCCATAGAATTGCCAAGAGTCAGACACGACTGAATGGATAACATCATCATCTCCTCAAGGGACTCTGGGAAAGTCAGTAAATGGAGGCTGATGGGTTGAGCTTGTCCCCATGTCCTGGGGGAAGAGCGTTCGAGGTGAGACAAGAAGTCCCTCCTGAAAAAACAGGTGCTCTTCAGCTGCTAGTCTAGTAAAGAGAAGGACCAGGGGAGACAGGATAGCATCTTCCAATATTTGAAGGGTTGCCACAGAGAGGAGGAAGTCAAACTATTTTCCAAAGCACCCGAAGGCCAGACAAGGAATAATGGATGGAAACAAGGGGAGAAATTTTCTGACGGTGAGAACAATCAACCAACAGAAAAAAAAATTGCCTTCAGAAGTTGTGGGAGCTTCATCTCTGGAGGCTTTCAAGAAGAAACTGGATGGCCATCTGTCAGAAATGGTGTGGGGCAGGGGTGTACAACTCAAGGCCTTGGTGGTGCAGCAGACTAAAGCACTGTTAAGTAGCACCAGGTGCCTGCAATTACTGCAAGTTCAAATCTCACCAGGCTCAAGGTTGACTCAGCCTTCCATCCTTCCGAGGTAGGTAAAATGAGGACCCGGATTGTGGGGGCAATAAGATGACTTTGTATAAAAAAGAACACCACTTAAGGGGCCCCCGAAAGCCCTACTAAGCAGGTATATACAAAAGTATGAAGGCTAATCCTTAACGCATTGTAAGCCGCCCTGAGTCTCCGGAGAAGGGCGGCATATAAATCAAGAAAGAAAGAAAGAAAGAAAGAAAGAAAGAAAGAAAGAAAGAAAGAAAGAAGGAAGGAAGGAAGGAAGGAAGGAAGGAAGGAAGGAAGGAAGGAAGGAAGGAAGGAAGGAAAGAAAGAAAGAAAGAAAGAAAGAAAGAAAGAAAGAAAGAAAGAAAGAAAGAAAGAAAGAAAGAAAGAAAGAAAGAAGGAAGGAAGGAAGGCTCAGGAGCCGGATCCAGCCCGCAGGGTGCTTAGGTCTGGCCTACGGGGCCATCCTGGAAACAGCGAAGTACCAGCCTGCATGCCTCTGCCAACAAAAACAGAGCTTGTGGGGGCTGTGTGCAGCCTTCCCAGGCTCCGTTTTCCCTGGCAGAGGGTTGCAGGAGGCTGTTGCAACTGAAAATGGAGTTTGGGAGCCCGTTTTCACTGGCAGAGCCCTCGGGCCTCCACAGGCACCCCTGACATGAGTGACGTCGAGCTGGCCACACCCACCCTTCCCCCATCCCTCCAAGGTCAAACACAACCCTGATGCAGCCCTCAATGAAATCGAGTCTGACACCCCTGGTGTAGGATCTCCTGCTTGGGCGGGGGTTGGACTAGATGACCTACAAGGTCCCTTCCAACTCTGTTAATCTCCTCGTATTGGATCCCGGGACACAGAAGCAGCCACAAAGATAGTCAACCAACAGTCTAACTTTTGTGATGTTAGAAGAAGGGGGTGGGGGAAAGGGAGCAACATAGATTTCCTGTCTCTGCTTGTTGCCCTGACTTAAAGGCATTCCAGGAATTGCATATCTACTAAAGATTTATACACCCAACCATCAAGTAGTGGGAAGGTGGTGGAGGAGGAGGTGTAGACTGGCACAGAGAAGCCATAAAGGACTTTTGTCCCGGTTTATGCCACACCTTTCAAGAGGTTCGGCAGCAAACAGTGTCACCTTGCCCAGAGGACAAGTGCCTTACGGGTAGCTAAACCTTGGGAGGAGCCTGGTAGCCCCTTTTCCAACTAAGAGATTTAATTGAAAACCTGCTTGTTTGCAGCAACACTTAGTTGCTTTCCTTGGCCTTAAATAAGTGCAACATAAAGTCTCTGGACTTTCTTTCCATCTTGATCCATCTGCTTTTTCAGAGTAAGGTCTTTGGCCCAGAGTTAGCTGTGGCCTTGAGTTTGCCACCCCCCAAAAAAGGCACAAATACCCTGTTTCCCCGAAAATAAGACTCAACTGGAAAATAAGCCCTAGCATGATTTTTCAGGATTCTCATAATATAAGCCCTACCCCAGGGGTGAAATGTAAAATTTGTTCTGTGGGCGTGGCTTGGTGGAGGGGGCTAATGTGCCTGGGTGGGCGTGGCCAACTTTTTTTTTAAAAAAAAAACTTTTCAAAGCATTTTTTCTGCAAATGCAAAAAAATGCTTTGAAAAGGCTCTGAGGATCAGGCAACACAGCTGGGATCATCAGAGCCTTTTCAAAGCATTTTTTAAACCACCTCTTCCCCGGAAGAGGTTGCAGGAAAAAAATGCTTTAAAAGTCTCTCTGATGATCCCAGCTGAGTTGCCTGATCGTCAGAGAGACTTATAAAGCATTTTTTTACTTTTAAAAGCATTTTTTTGGCAGAAGTAGTTGTAGAAAAAATGCTTTTAAAAGTAAAAAAAAAGCCTCTGATGATCGTGCAGCTCAGTTGGGCATGGTGGGGGGGGGGGTGTGTGCACAGAGATTTTTGTTACCGGTTCTCCGAACCACCTGCCGCCATCGCTACTGGATCAGGAGATCCGGTCCAAACCGGGAGCATTTTACCCCTGCCCTAACCCCAAAATAAGCCCCAGTTAACATTGTCAGCCAGATGGATGCATTTAGTACCGTATTTCTCCCAAAATAAGACCCAACTGGAAAACAAGCCCTAAAGGTCTTTTCGAGCAAAAATTAATATAAGACCCAGTCTTATTTTTCGAGCAAAAATTAATATAAAACCCAGTCGTGTTTTTTGGGGAAACACAGTATTTGGGATGTTTATTAAAGTGAGTGATGAGCAGGAGAATTCCCTATCTTTTTTTCTCTCCCTCTTCCAGATTGGATATAAAATAAGGAAAGGGAATCTGCTTTTAAGGGTCTTTCCCGGAAGGGAATTTCAGGGAAATTATCATGGCTGGAAGTTCTTGCACTTAACAGTATTTAATCTTACCAATTGCATCATTTAGCAATCATTTGAAGTTACAACAGCGCTGAGGGAAAAAAATCTTTAAGACCAATGACTGCATTTATTACCTTTGCAGTGTCTCTCGGTCACATGATTACTGTTACATTCAGTATCTGTTGCCTTTGCCTGACTTTTCTTTTTCCCAGAGCAAAGCAGAGCAGAGCAGAGACATTGGAGAGGAAGGGATTACAAAAGAGTAAGCAAGCACATCAGAAGGAATATGTCCGCTGTTTGCAGAGCACACTCAAGGCTGCAGATGTACTCTCCTGTAATCTGTCCCTCTTTAATGAATGTAAATACCCTCTTGCTAATTATTCCAGGGTTGATAAGAGCATTCCCAAGGGCAAGGGAGTGGGGTGAAATGGCAGCACTGTTACAAGGTGTCCCACTTAACAATCACTTCATTTAATTAGAGAGCGCCAAACCCAGTTGTGGCTGCTAAATGAGAACTATCTAGAGCCTTGGTGGTGCAGCAGACTAAAATACTGTTAAGTAACACCAGCTGCCTGCAATTACTGCAAGTTCAAATCTTACCAGGCTCAAGGTTGACTCAGCCTTCCATCCTTCCGAGGTAGATAAAATGAGGACCTGGTTTGTGGGGGCAATAAGCTGACTTTGTATAAAAAAGAACACCGCTTGGGGGCCCCCGAAAGCCCTACTAAGCAGGTATATACAAAAGTATGAAGGCTATTGCTTCACGCATTGTAAACCGCCCTGAGTCTCCGGAGAAGGGCGGCATATAAATCAAACCAATAAATAAATAAATAAATAAACATGATGGCAAGGCAGATTCGTCTTTCATTCACAGTAATCTACTTCAAGCTTCTCCAATATCATCCTCAAGAGGTGGATTTGATTTATATGCCGCCCTTCTCCGGAGACTCAGGGCGGCTTACAATGTGCTAAGCAATAGCCTTCATACTTTTGTATATTTTATATAAAGTCAGCTTATTGCCCCCACAAACTGGGTCCTCAATTTACCTACCTTAGAAAGGATGGAAAGCTGAGTCAACCTTGAGCCTGGGGAGATTCGAACTTGCAGTAATTGCAGGCAGCTAAATGTTAATAACAGGCTATTAGTCTGCTGCGCCACCAGCTTTAGAATTCCTTTCCTTGAGGAACCCCAGAGCAAGCTGCTTAGCTCATTCTTTCCATCGCAAAAAGAAACTACAGCCCAACCTACCAAAAACATAACTGTAAAAGACAGGCTAGAAAGAAAAATTAAACTATGCAAGAAAATGGTAAGAGAACACCTTGTCTGATCTTGATGAACATAAGTCACTGGGACCCGATGGATTACATCACAGGGTTCTAAAGGAGCTGGCAGATGTCATCTCAAAACCACTGTACCACATCTTTCAAAAATCCTGCAGCACCAGGGAACTACCAGAGGACTGGAAAAGAGCTGATGTGGTTCCCATCCTGAGTCTCCAGAGAAGGGCGGCATATAAATCGAACCAATAAATAAATAAAAAAAATAATAAGAAAAAAAAAAACAGACCCAGGAAATTACAGACCAATCAGCCTAACATCCCTAACCAGGGTGGATAAAAATCAATGACTTTTTTTAAAAAATCAAAAAAATCGGATTTTTTTTTATTTAAATCGGATTTTTTTTTTATTTAAATCGGATTTTTTTATTTAAATAGATTTTTTTGATTTTTATCGAATTTATTTTAATAAAAAACTTTTGGGGTAAAAATCTATCGTAAGATAGTTTTCTATTTAAGATACATCAATAATTTAGTTTATTCAGCATGAAATGGAGCTGAGTTATGTAGCAGGAGGCTGTATATTCTGCAACACTGGGACTATCGGTGAGTCAACAGTGGGTCAAAGGAGTAGCAGAGATGACAGTTGCTCTTTAAAAATTATGATTTAAATCGAGTTGATTTAAATCAAATCTTTTTACTAGCGATTTAAATCATGATTTAAATCGACTCGATTTAAATCAAATCCACCCTGTCCCTAACCAATCCCAACCTAGACCAATCCCTAACAACTGGGAAGATACTGGAAAAAATAATTTAAAATACAGATCTGAGAACATCTAGAAACAAATAAAGCTATAACTAGAAGCCAGCAAGGGTTTGTTAAAAACAGATCATGCCAAACCAATCATTTCATTCTTTGACAAAGTGATTAAATTAGTAGACCAGCGAAATACTGTGGACATAATATACTTGGACTTCAACAAGGCATTCAACGAAGTAGACCACAACCTACTTCTTGGTAAGCTAGAAAAAAGTGGCATAGATAGCATCACCACCAGACAATAAGTCAGTAACTGGCTGACAAACCATAAATGAGTAGTCCTTAATGGTACTACATCTACATGGAAGGAAGGAAGCAGCGGACTACCACATGTTTCCATCTTAGGCCCAGGACTCTTCAATATCTTCATAAACGACTTAGATGAGGGAATAGAAGGGGAACTCATCAAATTTACAGGTGACATTAAGCTGGCAGGAATAGCCAACACCCTAGAAGACAAGCTTAGGATCCAAACAGATCTTGATAGACTTGAACAATGGGGCTTATTCAACGAAATGAAATTTAAAGTGGAGAAAATCAAGGTTTTATACCTAGGCAGGAAAAACCAAAGGTACAAGTACAGATTAGGCGAAACTTGGCTCAAAAACAGTAATGTGGGAGGGATCTTGGAGTCCTAGTGGATGATCACTCAAATATGAGTCAGCCGTGTTCAGTGGCAGCCCAAAAAGCCAATGCAATCCTACATTGCATTAACAGAGGGATACAATCAAGATCAAATGAGGTGCTAATACCACTCTATAAAGCCTTAGTGCAGTGATGGCTAACCTTTTTGCCATTGCGTGCCAGGAGAGGGGGGGCAGGGGGGAGAGTCACGCATGCACGTGCCCACGCGCATGCGCACGCAACCCCACCCACCCCCGCTCCTGGCACATGATGGCCTGGTAGGCCCATTTTTCTTTCTTACCTGATTCCAGATCCTTTCTATGCATCTGGGAACGGCGAAAACAGCCTTTCCCACTCCCTTGGAGGCCCTACGGAGGTTGAAAGGGCCCATTTCCCAACTCTCGGTGGGACAGGAAGTGACGTTTTTTGCTGTCCCCAGCCTCCAGAGGCTCTCTAGGAGTCTGTAGGAGCCTTTCTAGGAGTCTCTGGAGGCTGGGGACAGGAAAAAAGTCACTTCCTGTCCCACCGGGAGTGGGGAAATGGGCCCTTTGAGCCTCCGTAGGGCCTCCAAGGGAGTGGGAAAGGCTGTTTTCGCCCTTCCCAGATACACAGAGAGGATCTGGAGCCAGGTAAGAAAGAAAAACGGGCCTTTCCCTCCCCCCCCAGGCCCTCCAGAGGCAGGAAACAGCCTGTTTCCCTACTTCTGATGGGCCCAGAAGACCCGAAAATCAGCTGGCTGGCGCACGCATGCGCCCCAGAGCTGAGCTGGCGTGGCCACTAATATGGCTCCGTGTGCCACCTGTGGCACGCGTGCCATAGGTTCGCCATCACGGCCTTAGTGAGACCCCATGTAGAATACTGCATCCAGTTTTGGTCACTACCCTATAAAAAAGAGGTTGAGACTCTAGAAAGAGTGCAGAGAAGAGCAACCAGGATGATTCGGGGACTGGAGACTAAAACATACAAAGAACAATTGCAGGAACTGGGCCTGGCTAGTCTAGTGAAGAGAAGGACCAGGGGAGACAGGAGAGCATCTTCCAATATTTGAGGGGCTGCCACAGAGAGGAGGAAGGGGTCAAGCTATTTTCCAAAGCACCTGAAGGCCAGACAAGGAATAATGAATAGAAACTGATCAAGGAGAGATTCAACCTGGAAATAAGGAGAAATTTCCTGACAATTAACCAATGGAACAGAAGTTGCCTTCAGCAGTTGTGGGAGCTTCATCCCTGGAAGCTTTCAAGAAGAGACTGGACTGCCATTGGTCAGAAATGGTGTAGGGTCTCCTGCTTGGACTAGATGACCTACAAGGTTGGACTAGATGACCTACACAGTCCCTTCCAACTCTGTTATTCTGTATTCTATTCTAGAAAATTCTTCCAATTTCTTGCTAGACATCCCCAAGGCTCCGGTTTAATTAAAACCATGACTCACTTTTCCACAATTAAGCGCCCGTCTTATGCAAACATCACAGCACTTCAACCAGAAAAAGGCACCACAGGTTTCAGAAGCAAAGCAATAAAAGGGATTTTACTCAGAACTGGGAAAATGTGAGAACTTTGCAACTTCCATGGCAAAATGCAATGGCAAAAGGTTGGATTCCTGATCTGTCCTCCTAACCAGAAGGAATCCAGTCCTGCTCGTCTTAAGCAGAGACACCGAGAACCCAGATCGGGTTTGGGAGAGACAAAGGTTAATAGCAGGGATGGAGTTTGGTGTGAACTCCTATAAAGGTTTCTCCCTGTGTTTGGACATAAAAAATACCACATTAATGTGTAATACACTCTCTTTGTTGCTTTCAAATCATTTTTTTTTAAAAATTGGGGCTATGGGGCACAGCTGGGTCTCAAGGCAGGGGCCCCTCAACAGTGTTTTAGCTGGATTTGACCGGAAGCATCACAGAGAAACAGTCGGGGAATTAGTGGGCTCCGATGAGCTCTGCAAAAACCCGTACTGACGAACCGCTGCCGAAGAGTCTTCAGACCGGAACCATCCTGTAGGGATGGGGAAGAAGGAGAGGCACCTCGGAAGACCAAGGGGAACAGGCAAGTTCCTCGAAGGTCAGAGGAAACTCTCCAATTAGGCAGCAGGGGTGGCAGCCATTGCGGCTATCAAGAAGCTGGGGCAACCGGGCTAAGAATTGAGCAGGAGCGGTGACTGGAACAGAGTTTTGAAGCCGGGTGAGTGACAGCCAACCCACAGGCGAAATAACAACAAAAAAACCTTTCAAACCTGAAGAAACCCTGGAGTAAAAATAGCAGCTAATGGGCATGGGGGGGAAGAAAAGAGGAAGTGTGAAGCAGAATTTAAAGGGACAAAAACCTGAAAAGAAAATTGACTTTTGAATAAGATTATTTGGAAAATTTTAAAAACTAGAAGAAATAACCCCAAAATTGGCTAAAGGATTGGAAAGAAAATAGATTATTTTTTTTTAATGTTAAGAAAAACAAATGAGAAATTGGACAATAAGCCCTGCAACAGAAGTGCTGTAGAATTAAAAGATAAATAAAAGGGGGAAAAGAGGGGGAAAGTATTGTTCAATTTGGACTGGACTATAAAATTGATTTGGTATTTTCAAAGTTAAAAAGAAGAAAAAAGAAGCTAGTAAAGATTGTTAACATGGATTGAAACAAAATGGGTACTTTGTCAGACAACTGATAGGAATTGTGGATTGTAGAGAGCCATCTTCAGGAGAAAAAAGATCATTGCAATTTGGAACCTTTGTTTTGGAAAATTCTGAACTGCATTAGTGATAACAGCTGTGAGAACTTTTAGGGAGGATTGCTTTGTCTGCAAGCAGCTTGACTTTTGAAAAAACAAAAAGGAATACAACAAAACTTTTAAAATTGGATTAATATCAAGCCAGAAAGAATAAAATGGTGCAGGAAATTAGAGAAATGATGAAATAGTCAGCAGGTGCCATCGCTGACTATTGGGGGTGAATCTTTGCCCCCCACAGAGAGGGCGCGCAATCTGGGTGTCCTCCTGGACGCACGGCTGTCTTTAGAAGAGCATATGACGGCCGTGGCCAGGGGGGCCTTTAATCAGGTTCGCCTGATCCGCCAGTTGCAGCCCTTTCTGGACCGGGACGCCTTGTGCACGGTCACTCATGCCCTTGTCACCTCCCGGCTGGACTATTGTAATGCTCTCTACATGGGGCTCCCCTTGAAGAGCACTCGGAGGCTCCAGCTGGTCCAGAATGCGGCCACGCGGGTGGTTATGGGCGCACCTCATTGTACCCGCGTGACACCCCTCCTGCGCGAGCTGCACTGGCTCCCAGTGGTCTTCCGGGTGCGATTCAAGGTATTGGTTACCACCTTTAAAGCGCTCCATGGCACAGGACCCGGGTACCTTCGAGACCGTCTTCTGCCACCAATAGCCTCCCACCGACCAGTCCGTTCCCACAGAGAGGGTCTCCTCAGGGTGCCATCAGCCAAGTTATGTCGGCTGGCGACACCCAGGGGGAGGGCTTCTCTGTGGGAGCCCCAACCCTGTGGAATGAACTGCCCCCGGAAATACGTAAGATCTCCGACCTCCGGCTGTTCCGCTGCACACTGAAGACCCTGTTGTTCCGCCAGGCAGGGCTGTCAATATAATAATTTTAAATTGGGGTATTTTAATTTTTGGGGTTTTAAATCGGCCAAATCTATTTAATTATTTTAATTTTTAATTATTGTTGTGTCTTGTGTTTTTAAATTGGCTGTACACCGCCCTGAGTCCTTCGGGAGAAGGGCGGTATAGAAATAAAATTATTATTATTATTATGATGATGATGATGATGATGATGATGATGATGATGATGATGTACTTGTCATGGAAAACAGAAATATGAGAAATAATTACAATGTTACATGGAGAATCAAAACTTGAGGACCCAAAAATTGAGATAGCGCATGCTCAAGCTAACAAGGAAATAAAGACAGAGAAGCAAGACACAGAGACTGAAAATAAAGAAGATAAAGACGAGATTAATTATGAAAAATTAATTGAATATGTGGATAGTAACAATGAAAAGGAGATTTTAGAGATTACATTGGGATTAACAATGGAAAAAACAGAAAGGGTGGAAAGAGACAAAGAAGGAAAGAAGGGTGAAATAGAAAAAAATATAAAAAATTTAAATGATTACACTGGGATTAACAGTGAAAAGATAAAAGAGAACAAAGGTGTAAAACAATAGGCAAAATAGAAGAGTCCAGGACTTTGAAATACAGAATGATTACACTGGGATAAACAGTGGGGAGATAAGAAAAAGGAGAAAAGGGATGGGTAACAATGGGAAATTTAGGGCAAAATAAGAGGGTTCAAGATTTTAAAGCACAAAAGAAAAAAAGGGGAAAGAAAAAGGCAAAAATAAAAATGAAAAGGGAGAAAGGGAGAAAGAAATGAAAGAGAAATATGTTCTATATACTTAGAATTGAAAAATGAATTATAGTAAGAAATAGAATAATTGGAATATTTTTATTTACATTTTTGGAACTTAGATAATGATAAGTTTTTAGAAATATGAACGTTTAAACTGTAACAACTGAAATACCTTTAATGGTAAATGGTGGTGAAAGTAGAAATGACTTAAGTTATGGCTTTGAGCAATATACGGGGAAAGCTGTATGATTAGACGATAACAGCTAGAACATTTTTAAAATTTAAATAGGGAAACTGTAATAATTGAAATATTTTTAATTGTATATTGTGGTGAAAGTAGAAATGATTAAGTTGTGGTTTGGAAAAACATATGGGGAAATTATTTGGTTTATTATTATCATGTAAACATAATCGATTTGTTAGAAGTTGGATTGCATGAAAATGGAAATAATTGGAATATCCATGTTCATATTTCTGGAATTTATATAAAGAAACATGGGGAAAATTATTTGGTTTATGATTAATATACAAAGAAAAAGATAGTTATATAACTAACTGATTTATACTAAAATGTTGTATTATCAAAGGACATGTATGTTATAAAATAAGTGACTTTATTATTCCTATAAGAAATGAACCATTGTAACACCACATAATTAATTGAGGATGGATATAAAAATAGATGACAATGGGAAGGGAAGGGAAAAATTGAATTTGGTTAAGATTAGAGACGAGAATGAAGGCTAATATTGGTTTTTTAAAAAATAGATGAGAATAAATATCATGGCAAAAAGGAAGTGTAGAAAATTGTAACTTTAGTTGAAATGACTAAACACTATTTAAATTTGTGAATCAGCCAAATGCTCTGTTCAGAGAAAATACATTGTTTGTTTGTTTGTATGTGTGTTTAGGCAAAAAATTAAAAAAAACTTTTTATAATAAAAAACCCCCAGTGTTTTAGCTATGCTGCCCAAATTACAATAATCCAAGGGCAGCTATCCTAATCCCAATCCTGAATCTCTTTATTTAGTTCGGATTTATTGCCGGATTTGTGCGGCTACCTGTTACCAATGAGCTGAAGCCCAATTCATTTTATAGACTTTTGAAAGAGATTCCGCAAGTTCTGCCTTCTCCCAACTTGGCAGCTACAATTCACAGAACGCCCAGGAGCCATGTTGGCTGGGAACGATGGTGTTTACAGTCCAACACCTCCTGGCTGGAGAAGATGGGTTGTTGACTGCTTAACCAGAAAAGTCTTCTACAATGTTTCACAATCAGCTGCATGGGAAGCATTGTTTTCAAACAGTAAGAACAATTTGTTATGAATTGTTGAAAGTGTTTCATTTAGATACAACATAGTTTCTCAACCTTGACAGCTTTAAATTGCTCCGTTTAAAAAAGCTCTGGGAATTAATTGTGAGGATCGAAGACTTTTTAAAGCTTGAGAAACACAGAGTTCAAATCCTGCCTTGCAGTGTAGGTTGGGGTCTGCCTGCTCTGCCCTGCCCCTCAATTCCCTCCCCTTGGGGGCTCAACGCTGCCCTTGCGGTTCTGGCTTCAGTGTCCGGAGAAGCAAGCCAGGTTAACTTCCTAATTCACAGAATCCCAGGTGTGTAAACCTTAATCTACTTTTCCTCCCCTTTTCTGGATAATGGGATTGGTGGCCTCCTGGGAGGGTGGGCCTTGTATCTTAGGAAGAGCCACAAACAATACCTGCCACTGGCTACTCATCAGATACTATTAGCAGCCCAGAAGAGGCTGGGCAAGCAGGGAGGGCTGCACAGGGGCAATTGGGGGGGGCTTACAGGTAAAGTTCTTACAGAGGTGCCAGGGCAGGACACCCATCGGCCAAAGCAGGGGAGGCCACCCTGGGTGAGCCCAGATGTGCTCCAAGGACCAGGAGACCACAACTTCTACAGCCGGAAGGGGGGAGAGGCAGTTTGGGGGGGGGGGGCTCAGAATTTAAGCAGGATTCTTAGGAAGGCGAAAGAGCATGTCCAGAGTCCAGGCCAGCTCCCACCAAAGAAGGGGCTCCTTTCAGGCACATCCACTGAGGGGGTCAGCCGGGGGACTTGCAGCGAAGGACGTAAGAGTCCCGGGACGGGAGACCACCAGGCGATCCCACCCTTCGCAGCGTGGAGAAGCGCCGCCCTCCTGGCGAGAAGGAGCTTGGGAGTCCCGGCAGCACGTGGCCGGGGAGCGGGCCGCGGGGAGGCACTCACGTCATGTTGCGGACGGTGCGGCCGCCGTTCCAGAGCAGGCAGGCGACGCTGGTGAGGGCCGAGGCGACCACGCAGAGGACGCAGTAGCTGGCCACCTTGGCGCGGAAGCGGAGCGGCGGACTCAGCGCCCCCAGCAGCAGCAGCGCCAGCAGCAGCAGCAGCGCGGCGGCCCCCATCCTGGCCGGACGAAAGCTCCGGAGCGCGCCCCTGCGCAGCGGCCCCGGAGCCCGGCGGCTGGAGCGAGAGTCGGGAAGCGCCTGACTCGGCCCGCCGCGCTCGGCAGCTCTTAAGGGGCGGCCGCGCACGCCCTCCCGGCCCTCCGCCCAGGGGCGGCCCCGCTCCGCCCGCCGCGCTCCTCCGCTCGCTCGTCCTTGGCTGGCAGCCCCACAATAGCACTAGCGCTGGAGGACTTGTATACCGCAGCCCTGCTCTGCAAGCTGCGGCAGGTGCCATCACGGCTTCTCGGGGCAAGTCAAGACACCCGTTCATGAGCCGTAAGTAGCAATAGCCCTTAGGCCCATATACCGCTTCGGAGTGCTTCGCCTTGGGAGGGAGGGAGGGAGGAAGATAGCAATAGCCCTTAGACTTATATTGGTGTGTGTATATACGTGTATATACACACGTATATAAAATTAGAGAGAGGGGGGGAGAGGGAGAAAGAGAGAGAGAGAGAGATCCTTCTCTAAGCGATTGGAGTCAGCCTCTTGCCCCCAACAATCTGGGTCCTCATTTTACCACCTCGGAAGGCTGAGTCAACCTTGAAGTCCTGGCAAGAGAATGCAGAGTTAACCACTGTGCCAACACGGTTCATAGATATGAGAGAGGGAGAGGGAAGGGGAGAGAGAGAGAAAGAGAGAAATGGACTAGAAGACCTCCAACTCTGTTATTCTTGGGCTCCTGCAGCTATAGCTTCCTTACCCAGCTACCCAATGACCCAGAGGCAACTGAAGAACTGTGCTGATGTATGGAGCTACATAAGTACCTCCCCCACCCCAAGGTAGCCAAAGGAGAGTGGGAGGGGGGTCAGCAAGCTATTTCTGGGCTAAAAACTAAATACAACGTTTTGAAGGCCCAGAGAATGTGGGGTCCTTTCCACATGGATCAGTCTTTGCTTCTCCTTTTCATCCTGTTGCTTGGGGAGATGGGGTTATTTATTGATTTAATTTCTTTGTCACACATCTGGCATGGAAACGACTCTGGGTGCCTTACAACATTAACACATTAAAATCCTAACATGTATCTTAAACAATAAAAAAACGAAAACTACAGTAAAAATGCAAGTATAAATTATTTATAGGAATAAAGCAAACTTGGAGATCTTCGGATGGGTTGAAGATCCTATTTTTATTTATTTCATTAATATTCAATGGCTGCCGAACTCCAGTGGAGCTGAAGGAGCGGGGCAAATGGAAAAGCCCTCCACCCACCCAAGGACAAAGGCACCAAGGAGTAGCTGTTCAAAGACCATTTAATCATGTGAATTTTGTAAAATGCAAGCTCTCTATCAAGGTAGCAAATCGAAAGCAGAGGGGATGGACTAGATGCCCTTTGGAAGCCCTCAGAAAGAAAGGCCCCATCATCTTAAGGAGCCGCCTAAGCCACAGGCCGGATCTTCATTTCGGTGTGCTTGTAGGAGTAGTGGTAGCCTTTCCCCTTTATCCAGTTGACGCCATCGGCAAAGGTCTTATGTTCTCCCAGCCAGTATTTCCCATTGAGATTGGAGTAGTGGCAGGCATTGTACCACCAGGCACCTTTGAAGGTCTCAGCGCAGTTGGACGCTCCAGGATGTTGCCGCTTGTCCCGGGTGGAGAAGGGCATGTTGTTGTGGTAGGAGAGAGAGTCACCTGGGAGGCAGAGAGCAGGGTGGGTGCCTGGAAGGCCAGTCCAAGCCATCTCCAGGAAATCAGCCTGCCAGTTAGCCTGACTGGCACGGCCCAATTCCAAGAGGCTCATGGAGAAGGATGCTAAGCCCCCCTGGACTTTGTCAGGGACTCACCTGCAGAGCCCCCTGTGAAGGCGCCCAGAGTTAGCTGATACCACTTGGATTCTGCCGCCACCTGGAAGGACGCATACTTGGCGAAGGAATGCTGATTGTTGAAATCAATCAAGTCAACACGCAACTCATTCTTTCCTAGGAGGAAGAGAACTGCTCAGCCATCAACACTCACAATCCTGAACATATGTTTCTCTGGTGCTTCCTCCATCTGCAGAGGGGGCTGAGGGCCCCCTCAAAGTTCTTCCCAGTGAGGGCCCTGCTCCCCTCTCCCCTGGCAACAGAAGGGTGCAGGGCTGCAAGGGGAAGCCCCTCACCCAGCGAGCTCAAGCAGTGAAGGTTGTCGTTCCCCAGCCAGAATTCGGTCAGCTGGCTTCCAAATCCTCTCTTGTAGGCAGCCCAGTCCCGGAAAAAGTCCACCGAGCCGTCCGACCGCCTTTGGAAGACCTGCAGGGGAGAATCGGGACTCCTAACCTTCCGCCTGGGCAGATCCCGAAATCAAAAGTTTTCTCTCCCCACAACCCTCTGTTCCCAAATTTTGGAAGACCTGCAGGGGAGAATTGGGACCCTTAACCTTCCAGCTCAGCAGACCCCCAAATCATACTCTTCCCTCCCTTCCCAAATTTTAGGGGTCTCATGGCTGGCCTTCTCCTCCCAGAAGTGCTGATCCCCCTCCAAGGATCCCTCCGGCCCCCATTCTGGCCTCAGAAAAGACTCTGATTTCTGATTCATCCCATTCTTGGCAAGCAGCAAAGTTACAATCCTGGGTGTCTCTGCTGTGGGGCATAACCCCCTTTCCCCACAGAAGGCCCCATCCAAGGCATGGAGGTAAGAAGCTCTGCGCCCCTTGGCCACACATGGGTAGAACCTCCTCTGCCAGACTCACGATCCATCCGCCTCCGTCAGTGTCCATGTCGCACAGCACCTCCAGGGGCTGGCAGTCCTGGGGGTAGATGGTGTACCAGCCGCTCAGGACCACTCCTCTTTTCAAGAGCTCTTTGCAGTTTGCGGCACCTGGGCAGAAACAGGGCAGGAGAGTGTAGAGTGGAACTGAAACCTGAAACCTTTCTGTTGGGGTTTAGACCCAGAAATATTGGATCGACTAAATGGTATCTGATGCTGCACATAATCACCGCAGGGAGACTGGCATTCGCACAAGAATGGAAGAATGAGGACTTACCAATGGACTCAAAAATAATTTATAAAATTATGGAATGTGCGGAGTCCGACAGACTTACAAAACTGAGGCACAACTATGTCTGATGTGCCACAGCCTCCCAATCTGTCAGGAGTCCCTTTCAGCCTAACTTCAGCTGTCTTATCTAGATTCGCTCCAGTCCGGCTTCAGGCCTGGGTACAGAATGGAAACGGCATTGGTCGCGTTGGTGGATGATCTCTGGAGGGCTCAGGATAAGGGAAGCTCCTCTATCCTGGTCCTGTTAGATCTCTCAGCGGCTTTTGATACCATCGACCATGGTATCATGTTGCACCGGTTGGAGGGGTTGGGGGTGGGGGGCACCGTTTTGCGGTGGTTCTCCTCCTACCTCTCTGACCGGTCGCCATCTGTGTTGGCAGGGGGGCAGCGGTCGACCCCGAGGCGCCTTGTCGACCACCTCACCTTTTGGCCCTGGGGCTCCAATTTTCCCAGAGATTCCCTGAAAGCCTCTTTTAAGAAAAGGCCTGGTGAGGCTTCCAGGTGCCCCCTTCTCAGGGAGGGAGGGGAGTAGCCCCCAGCTGAAAGGTGGGTGACAAGACGGCTTATTTCTTTCGGAAGGGGTCAGGTTCAGGAGCCAACTTCACCCTCTGTCCACAGACCCACCTTTGATCTCTAGAATGCCAGGGGGCCCCCGTGGCCCTTGTGGTCCTCGCAAGCCTGGACTCCCCCGCACAATGGCTATTGTATCGTTGACTTCAGGGTCAAGCTCCTTAGCTTCTGCAAAGGAAGGAAAACATTTGGAGGAAAGAACTTGGTTTAAGCGAAGCAAATTTCTCATCTGAGAAGGGCGGTAATGCTGCCCTTCTTGCTCCTCAGAGCTAAGCTGCCTGTTACTCACCTGGGCAGGACTCCTGCGCCCCTCGATGGATTGCAATCATCAGGCAGAAGAGGAGGAGACCCACTTGCTCTCCAGCTTTCCACATGGTGCCCGCTGGACTCCGACTGCAGCCTGCCCCGGACCCTCTGCTTTTATTTGGGCAGCCGGCTTTTGTCCCTTTCCCCTTTAAGTGAGGCCTCCAGGGCAACATCACAACACCACAAACTGCTTCCTTGTTGATCAAAACACACCCCGGCTAGTTAAACACCTGGGTAATTCTTCATTGTGGAGGGAGGCAACCCATCTGCTTCAAAGCAAAGCTGCAAGGGGGGAAAATGGGGCTACTGTAACATGAGATGCCTTCAGGTGATTCTCTCTTCCTGCTGGTGGGTTGTCAGCAGAACCAGATCTCCAATTCGGACTTAAGGGACCAATGGTCCAATGGCCAAAATTATGCCAGACTTCAAATCTGGGGGCTGTTATCTTTCACTCCACTCTTTCAATGCTTGCTTGTCGGCTGCCATGGTAACGGGGGGGAGAGGGAGCTAGTGAGTTGCTAGATGGGGAAGCGTGCTGGAGGATGAGAGGAAGGGGAAACGAAAGCGAAACTTAGCTGCAGTCCTGTGCCTTTGAAGCGGTTATCGAAACAACAGTCCTGACATTCCAGATTGATGACACTGCCAGACGTGTGATTCCAACTGACCTCTGGAGGGCCTTTGGATTGGATGATTTACGCTGGACAGTGGGAGGGGAGGCTGCTTTCTATATGTGATTTTCCCGCCTATTGCGTCAGATCTTGCTTTCCTTTGGCTGCATTCAGTTCGATTTTAGTAAAAGTACCTTTACTCCATGAAAACGGTGTCGGGGTCATTCTTCCCTGAATTCTGAAAGGAGGCACGCCTGACACGGTGTGAACCCGCTAAATAGCCACAGAGTAACCTTCCTGGTTTTGTAGAAATATGAACAACATGACTGAAGGATTAAAAGCAACGAGGCAAGGAGAAGGTTCCAATCAATCAAAATGCAGCTGGAAGGGACCTTGGAGGTCTTCTAGTCCAAGCAGAAGACCCTCTACCATTTCAGGTAGTATTTTCTTAAAAACCTCCAGTGATGGAGCACCCACAACTTCTGGAGGGAAGCTTTCCACCCGTTGATAGTTCTCACTGTTATTTCTCCTTAAATTCAGGTTGCTTCTCTCTCTGCTTAGTTTCCATCCATTATTTGTCTTGTCTTGTCTTCTGGTGCTTTGGAGAATAATTGAGCCCCTCTTCTTTATGGCAGCCCCTCGAATACTGGAATAATGCTACCATGTTCCCCCTAGTCCAGTGATGGCTAACCTTTTTGCCGTCGTGTGCCAAAAGCGGGGGGAGTGCGGGGGGTGGAGCACACGCGTGCTCACACCCATAATTCAATGTGCCCCGCCCTCGGTGCATGCGCACGTGACCCCCCTGTGCTCCCACTGCTTTTGGCCCGTGATGGCCTGGTGAGCCCGGTAGGCCTGTTTTTTTGCCCTCCCCAGGCTCCAGAGGCTTTCTAGGAGCCTGGGGAGGGCAAAAGCAGCCTTCCCCAACCCCCCAGAAGCCAGAAACAGCCTGTTTCCCGATTTCCGGTGGGCCCATAAGGCCTGAAAATCAGCTGGCTGGCATGCACATGCACGCTGGAGCTGAGCTAGGGTAACACTCGGGTGCCCACAGATATGGCTCCACGTGCCACCTGTGGCACACGTGCCATAGGTTCGCCATCACGGCCCTAGTCCTTCTATTCTGTAGACTAGCCAAACCCAAATCCTGCAACTGTTTTTCTTCATTTATTTTAGTCTTCAGGCCTTTAATCATCTTCTTTGCACTTTTTCCAAAGTCTCAACATTTTTTTTATAATGTGGTGACCAAACCCGGGTGCAGGATTCCAGGTGTGGCCTTAATAAGAATTTATAAAGAGGTACTAACACTTCACATGATGTTGATTCTATGCATCTGTATATACAATCAAGAACTGATTTTACAACCAAGAATTATACAACCACCGTAGCTCAGATTCTCCTCTTACGATGGGAGGCCAGGTGTTCTCTTGGAAGGCTGCTAGAGCCCAATTTCAGCCTCCTAGTGAATGTTGGGGGTCCCTTTCAGGGAGCAGATTTCCCCTTTTGGCATTTGCAACCCCAACTCTGATGGACGGCCACTTGGATTGGGAACAAACACCATTTCAAGGGGATTTTTATTCTCCAAAAGCCCCTGAGGGCCAGACATGAAGTAACGTCTGGAAACCTATCAAGGAGAGATGCAACCTGGAATTAAGGAGAAATTTCCTGACAGGGAGAACAATGGAATGTCTTGGCTCCAGATGTTGGGTGCTCCATCACTGGAGGTTTGCAAGAAGAGGTTGCAGAGCCATTTGTCTGGAATGGTACAGGATCTCCTGCCTTGGGCAGAGGGATGGACTAGAGGACCTCAAAGATCCCGTCCAACTCTTCTGCTATTCATGGGCTCCTGCAGCTGTGGCTTCCTTACCCAACTACACAGTGGCTCAGAGGCAGCTGAAGAAGGATACAGACTTATGGGGCTTCTAGTCACCTCCAAGATAACCAAAGGAGACCAGTAAGCAGAGGTCAAAGCCACTTTCTGTGCAGAAGACTAAATAAAGCTTTTGCAAGCCCCAGAGAATGTGGGAACTTTTTCACAAGTTTGTTTCCATGGATTCGTCTTTGCTTGTTCTTTCCATCCTGTTACCTTCCAGCTCAGCAGGCCCCCAAATCATACTCTTTCCTCCCTTCCCAAATTTTAGGGGACTCAGAGCTGGCCTTGTCCACCCAGAAGTGCTGGACCCCTTCCCCCCATGGTCCTTCCGGCCCCCATCCTGGTCTCAGGAAAGATTCAGTTTCTCTTTTAGCATATTCCTGGCAAGCAGCAAAGTTACAATCCTGGGTGTGTCTGTGCAGTCAGAAATGCTGAATGCCTTGGCTGCACCTGGGAAGAGCTGCCCTCTACCGGACTCACGATCCATCCACCTCCGTCGGTGTCCATGTCGCACAGTACCTCCAGGGGCTGGCAGTCCTGGGGATAGATGGTGTACCAGCTGCTCAGGACCACTCCTCTTTTCAAGAGCTCTTTATAGTTTGGGACACCTGGGTAGAAAGAGGGCAGGAGAGGTTGGCACTCTCTGTGCCAGGGTCTTTGCCAAAGGGTCTTATTCCTGAGGGGCAGGCTCAGTGGCTGCAGCTGGTTGGCAATAGACATTATGGGGCTTCTAGTCCCCCCCTCCCCAAGATAGCCAAAGGAGACCAATAAGCAGAGATCGAAGCCACTTTCTGTGCAGAAGACTAAATAACACTTTTTTGTGCCCCAGAGAATGCGGGATCTTTTTCACATACATTTCCATGGATTCGTCTTTGCTTGTTCTTTCCGTCCTGTTACTTGGGGAGGAGGGAAGGGTGTTTGTTTATTTATTAATTAAATTTATTTGCCACCCATCTCATATGGAAATGACTCCGGGCACCTTACAGCATTAATGCATTAAATCCTAACAGAGAAATACCCATGTTTCCCTGAATATAAGACCGGGTTTTATTTTCTTTTGGGTAGCAAAATATGCACAGGGCTTATTTTCGGGGGTGGTAGTGTCATTTTTGTTCCCATGTGCGGCAGACCCACTTCTGCTTGCTCATGACAGAGCAGGAGGCCATGCGGTGTACGAGTGCCACCACCTCGAGGCAGAGGGGATGGAGCTGTGTCACCAGCTAACCTCAGGGCCCCTGCAGTCAGACCATCCATGCCCTGACACCTGCCTTGCCTCACAGTCATGGCACTAACACATCGCACAACCTCCTGCTCTGTTGTGGCCAGGAGCCAGTAGATGTGGGCCGGCAGCCATGCACATGGCTTCTGATGCTGCTGCCATATGGTAGGTGCCAGGTTATGGATGGCCTGGTTGCGAGGGCTCAGAGGTAAGTTGGTGCAGGCGCATGGGGCAGTTCCACCACTACTCCACCTCATGGTCCCAGCACCGCAAGCCACTAGAGGGAATGGGCATCCGGCTAACTGCGCAGGCTCTTAAGTAGGGCTTATTCTGGGGGAGGTAGGGCTTATATTAGGCACACACATTTAAAAACATGCTAGGGCTTATTTTTGGGATAGTCCTTATTTTCAGGGAAACGGTATTTCCCTGTTTTCCCCAAAATAAGACATCCCCTGATAATAAGCCCAATCAGGCTTTTGAGCGCATGGCAATAAGGCCAAGTGCTTATTTCAGGGTTCAAAAAAATATAAGACAAGGTCTTATTTTCAGGAAAACATGGTTTAAAAGAATAAAAATGGAAATCACTCATTTTTCATGCACTTCGAAATCACTCATAACCAGACAACACATTGTTTATATAGACATTGAGATTGTTGCTCTTTCTTTATATAGTAAAAAGAAAAAAAGTATTTGGAGAAAAAAGGAAATCACTCAAAAGATGGGGAGGGAGGGAACACATGCATGGGGGGCGGAGGGGGGATTGCCTCTTAATTTGTCAACTACCTCCAGTGAGATGCTGTCCTTCAGGGCCCAAGCCAGTGCAGGGTCCTCAGGCTCTTGCAGAAGATCACAGTCCCACCTGCGCGGGTTCCAAAGGGCAGGAGCCAGGACAGAGAAGACCCTCCTCCTGGACCCCACCAGCCAGAAATCCTTGTTCTTGTTAGCCTCAGCAGGTGACTGCTTGGATGAGCCACCTGGAATGTGCCAAGCCTTTCTGGAGGGGGTGCTCAGAGCCCTTCCTTTACTTTTTTTTACTTTACTTTATTTTGGATTTATATACCGCCCTACTCCCGAAGGACTCAGGGCGGTGAACAGCCAAAGGATAAAACACACATAATACAAAATTTAAAAAACAATGTAAAAGCACATTAAATAATTTGGCCCATACAGATTAAAACACCCCTATTGTTTTAAAACAAATTTAAAATTAACAATTAAAAGGAAGTTAGGCCAGGCCAGCCTGTTGAAATAAAAAGGTCTTGAGGGCACGGCGGAAAGTGCGTAAATCCGGGATCCTCCATATTTCTGGGGGGAGCTTGTTCCAAATGGCAGGTGTCCCCACAGAGAAGGCTCTCCCCCTGGGGGCCGCCAGTCGACACTGTTTGACCGACGGCACCCTGAGGAGCCCCTTTCTATGGGAGCGTACTGGCCGGTGAGAGACTACTGGTGGCAGAAGGCGGTCTCGTAAGTACCCAGGTCCTAAGCCATGGAGCACTCTAAAAGTGGTAACCAAGACCTTGAAGCGCACCCGGAAGACCACGGGAGCCAGTGCAGCTTGCTCAGGAGAGGTGTTACATGGGAACACCACGTCGCTCCCATAACCACCCGCACGGCCGCATTCTGGACCAGTTGGAGCCTTCGGGTGCTCCTCAAGGGGAGCCCCATGTAGAGAGCATTACAGTAGTCCAGGTGGGAAGTGACGAGGGCATGAGTGACCATGCGTAAGGGGTCCCAATCCAGAAAGGGACGCAACTGGCGGATCAGGCAAACCTGATAGAAAGTCCTCCCAGCCACAGCCGTCAAATGCTCTTCTAAAGACAGCCGTGAATCCAGGAGGACACCCAAGTTGTGAGCCCTCTCCATAGGGGCCAACGACTCACCCCCAATAGTCAGTGATGGCACCAACTGACTATATCGGGACGCCGGAAACCACAGCCACTCGGTCTTGGATGGGTTGAGCCTGAGTCTGTTTCTCCCCATCCAGATCCGCACGGCCTCCAGGCACCAGGACATCACTTCAAGGGCATAATTGGGGTGGTTCGGGGTGAAGATGTACAGCTGAGTGTCATCAGCGTACTGATGGTACTTCACCCCAAAACCACGGATGATCTCACCCACTGGCTTCACATAAATGTTGAACAGAAGGGGTGAGAGGACTGACCCCTGTGGCACCCCACATACAAGGTTCCTCGGGGTCAACCTCTGCCCCCCTGCCAACACAGATTGTGACCGGTCGGAGAGAAAGTAGGAGAACCACCACAACACAGTGCCCCCCACCCCCAACTCTTCCAACCGGTGCAGCATGATACCATGGTCGATGGTATCAAAAGCTGCTGAGAGGTCTAATAGGACCAGGACAGAGGAACAACCCCTGTCTCGAGCCCTCCAGAGATCATCAACCAATGCGACCAATGCCGTTTCAGTGCTGTACCCAGGCCTGAAGCCCGACTGGAACGGATCTAGATAAGCCGTTTCATCCAGGTACTGGGGAAGCTGTCGCGCCACCACACTCTCAACAACCTTCACCACAAAGCGAAGGTTGGAGACTGGATGATAATTTGCTAACACTGCTGGGTCCAGGGAAGGCTTCTTGAGGAGAGGCCTCACCACCACCTCTTTCAAGACGGGAAAGTCACCCTCACTCAACTAAGCGTTAATAATCCCCTGGAGCCAGCCTTGTGTAACCTCCCGAGAAGCCAGCACCAACCAGGAGGGACACGGGTCCAATAAACATGTGGCCGTGCTCAGTCTACTCAGAATCCTGTCCACATCTTCGGGGGTCACAGGGTCAAACTCTTCCCAGATAACATTCTCAAGACCTGCCTCCATCATCCCTCCTGAATCTACCCAGTCAGAGTCCAGGTGTTCCCGAATCTGAGCGATTTTGTCATACAGATACTGCACAAAATCCTTGGCCCTGCCCTCCAAGGGGTCCTCCTGCACTCTCTGGTGGAGCAGGGAGTGGGTCACGCTAAACAGGCAGCCGGGCGATTATCTGATGATGCAATAAGAGCGGAAAAATAATTACATTTTGCCACTTATATCGCCACTAGGTAGGTCTTAATATGAGACCTTACGAGTGTTTGGTCAGATTCAGAATGGCTGGCCCTCCAACCACTCTCCAGGCATCTTTTCTGGCGCTTCATCTCCCTCAGCTCCTCGGTAAACCCAGGAGCCAGGTGAGACCGGCACCAGGTCAGAGGCCGCAAAGGCACGACCCGGTCCAAAGCTCCAGCAGCTGCCCTATCCCAGGCAGCCACTAGGTCTTCAGTTGAGTCATGAGCCAGAGCCTCAGGGAATGGCCCAAGCTCCGTCTGGAACCTATCCGGATCCATCAGGTGCCTGGGGCAAAAGCACCTCATCGGTTCCGCCTCCCTGCGACGGGGTGTGGCAGTTCGAAGGTCAAAGTGAAAGAGGGAGTGATCCGACCATGACAAGGGCTCAATCACTATATCCCCTATCTCAAGTTCACTCAACCACTGACCACAGACAAAAACCAGGTCCAGCGTGTTTCCCCCCGTGTGAGTAGGGCCATGAACTAACTGGGTCAGGTCCATAGCCGCCATGGAAGCCATGTACTCCCAGGCCGCCTCAGATGCTCACCGACGGATGGCAGGTTAAAAACCCCTATGACCATAAGCCACCGAGGCTATAACGTTGAGCAGCTCGGGCAGGGCCGCCGCCACGTGGCAGGGAGCCAGGTACGTAATCAGCAAGCCCATCTGTACCCCATGACCCCACTTCACAAGGAGGGACTCACATCTGGCAGTCTGAGGAACAGTGGCCTCCCTCAGACCAAGACCTTCTTTTATAACAACCACCACCCCCCTGCCCCTACCCTGTGACCTCGGCTGTAGGAAAGGAATGGAAACCAGTTGGGCACATTTCAACGAGGAGGACCCCCCTCCTGGCCCAACCAGGTTTCCATGATACCCGCCAGGTCCACTCCCCCCTCCTGAAGAAGTTCACAAATGAGGGGGGCTTTATTTACCATGGATCTGGTGTTGCATAACATCAGCCGGAGGCCCGGGCCCTGAGGATCTGAGCAACCCGGGGAACAAGAAGAGCATTGGGGGCTGGAGTGTGCACAAAGACAACGAGCGCGCACTCTTGCAACCAGGTATGGCCCCCTGCTCCCACTATATCTGCCCCTCCCACCCACAGTACTGATGTAATGGCCTCATCGGTACAAACGCTAACCCCCTCCTTGACCCCGAGCCTCGCACCTCCCATGCCGTGACCCCCAGCCAGGCCAGGTCCCACCCTCAGTGGGTTATCCCCCAAACCCACAACCCTAGTTCCAATCCAACCCTCCCCCCCCCCGGAACCCCTTAAAAATTGAGTTAAACATTTGGATAAAAACTCCTCAACCTCCTCTTCGCTGCATGCCACCTCTCGGGACCCATAATCAAGGTAGGCCCTCGATAGTGTGGAGGGCCAGGCCTGCGAGAAGGGGGAGTCTCACAACACAAGAAGCTCGGCCGCTGATGTTGTGGCTCCATTGCCTGAGCCTGGGCTATCGACAGATGCAGACTCTGAGAGTGAGGGAGAGGAGTTGGCAAGGCCTCCCTCTCCAGGACTCTCCTCTCTGGCAATGCCTCCGGAGGACACCGAAGGCCAAATGATAGGCTCAGAGCCAAGCACGTCCCCGCAGCCACAGGTGGACAGCGATGAAGAAGATAAGTGTTGGCTGGACCCGCGACAGAGGTGCAGGGAGAAGCGTGCACAGCAGAAGGGAAGGCATGCCAGAGATTAGCTGAGTCACTGGACCACACCCCACAGGGTATAAATGTGGGTGTGGTGGCCGGTTCAGTTTGTGACGAGCAAAAATTGGAAATACTCCATGATCTCAGTGTTACTGGACTTTGCCTGCTTTATCGGACTGCATTTGGATTAATCCTTGTATTGTTGACACTCTGCCTGTTTTATTGGAATGCTGACAGTCTAATCTTTGTTTTGTGTGAGTAAAGTCTGAATTGGCAGCTAGCCACTGGGTTGCTGCCAGCTTTATCTTCAAAGAGTTTTGTCGTATGGCTTATTAATTCCGGGCTGTCTGTGAGGGTGCGTGTGGGGTACAGGGACTGAACAACTGAATACAGCCAGGTAGCCTGGGGTAAAGATGGTATGTGGCCAGGGATTCAACGATGATAGTCAAAAAAAGGTCCAGGAGAAAGAATACAAAGCCATTAGGTGCGGGTCACCTGGACTCCATTGTCCTCTCACAACAATGGAGAGGAGTCTCAGGCCATTTGAAGTAACCAGAGAATGAGATAAATCGAAACCACCGTCTCACGGTGGCTGGCATTAAAGTAGATGGACTGTCTCATCTGGTAATAGAACAGCAGTAGGGAACCGGCTCCCTCAGTACCCACAGCCCAAAGGCTAAGAACTCTCCTTACGGCAAAAGGTATGGAATGGAATGCAAAGCCGAGATAAGGGATCAGACTGATGGTGATATCAATGAGGGGATAAGATGGTTCCAGAGGAGGGTATTTCAAAGCGGGCGGAATCAGTCCAGATGGCAGGTGACCATAATAATGCCTGAAACCAGGCCACAGGGGAAGAAGAGACAGTACCAGGGCGACAACCAGCCACTCCTCCATGGCCATCCAGACCTTCCAGGTCTCCCTCAGATCTTCCAGCAGTCACACAGTTCACATAGTTGCTCCCAGATTCCCAGATCTCTACAGGGATCCCCATCCGGAGCAATTCCACACTGGTAGGCCGCCAACGAATACCTCCCACTCCCAACAGCTGATGATTCAACGAGGCCAACACTGCTCCTCTCGGCGCTGTCCCAGTGATCGCCATCACAGCCACCGCTGCGCTGCCGCCGCCGCCACCAGCAACCACATCATTCCCTGGGTCCTCCATGAGCTCCCTTGCCAACGGCTGGCAGATTTTATCCCCTTGAAATAAAGGAGACTTGGAAACCATCAGCTGGATTAAAGATCATGTTTTATTTATTTATTTAACATTCATTGACTGCCCAACTCCAGTGGACCTGAAATGGGGGACAAATGGAAAAGGCCCGCCCAACCCAACAAAGGCACCAAGGAGTAGCTGTTCAAAGACCATTTAGTCATGTGAATTTTGTAAAATGCAAGCTCTCTATCAAGGTAGCAAATCGAAAGCAGAGGGGATGGACTACATGCCCTTTGGAAGCCCTCAGAAAGAAAGAGCCCCATCAGCTGAAGGAGCCGCCTAAGCCACAGGCCGGATTTTCATTTCAGTCCGCTTGTAGGAGTAATGGCCGCCTTTCCCTGTATACCAGTTGATGCCGTCTGCTTGAGACTTGTATTCTCCTAGCCAGTATCTCCCGTTGAGGTTGGAGTCATGGCAATAATGGTACCACCAAGCCCCTTGGAACTTCTCAGCGCAGTTGAACATCTGGGGGTCCTGCCGCTTGTCTCGGGTGGAGAAGGTCATATTGTTGTGGTAGGAGAGCGAGTCACCTGGGAGGCAGAAATGGGGGATGGGTGCCAGGAAGGGCAGCCCAAGCCATCTCCAGGGAGGCGTTCATTGGCCTGACTGGCACTGCCCAATTCCAAGAGGCTCATGGAAAATGATCCTGATGTCCCCTGGACTTTGTCAGGGACTCACCTGCAGTGCCCCCTGTAAAGGCACCCAGAGTTAGCCGATACCAGTTGGATTCTGCTGCCACCTGGAAGGACGCATATTTGGCAAAGGTTTGATGATTGTCGAAATCAATCAGGTCAACACGCAATTCGTTCTTTCCTAGATGGAAAAAAACAGCTACGTGGGTCAGTTTTCGCATTGCCCTGTCACCAACACTCACAATCCTGAACATATGTTTCTCTGGTGTCTCCTCCATCCGCAGAGGGGGCTGAGGGCCCCCTTGAGGTTCTTCCCAGTGAGGGTCCTGCACCCCTCTTCCTTGGCAACAGGAGGGTTCAGGGCTGCAAGGGGAAGCCCCTCACCCAGCGAGCTCAAGCAGTGAAGGTTGTTGTTCCCCAGCCAGAATTCGGTCAGCTGGTTTCCAAATCCCCTCTTGTAGGCAGCCCAGTCCCGGAAAAAGTCCACCGAGCCATCCGACCGTCTTTGGAAGACCTGCAGGGGAGAATTGGGTCCCTTAACCTTCCTCCTGGTCAGGTCCCGAAATCAAAGGTTTTCTCTCCCCACACCCCTTCCTTCCCAAATTTTAGGGGTCTCAGAGCTAGCCTTCTCCATCTAGAAGTGCTGGACTCCCTCCCATGGTCCCACCAGTCTCCATCCTGGCCTCAGGAAAGACTCAGTTTCTGGTTCATCCCATTCCTGGCAAGCAGCAAAGTTACAATCCTGGGTGTGTCTGCCGTGGGGCATAACCCCTTTCCCCAGGGAAGGCTCCCTACAAGGCATGGCGGTGAGAAGTATCACAGGCCTTGGCCACACCTCCACCACACTCACAATCCATCCACCTCCGTCGGTGTCCATGTCGCACAGCACCTCCAGGGGCTGGCAGTCCTGGGGATAGATGGTGTACCAGCCGCTCAGGACCACTCCTCTTTTCAAGAGCTCTTTGCAGTTTGGGGCACCTGGGCAGAAAGAGGGCAGGAGAGGTTGGCGCTCTCTGTGCCAGGGTCTTCGCCAAAGGGTCTTATTCTTGAGGGGTTGGCTCAGTGGCTGCAGCTGGTTGGCAACAGGCATCTGGCTGGTTGAACAGACCAAGTGGTTGCAAGTTAGGGATGGGGGCTTCTCCTAACACTGGGTGGGCTGCAGTCCCCACCCCTCCAGAAATGTTTTTGGAGGAGTAACCTGTTTTAGGGCAAACCCTTTTTTTGCATTTTCCCTCTTGAAGCAAAGGCTGCCAGTGGTCAGAAGTAGATCCTGCAGATGTTGGAATTGTGGGAGGGGACAAGGAAAAGAATGGGTAGTAAGAACTCACCGACCCACCCACCCACCCACACTCACCTCGCTTGCATCTAAGCGCCTCCAGCCTCTTCTCATCTGCAAAGATGGGCGTGAAGAAAAGCCAATTCCATCCACCCCCCATATGGCAGGGAAGGCCCGGGGAGGGGGGAGGGATCCCACTATGCAGAGCTGAATTGTGGTGGTGGGGGGGGACGGAGGCTCAACTATGTCTGATGTGCCCCAGCCAGCCTACCTATTAGGAGTCAGGTACCTTTCAGCCTAGCTTCATGCCCCACTGATCTCTTTGGGGGGCTGAGCTGAGAAGGTCTTGGTCCAAGGGAGGCCACTATTCCTCAGATGGCTGGATGTGAGTCCCTCTTTGTGAAGTGAGGTCATGGGGTGCAGATGGGCATGCTGGTTACGTACCTGGCTCCCTGCCACGTAGCGGCAGCCCTGCCCAAGCTGCTCAACGTTATAGCCGCGGTGGCGGTTGACACCCCCAGGCTTATGGTCATGGGGGATTTTAACCTGCCATCTGCCGGTGAGGCATCTGAGCTGGCTTAGGAGTTCATGGCTTCCATAATGGCCATGGACCTGACCCAGTTAGTTCATGGCTCTACTCACACGGGGGGAAACACGCTGGACCTGGTTTTTGTCTCTGGTCAGTGGTTGAGTGATCTTGAGATAGGGGATATAGTGATCGAGCCCTTGTCATGGTCGGATCACTCCCTCCTTCGCTTTGATCTTCGAACTGCTGCCCCCCGCCGCAGGGAGGCGGAACCATTGAGGTGGTTCTGCCCCAGGCGCCTGATGGATCCAGATAGGTTCCGGATGGAGCTTGGGCCATTTCCTGAGGCTCTGGCACACGGCTCAACTGAGGAGCTGGTGGCCGCCTGGGATAGGACGGCTGCTGGAGCCTTGGACCGGGTCGTGCCTTTGCAGCCTCTGACCCGGCGCCGATCTCACCTGGCTCCTTGGTTCACCGAGGAGTTGAGGGAGATGAAGCACCAGAAAAGATGCCTGGAGAGAGATTGGAGGGCCAGCCATTCTGAATCTGACCGAACACTGGTAAGGTCTCATATTAAGACCTACCTGGTGGCGATAAAAGCAGCGAAGTATAACTATTTTGCCGCTCTTATTACATCATCAGATAATCGCCCAGCTGCCCTGTTTAGGGTGACCCGCTCCCTGCTCCACCAGGAAGTGCGGGAGGACCCCTTGGAGGGCAGAGCCGAGGATTTTGTACAGTATCTGTATGACAAAATTGCTCAGATTCGGGAACACCTGGACTCTGACTGGGTAGATTCAGGGGGGAGGACAGAGGCAGGTCTTGTGAGTATTATCTGGGAAGAGTTTGATTCTATGACTCCAGAAGACGTGGACAGGATACTGGGCAGACTGAGTGCAGCCACATGTTTACTGGACCCGTGTCCCTCCTGGTTGGTGCTGGCCTCTCGGGAGGTTACATGAGGCTGGCTCCAGGGGATTATAAATGCTTCTCTGAGTGAGGGTGTCTTCCCTGCTGCCTTGAAAGAGGCGGTGGTGAGGCCTCTCCTCAAGAAGTCTTCCCTGGACCCGGCTTACCGTTCAGTCTCCAACCTTTGCTTCGTTGCGAAGGTTGTTGAGAGTGTGGTAGCACGACAGCTCCCTCAGTACCTGGATGAATCGTCGTATCTGGATCCATTCCAGTCAGGCTTCAGGCCTGGGTACAGCACAGAAATGGCACTGGTCACGTTGGTTGATGATCTCTGGAGGGCTTGGGACAGGGGTTGTCCTAGTCCTATTAGACCTCTCAGTGGCTTTTGATACCATCGACCATGGTATCATGCTGCACCGGCTAGAGGAGTTAGGGGTGGGGGGCACTGTCCTACGGTGGTTCTCCTCCTTTCTCTCTGACTGGTCACAGTCCGTGTTGACAGGGGGGCAGAGGTCGACCCCGAGGCCTCTTGTATGTGGGGTGCCACAAGGGTTGGTCCTCTCACCCCTTCTGTTCAACATTTATGTGAAGCTGCAGGGTGAGATTATCCGTGCTTTCGGGGTGAAGTACCATCAGTACGCTGACGACACTCAGCTGTACATCTCCACCCCGGACCACCCTAACGATGCCCTTGAAGTGATGTCCCAGTGCCTGGAGGCCATGCGGATCTGGATGGGGAAAAACAGACTCAGGCTCAACCCATCCAAGACCAAGTGGCTGTGGTTTCCACATCCTGATATAGTCAGTTGGAGCCATCGCTGACTATTGGGGACGAGTCATTGGCCCCCATGGAGAGGGCTCACAACTTGGGTGTCCTCCTGGACTCACGGCTGTCTTTGGAAGAGCACTTGACAGCCGTGGCCAGGGGGACTTTTTATCAGGTCCACCTGATTCGCCAGTTGCGTCCCTTTCTGGATCGGGACTCGTTAAATACGGTCACTCATGCTCTCGTTACTTCCCGCCTGGACTACTGCAATGCTCTCTACATGGGGCTCCCCTTGAGGAGCACTCGGAGGCTCCATCTGGTCCAGAACGCGGCCGCGCGGGTGGTTATGGGAGCGGCATGGCACTCCCATGTGACCCTACTCCTATGCGAGCTGCACTGGCTCCTGGTGGTCTTCCGGGTGCACTTCAAGATTTTGGTTACCACCATTAGAGCGCTCCATGGCATCGGACCAGGGTATTTACGAGACCGCCTTCTGCTACCAATAGCCTCTCACCGACCAGTACGCTCCCATAGAGAGGGGCTTCTCAGGGTGCCAAACAGTGTCGACTGGCGGCCCCCAGGGGGAGAGCCTCCTCTGTGGGGGCACCTACCATCTGGAAAGAGCTCCCCCCAGAGATACGGAGGATCCCAGATCTGCGCACATTTCGTTGTGCTCTCAAAACTTTTTTATTTCAGCAGGCTGGCCTGGCCTAACTCTCCCTTTTAAATTTTTCAATCGTTTGATTTTTTTTTATAATTTGGGTGTTTTAATCTGTGTTTTCGGCCAAAATATTTAATAATTTTAAGGGACTTTTAATGTTTGTATTATCTGTATTTTATCTTGGCTGTTCACCGCCCTGAGTCCTCCGGGAGTAGGGTGCTATAGAAATTTGATAAATAAAATAAATAAATAAAATAATTCAGTCAGGGCCCCTTTTGCTTCAGAGAACAGAGAGGCTGGCAGAGGCCCTGATCTGAGGCAGCTCCCCCCCTTGGGAGGCGGGGACGCAGTCCTTACTCATTTCTCCTGGGTCGCCTTTCTCGCCTGGAATGCAAAGAGAAAGAGAAGGGCAGAATTCCTCCTTTTTGGGAGGTTCGGCAGCATCACTCAGGCTCAAGAAGGGGTGGCAAGTAGCTGAACCCCAGAAACCCATAAGTAGCAACATCTGCTGGGGGAAATGGGTACCAAGCTCTCTCCCCAGCACCCCAGAACTCCGAGGGGCATCATAAGCCATTTTCAGGGAGGTCCCTTCCTTTTGGAAAATGATTCTGGCACAGTTGAGCAAAATAAGATGACATGATTTACATCATTTGTGACAAACAAAATTCCTGGTTGGTAGAGTGAAGGCACCGACAATAAGAAGCAGGGTCCCAGAGCAGCACAACCAAACCTTTATATAAGATTTTAAAAAGCTGTCTGCAAGGAGTCTAAATCCTTCCATTCCTCACTATCCTGTCAGAGCGGAAGAAGCTTCTGGGATGAGAAGCGAAATGTCTTCAAAGAAAAACCAATTAAGTCCAGTTGCCTCCTGATAAAAGAACCTCTGGGGCAACCAAAGTCTTACCTCTCTCTCCAGGTTGTCCTGGGTCCCCTTTTTCTCCTGAATCAAAGGGAAGAAATTCTTCTGAGACCTCCTGCACTCAACTAGGCCTAGTCCTCACCCCAGGCAGCCCCAGCGCTGTTTTCCTGCCCACGCCAAAGGTGAGCTGACAGGTGAGGATTTGGAGCCCTGGGGATGGGAGTGCTTGGCTTTTAGGCTCAAGCAATCCAACCGCCCCATTTTGGGTTACTTTCCCAAATGTGTTGGGTTCCTTCTTTGGGTTCCTTTCCCAATGTGTCCCTCTCTCTCTCCACCAGCTCCCCAACACACCTGTTCAACCTTGGAATCAGAAACCCTCTAATTCCACCTCACCTTTTACCTCTATGGCTCCAATTTTTCCAGAGATTCCCTGCAAGCCTCTTTCACCTGTTAAGGACAGGCATGGGGAAGCTTCCAGATGCCTCTGGAAGGGGAGGGTAGTGGCCCCCTGCTGAAAGGTGGCTGGGTGGGCAGCCCTCTGCCAGCCACTCTGTGCTTTGTGCAGGTTTAAACCAGAGCTGGCAGCTTAACCCAAGAAAATGCCCCTTTGGGAGGGGGAGTTTCGACAGGTCGAGTGCCCGGAAGAAACGGTTCCCTTCCCTCTCATGCCAGTCCTTGCAGTCCTCACTCGTGGCACTTTCCTTTTGCCTTGTGACAAGACGGGTTATTTCTTTCGGAAGGGGTCAGGTTCAGGAGCCAATTTCATCTCTGTCCACAGACACACCTTTGGCCCCTGGAATGCCAGGGGACCTCCGTGGCCCTTGTGATCCTGGCAAGCCTGGACTCCCCCGCTCAATGGCTATTTTATCATTGACATCAGGGTCAAGCTCCTTAGCTTCTGCAAAGGAAGGAAACCATTTGGAGGAAAGAACTTTGTTTAAGCGAAGCAAAGCAAGTGGTCTAAAGCACCCTGTTATTAAGACCAGCTGCCTGCAATTTCTGCAGGTTCGAATCTCGCCAGGCTCAAGGTTGACTCAGCCTTCCATCCTTTCTAAGGTAGGTGAAATGAGGACCCAGTTTGTGGGGGCAATAAGCTGACTTTGTATAAATATACAAAAGGATGAAGGCTATTGCTTAACGTATTGTAAGCCACCCTGAGTCTCCGGAGAAGGGCGGCATATAAATCAAATTAAAAAAAAAAAATCTCATCTGAGAAGGGCGGTAATGCTGCCCTTCTTGCTCCTCAGAGCTAACCTGCCTGTTTCTCACCTGGGCAGGACTCCTGCGCCCCTCGATGGATTGCAATCATCAGGCAGAAGAGGAGGAGACCCACTTGCTCTCCAGCTCTCCTCATGGTGCCTGCTGGACTCCAACTGCAGCCTGCCCCGGACCCTCTGCTTTTATTTGGGCAGCCGGCTTTTGTCCCTTTCCCCTTTAAGTGAGGCCTCCAGGGCAACATCACAACACCACAAACTGCTTCCTTGTTGATCAAAACACACCCCGGCTAGTTAAACACCTGGGTAATTCTTCATTGTGGAGGGAGGCAACCCATCTGCTTCAAAGCAAATCTTCGAGACTGCCTGCTGCTACCGACGACCTCCCAGCGACCCGTGCGCTCCCACAGAGAGGGCCTCCTCGGGGTGCCATCAGCCAAACAATGTAGGCTGGTGACCCCCAGGGGGAGAGCCTTCTCTGTGGGGGCACCTGCCCTCTGGAATCAGCTGCCCCCAGAGATAAGGAGAATCCAAGACCTCAGTGCCTTCCGCCGTGCCCTTAAAACCCACTTTTTCCAGCAAGCCGGACTGGCTTAGGAAGAAATTTTTTAAAATTTTTAAATGTTTAATTGGTTTGTGGTTTTTTAAATTTTGGGCCAAATTTATATAGATTTTAATTGTTTTTAATATTTGTATTTCATGTTTTTAATTCTGGCTGTGCACCACCCTGAGTCCTCAGGGAGAAGGGCGGTATATAAATTGAAAATAAATAAATAAAAATAAATAAATAAAGCAAAGCTGCAAGGGGGGAAAATGGGGCTACTGCAACATGAGATGCCTTCAGGTGAGTCTCTCTTCCTGCTGGTGGGTTGTCAGCAGAACCAGATCTCCAATTCGGACTTAAGGGACCAATGGTACAATGGCCAAAATTATGCCAGACTTCAAATCTGGGGTTAGATGTGAACCTGCTAAATAGTCACAGAGTAACCTTCCTGGTTTTGTAGAAATATGCACAACATGAGTGAAGGACTAAAAGCGACAAGGCAAGGAGAAGGTTTGGTCAGGTGCTGAAGGAAAAGATCCAGTTTCAACACAGATTTCAAGGTCCTTGAAAACTATCCAGAAAAGAGGCAGGAGAAGCCTCCTTCCTGGGTCTTTGGGCTCTCCTGGAAAAGCCACCAGAGAATTTGGCCACAGAAGTGGTCTCTGATAAGTCCGAGGGAGGAGCTGCCTGCACAAACCCTTTCACTTCTTTTTGGGTCCCAAAATAAGCACTAGGGCTTATTTTTTGGGGGGGGAGGTGTTATTTTTTTTCTATGTATGGGAGGTCCACGTCTTCTGCTTGTTCACGACAGGGCCAGATGTCAACTCACAAAGCATCCCTGGCCTGCTCTCGAGTTGTCATAGAAAAGTGGGGATGGGAAACTGATGAAACAGCATGGCAGCTAAAGACAGATGCACATTCCAGACTTATCTCTCTCAAGGCTGTATCCCAGGGTTACTTACAGCAGTCGGAGGGGAGCGACCTCTACAACCCGCGAAATTGTCCCATTGGCGAATGTGATTGATGACACACCCTGGGGATAGGGAGGAAACAGTGACATGATTGGGGCCATAAATTATGTGGGGTCAGAGCTGGCTTCACTTGGGAATGTGCAGACATGAAGCTCCTAATAAATAACTGGGTTTCTTTTGAAGCTTGGTTCAAGGCTCATGATTTAATTAGGGCATCCTTTGGAATCTTGACACTGGAGGCCTTGCGGTGTGTGAATGCTGCCACCATGAAGCAGAGGGGATGGAGCTGCCTCATGCGCCCTGCACCAGCTTACCTCAGGTCCCCTGCAGCCAGGCCACCCATACCCTGACACCTGCCTCACCTCATGGCTATGGTACCAGCAGCCATGTCCAACAGGATCCCGTGTGGTCCCCATCCTACTTGCTCGCTCATGCTCACTCATGGCCACAATGGGGCAGGAGGCTGAGCAACAGACCGGTGCTGCAGCCACGAGGCGAGGTGGGTGGAACTGCCCCATGTGCCCCACATCAGCTTACCTCAGGGCCCCCACAGCCAGGCCATCCACGCCCTGACACCTGCCTCACCTCACAGCCATGTCACTAACACATCACTTGGCCTCCTGCTCTGTTGTGGCCATGAGTCAGCAGAAGCGGGCCGGCAGACATGTGGGCTCCTGCTGCAAATGGCTGCTGGTGCTGCTGCCACAAGGCAGGGATCAGGTAGTGTATGGCCTGGCTGTGAGAGCCCTGAGGTAAGTTGTTGCAGGGCGCATGAGGCAGCTCCATCACCACCCCACCTCATGGCTGCAGCACCACGAGCAACCAGAGGGAATAGGCAGCCAACCAACTGTGCAGGCTCTTAAGTAGGGCTTATTTGGGGGATAGGGCTTATATTAGGCACACACATTAAAAACACACGGGCTTATTTTTGGGATAGGTCTTATGTTCAGGGAAACGGTATTTCTAAAAGAATAAAAATGGAAATCACTCATTTTTCACGCATTTGGAAATCACTCATAACCAGACAACACGCTGTTTATATAGACATTGAGATTGTTGCTCTTTCTTTATATAGGAAGAATAAAAAAAGTATTTGGAAAAAAAGGAAATCACTCAAAAGATGGGGAGGGAGGGAACACATGCATGGGGGGCGGAGGGGGGATTGCCTCTTAATTTGTCAACTACCTCCAGTGAGATGCTGTCCTTCAGGGCCCAAGCCAGTGCAAGGTCTTCAGGCTTTTGAAGAAGATCACAGTCCCACCTACGAGGGTTCCAAAGGGCAGGAGCCAGGACAGAGAAGACCCTCCTCCTGGACCCCACCAGCCAGAAATCCTTGTTCTTGTTAGCCTCAGCAGGCAAGTGCTTGGATGAACCACCTGGAATGTGCCAAGCCTTTCTGGGCTCAGAGCCCTTCCTTTGCCAATAGCTGGCATATTTTATCCCCTTGGACTAAAGGAGACTTGGAAACCATCAGCTGATTAAAGATCATATTTTTATTTATTTATTTAACATTCATTGGCTGCCCAGTCAGCCCCTCAGAAAGCAAGCCCCATCATCTGAATGAGCCTCCTAAACCACAGGCCGGATTTTCATTTCGGAGCGCTTGTAGGAGTAGAAGTAGCCTTTCCCCGTTCTCCAGTTGATGCCATCGGCAAAGGTGTTGTGTTCTCCCTGCCAGTACCGGCTGTTGAGGTTGGAGTCGTGGCATTTATTATACCACCAGCCACCTTTGAACACCTCAGCACAATTGGAGTCCTGGGGTTCCTGCTGCTTTTCCCAGGTGGAGAAGGCCATGTTGTTGTGGTAGGAGAGAGAGTCACCTGGGAGGCAGAGAGCAGGGTGGGTGCCTGGCAAGCCAGCCCAAGCCATCTCCAGGAAATCAGTCTACCAGTTAGCCTGATTGGCACGGCCCAATTCCAAGAGGCTCATGGAGAAGGATGCTAAGCCCCCCTGGACTTTGTCAGGGACTCACCTATAGAGCCCCCCGTGAAGGAGCCCAGAGTTAGCTGATACCAGTTGGATTCTGCCGCCACCTGGAAGGACGCATACTTGGCGAAGGTTTGATGATTGTCAAAATCAATCAAGTCAACACGCAACTCATTCTTTCCTAGGAGGAAGAGAACAGCCATGTTTTCACACTGCCCAGTCCCCAAACTCAGAGCCCGGCTGCCATGTTTCTCTGGTCCTCCTCCATCCGCAGGGCCTGAGGGTCCATTCGAGGCTCGTCCTAGGGAAGGCCCTGTGCCCCTCACCCCTGGCAACAGGAGGGTTCAGGGCTGCAAGGGGAAGGCCCTCACCCAGTGAGGTGAAGTGGTGAAGGTGGTCGTTCCCCAGCCAGAATTCGGTCAGCTGGCTTCCAAATCCCCTCTTGTAGGCAGCCCAGTCCCGGAAAAAGTCCACTGAACCATCCGACCGTCTTTGGAAGACCTGCGGGGGAGAATCAGGACTCTAAACCTTCCAGCTCAGCAGACCCCCTAATCATACTCTTCCCTCCCTTCCCAAATTTTAGGGTTCTCAGGGCTGGCCTTGTCCACTTTAGTGGCCTTGTCCACTAAAAAATGCTGGCCACACCCAATCCTGGGTGTGTCTGCCATGGGGCACAACCCCCTTCCCCAGGAAAGGCTCCCTCCAAGGCATGGTGGTCAGAAGTGCCGCATGCCTTGGCCACGCCTTGGCCACACCTGGGTAGAACCGCCACTGTCAGACTCACAATCCATCCACCTCCGTCAGTGTCCATGTCGCACAGGACCTCCAGGGGCTGGCAGTCCTGGGGGTAGATGGTGTACCAGCTGCTCAGGACCACTCCTCTTTTCAAAAGCTCTTTGCAGTTTGGGGCACCTGGGCAGAAAGAGGGCAGGAGAGGTTGGCCCTCTGTGCCAGAGTCTTTGCCAAAGGGTCTTATTACTGAGGGGTCAGTGGCTCAGTGGCTGCAGCTGGTTGGCAACAGGCATCCAGCCAGTAAAGTGGGCCAAGTTTAGATTCCAACAGAGTTGGAAGAGACCTTGTAGGTCATCTACAACTCCCCACCCATGCAGGAAACCCTATACCATTTCCAAAAAATGGCAGTCTAATCTCTTCTGGAAAGCTTCCAGGGATGAAGCTCCCACAACTTCCGAAGGCAACTTCTGTTCCATTAGTTGATTGTTCTCAGTGTCAGAAAATTTCTCCTTATTTCCAGGTTGAATCTCTCCTTGATCAGTTTCCATCCATTATTCCTTGTCTGGCCTTCAGGTGCTTTAGAAAACAGCTTGACCCTCTCTCTGTGGCAGCCCCTCAAATATTGGAAGATGCTATCCTGTCTCCCCTGGTCTTTCTCTTCACTAGACTAGCCATGCCCAGTTCCTGCAACCATTGTTCATAAGTTTTAGTCAGTGGTGTGATTCAAAATTTTTTACTACCAGTTCTGTGGGCGTGGCTTGGTGGGCATGGCAGGGAAGGTTACTGGAAAATCCCCATTTCCTCCCAATCAGTTGGGACTCGGGAGGCAGAGAATAGATGGGGGCGGGGCCAGCCAGAGGAGGTATTTACTGGTTCTCCAAACTATTCAAAATTTCTGCTACCAGTTTGCCAGAACTGGTCAAAACCTGCTGAAACCCACCTCTGGCATTAGTCTCCAATCCCCTAATCTTCTTGGTTGCTCTTCTCTGCACTTTTTCTAGAGTCTCAACATCTTTTTATAGTGTGGTGACCAAAACTAGATTCAGTATTTTAGGTGTGGTGTTACTAGGGCTTTATAGAGTGGTATTAGTATCTCACTTGATCTTGATTGTATCCCTATGTTAATGCAACCTAGGATTGCATTGCATTTTTTGGCTGCTGCCACACACTTCTGGGCAGCGGTGAAATCCAAATTTGATGAGTTCCCCTTCTATTCCATCATGTAAGTCATTTATGAAGATATTGAAGAGTACTGGGCCCAAGACGGGACCTTGTGGTACCCCACTGCTTACTTACTTCCATGTAGATGTTGTACCATTAAGGATACTTCTTAAGTATGGTTTGTCAGCCAATTACAAATCTATCTAGTGGTGATGTTATCTATTCCACTTTTTTCTAGCTTACCAAGTTTAGTTTAGTTTAGTTTAGTTTATTTGTATACCGCCCTACTCCCGAAGAACTCAGGTTGGTGAACAGCCAACAATAAAATACATAGATAGAAAAAATTTAAAAACCAGATAAAATCAAATTAAATCATTTTGGCCCAGACAAATTAAAACACCCCAATAATTTAAAAACAGATTAAAATTTACATATTTAAAAAAGGGAAGAGATTAGGCCAAGCCCGCCTGATGGAATAAAAAGGTCTTCACAGCGCGGCGGAAGGTGTGCAGATCCAGGATCCTCCGTATCTCCGGGGGGAGCTCATTCCAGATGGTAGGTGCCCCCACAGAGAAGGCTCTCCCCCTAGGGGCCGCCAGTCAACACTGTTTGGCTGACGGCACCCGGAGGAATCCCTCTCTATGAGAGCGTACTGGCCGGTGGGAGGCTATTGGTGGTAGTAGGCGGTCCCGTAGATAACCAGGTCCTAAGCCATGGAGCACTTTAAAGGTGGTAACCAAAACCTTGAAGCGCACCCGGAAGACCACCGGGAGCCAGTGCAGCTCGCGCAGGAGAGGTGTTACATGGGAGCGCCATGTCGCTCCCGTTACCACCCGCGCGGCTGCACTCTGCGACAGTTGGAGCCTCCGGGTGCTCCTCAAGGGGAGCCCCATGTAGAGAGCATTACAATAGTCCAGGCGGGAGGTGACGAGGGCATGAATGACCGTGCGTAACGAGTCCCGATCCAGAAAGGGACGCATCAGGCGAACCTGATGAAAAATCCTCCCGGTCACGGCCGTTGAGTGCTCTTCTAAAGACAGCCGTGAATCCAGGAGGACGCCCAAGTTGCGAGCCCTCTCCGTGGGGGCCAATGATTCACCCCCAATAGTCAGTGATGGCGTCAGCTGACTATATCAGGACGTCAGAAACCACAGCCACTCGGTCTTGGATGGGTTGAGCCTGAGCCTGTTCCTCCCCATCCAGATCCGTACGGCCTCCAGGCACCAGGACATCACTTCAAGGGCATTGTTGGGGTGGTCCGGGGTGGAGATGTACAGCTGGGTGTCGTCAGCATACTGATGGTACTCCACCCCGAAACCACGGATGATCTCGCCCAGCGGCTTCACATAAATGTTGAACAGGAGAGGTGAGAGGACCGACCCTTGTGGCACCCCACATATGAGGGGCCTCGGGGTCGACCTCTGTCCCCCTGTCAACACAGACTGCGACCGGTCAGAGAGAAAGGAGGAGAACCACCACAACACAGTGCCTCCCACCCCTAACTCTTCCAACCAGAGCAGCATGATACCATGGTCGATGGTATCAAAAGCCTCTGAGAGATCTAACAGGACCAGGACAGAGGAGCACCCCCTGTCCCGAGCCCTCCAGAGATCATCAACCAACGTGACCAATGCCGTTTCCGTGCTGTACCCGGGCCTGAAGCCCGACTGGAACGGATCCAGATACGTCGTTTCATCCAGGTGCTGGGGGAGCTGTTACGCAACCACACTCTCAACAACCTTCGCCACAAAACGAAGGTTGGAGACCGGACGATAATTTACCAACATTGCCGGGTCCAGGGAAGGCTTCTTGAGGAGAGGCCTCACCACCGCCTCTTTCAAGGCGGCAGGAAAGACACCCTCACCCAGTGAAGCATTTATAATCCCCTGGAACCAGCCTCGTGTCACCTCCCGAGAAGCCAGCACTAACCAGGAGGGACACGGGTCCAATAAACAAGTGGTCGCGTTCAATCTACCCAGAATCCTGTCCACGTCCTCAGGGGTCACAGGATCAAACTCATCCCAGATAACATTCTCAAGACCTGCCCCAGTCCCTCCCCCTGAGACTACCCAGTTGGAGTCCAGATCTTCCCAAATCTAAATGATTTTGTCATACAGATATTGAACAAAATCCTCGGCTCTACCCTCCAAGGGGTCCTCCCGCGCTTCCTGGTGGAGCAGGGAGCGGGTCACCCTAAACAGGGCGGCCGGGCGATTATCTGATGATGCAATAAGAGCAGCAAAATAGCTACATTTCGCTGCTTTTATCGCCACTAGGTAATTTCTAATATGAGATCTTACCAGTGTCCGGTCAGATTCAGAAAGATTGGCCCTCCAACTGCTCTCTAGGCGTCTTTTCTGGCGCTTCAACTCCCTCAGCTCCTCAGTAAACCAAGGAGCTAAATGAGATCGGTGCCGGGTCAGAGGCCGCAAAGGCACGACCCGGTCCAGAGCTCCAGCGGCCGCCCTATCCCAGGCGGCCACTAGGTCTCCAGTCGAGGCATGTGCCAGAGCCTCAGGGAATGGCCCAAGCTCCATCTGGAACCTGTCAGGTTCCATCAGGCGCCTGGGGCGGAACCATCTTACCGGCTCCGCCTCCCTGCGGCGGGGTGCAGCGGTTCGAAGGTCGAGACGAAGGAGAGAGTGATCAGACCATGACAAGGGCTCGGTGACTATATCCCCTATCTCAAGATCACTCAACCACTGTCCAGAGACAAAAACCAGATCCAGCGTGTTTCCCCCCGTGTGGGTAGGGCCATGAATTAACTGGGTCAGGTCCATGGCTGTCATGGAAGCCATGAACTCCCGAACCACCTCAGATGCCTCACCGACGGACGGCAAGTTGAAATCCCCCATGACCATAAGCCTAGGGGTCTCAACTGCCACCGCGGCGATGATGCTGAGTAGCTCAGGCAGGGCTGCTGCCACATGGCAGGAAGCCAGGTACGTGATCAGCAAACCCATCTGAACCCCGTGACCCCATTTCACAAGGAGGGATTCACAGCCGGCTGTCTGAGGAACAGTGGCCTCCCTCGGTCTCAGACCTTCGTTAATAATAACCGCTACCCCCCCGCCCCTACCCTGCAACCTCGGCTGATGGAATGCGCGGAAATCTGGTGGGCACATTTCAACAAGGGGGACCCCCCCCTCTTGGCCCAACCAGGTTTCCGTAATACCTGCCAGGTCCGCTCCCCCCTCCTGAACAAGATCACAAATGAGGGGGGCTTTATTTACTACAGACCTGGCATTGCATAACATCAGACAGAGGCCAGGGCCCTGAGGATCTGCGCCACCTGGAGAACGAGTGGAGCTTTGGGGGCCGGAGCGTGCCACCGCTCGAAGACAGCGGGCGCGCGCTCCCCTAACACGATATGGCCCCCTGCTCCCGCCATATCTACCCCTCCCACCCACAGTACTGATGGTAAAAACTTTATCTGGATGAACTTTAGCCCCCCCTTGACCCCGGGCCCCCCACCCCCCGGGCCGTGCTCCACAGCCGTACCTGGCCCTCCCCTTAGTGGGTTATCCCCCATATCCACGGCCTTACTTCTGATCCAACCCTCCCCCCCCCCGGAACCCCTTAAGACATTCGTTAAAACTTTATATAAAAAAACCCTCAACCCCCTCTTCGCGACATGCCACCTCTCTGGGTTCCAAAGCCCTTCATCGAAGTAGGCCTTCTATAATGTGGAAGGCCAGGCTTGTGAGAGGGGGGAGTCTCGCAAGGCAAAGAGCTCAGCCAGTGAATACATTCCTGCAAGTCCGCCTGGGGAAATGGAATAAGGCTAAGGATTCAATGATGGTACGTTTAAAGGTCCAGGAGAGACAGTTCACCATTTTGGCGCAGATCAACCGGGGCTCCACTGTCCTCTCACGGCAGTGGAGAGGAGTCTCAAGCCGATGCCCCGAAAAGCAATGACCAAGCCACCCTCTCACGGCGGCTGGTATCGACAGGTCTAATTCAGTGGCAATAACAGCAAGGTGACCATACCCAGGCTTAAGCCTCTCCTCACAGCAAGGCATTATAAACGTGACTGGGACTGATGAAATAGCCAGAAACCGGGGGTCAATTATAGTCAGGTATAGTCAGGTCAGGTCAGGGGTCCAATAAGTCCAATGCAGTCCAGTGCCGGTGCAGATAAGGTCCAGATCAAATGGCCACAGCCCCAACCACGCCCATAAACAGGCCACGGCGGGGAGGGGAAAATGGATACAGGCCAGGGGGAGGCAGGCCAGTCACCCAACTTTGCCAAACCCCCAGTCTCCATAGGGTCTTCTAATCCCCTTTAAGTCCCCAGTCTTCAGGGGTCTTCAGGAGTCAGCAACCAGTCAGATTGCGTTCTTCCCTTCCTCCCCTCCGCAGTAAATAACCGACCCTGGTAGAAAGGTCTAAAGTCGGTCTGAAAACAGCCAGGGTAGTGCCGTTCCACCCAGCACCGCCCCAGCGGCCGTCGTCTCATCCCCAGCTGCCGCAGCCACCGCTCCAACCGTCGCGGCCGCTGCTGACAGCTGGGAACCATGTCGAGGTGCTTTTCCGGGGGGGGTCCAGCGACGCTCCAATGAGCTGCTGTCTCCCCACACCCCTCCCTGCTCCGGCGCCGCTGTGGGGGGCGCCAAGGCAACCCGGCGCCGCCCCGACCCTGTTCCAGCCTCCTGTTCACCGCCGCCATAGCCTCGCGGCATTTTTCGGCTCCAGCCGCCCACGCTGATCGTCCAGAGAGCTCAAAAGCTCGCAACAGGCCGCCCACACATTCCTCTTGCTGGGCCGGGGCCAACAGCTGATATTTGGCCCCCCGAGAGTCCTCAGCAGGCCCTACTTCTCCCCCGAGGCATCGGAGCTTCACATCATAGAGAGATTTTTTTGGGAGGTGGGGGTGGACAAATACCATCAACTTACACCTTCCAAGTTGTTGGGAGCTTCACCTACAAGCTGCCATCTTCGTGCATGCTCAGTAGAGTAGTAGATTGTGGTCTACTTTGTCGAATGCCTTGCTGAAGTCTAAGCATATTATGTCCAAAGTATCTGTGAAGCACAATCCACAAGTGGTTGTGGTGTGGTGTTGCATATTGAGGGTGGGGGCTTCCCATTACATTGGATGGGTGGGCTGGATTAATTATCCCTCCTGAAATGTTTTTGGAGGAGCCATTTTTTTTGTCAAAATGAAATCTATTTTAGTACAAACCATTTTTTTGTGCTTCCCAAAAACTGCCAGTGGTCAGAAGTGGATCCTGTAAATGTTGGAACTGCCTGGCCACAGCATCAGCTCTCTAGGGAATTGGGGGTGGGGGGAATGTGTAATAAGGACCCCCCCACACACACACACACTCACCTTGCTTGCACTGAAACGCCCCTCTTCGTCTGCAAAATAGAAGGAAGTGAAAAAGTCAATTCCTGCACCCCTCTTTGTGGCAGGGAAAGCCCTGGGGGGGGGATCCTGTCATACTGACCTGAATTGTGGGGTGGGACAGAGGCACAACTATGTCTAATGTGCCATAGCCTGCCAATTTGTTGAGAGTCCCTTTCAGTCTAACTTCATGCCCCACAGAGTTTGTTGGGGGCCTGAGCTGCACAATTAAGCCAGGGGCCCCTTTTACTTCAGAAAACAGAGGGACTGGCTGAAGCTCTGATCCAAGGCAGCTCCTCCCAATGTTCCCTTTGGGGGGCCCGCAGTTCTTACCCATTTCTCCTGGGTCGCCTTTCTCACCTGGAATGCAAAGAGAAGGAGAAGAGCAGAATTCCTCCTTTTTAGGAGGGTCCGGCAGCTTCATTCAGGCTCAAGAGGGGGTGCCAAGCAGTTGAACCCCTTGTGGGCAGAATCTCATAAGTAGCATCCTCTGCTGGGGGAAAATGGGTACCAAGTTGTCTCCCCGGCTCCCCAGATCTCCAAGGGGCCCCATAAACCATTTTCAAGGGGTTCCCTTCCTTTTGAAAAATGTTTCTATCAAATAGCTTTTATTTGAAAATAATGTATTAGAAATATTTTAATGTATTAGAAATATTTTAATGTAAAGAGATAAAGAGGAAAAATTATACAGGGGGAGGGATGGGTTTAAGCTTGTTTACTAGTGTTATTAGTTATGAGTATATAATAGGGAAGTCTGGGGGGGGAGGGTTAGGGAGGGTTAGGGAGGGTTTGGGGAGGGAGGTGGGGGGGGTGAAAAAAGGGGTGAAAATCTAATTGTAAAACTTTTGCAATAAAAAAAAAATGTTTCTGGCACAGTTGAGCAAAATAAGATGACATGGAAGGAGGGGAGTAACCCCCCCAGCTTAAAGGTGGCTGGGTCGGCAGCCCTCTGCCAGCCACTCTGTGCTTTGTGCAGGTTTAAACCAGAGCAGGTGGCAAACCCAAGGAAATGCCCTCTTTGGGAGGGGGAGTTTCGACAGGTCGAGTGCCCGGAAGAAACCGTTCTCTTCCCTCTCATGCCAGTCCTGGCAGTCTACGTTCGTGGCACCTTCCTTCTGCCTTGTGACAAGACGGGTTATTTCTTTTGGAAGGGGTCAGGTTCAGGAGCCAACTTCACCCTCTGTCCACAGACCCACCTTTGGCCCCTGGAAGGCTAGGGGGCCCCCGTGGCCCTTGTGGTCCTGGCAAGCCTGGACTCCCCCGCACAATGGCTATTGTATCACTCCCATCCAGGCCCAGCACCTTAAGTTCTGCAAAGGAAGGAAAACATTTGGAGCCCAAAAAAGGGCTTTTTTTAGAGCTATGCTACATTTCCCATCTCTGAAGGAAGGCAAAAGGTCACTGTCCCACATCCTCAGAGCCAACCTGTCTGCTCCTCACCTGGGCAGGAGGACTCCTGCGCCCCTCGATGGATTGCGATCATCAGGTAGAAGAGGAGGAGACCCACTTGCTCTCCAGCTCTCCTCATGGTGCCTGCTGGACTCTGACTGCAGCCTCCCCTGGACCCTCTGCTTTTATGTGGGCAGCCTGCTTTTGTCCCTTTCCTCATTGAGTGGGGCCTCCAGGGCAAAAGTCACAACATCACAAAGTGCTTCCTTGTTCCTTGATCAAAACACACCCCTGGTAGTTAAACACATGGGTAAGTTTTCATTCTAGAGCGATGCACCCCATTTGCTTTATTTTGTTGGATAAGGCTAATTGTTCAAGTCTGTCAAGTTCTTTTTGGATCCTGAGCTTGTCTTCTCTGGGGTCATCTATTCCTGCCACTTTAAGTGTCATCTACAAATTTGATGAGTTCCCCTTCTGTTCCCTCATCTACATCATTTATGGAGATATTGAAGAGTACTGGGCCTAAGATGGAACCTTGTGGTACCCCACTGCTTATTTCTCTCCATGTAGTACCATTAAGAACTACTTGTTAAGTATGGTTTTGTTGCGTATTTTTGAGGATCAGACTCAATAAATGATTCAGGAACAAAGTATTTAAACAAAGCACTATTTATTTACATTAGGCATTCTATATTCTCTGAATGATCGTAGATAGAAGCAAGGAAGGAGGTGCATACATCCCCTTTTATATTAATGAGGCGGAGTAAAGGATGGGAGTGGTTACATATGAATATATTAAGGAAGGAAGAATAAATTAACCCCTGATACCCTGTGTATGTACATTTTCCCCATTTGAGAATAAGGCATTTACTTGTGACAAATCCCCCTCTAAATGCCGATTCGATATACAACAATAATTACATTCAGATTCAGAACAATATAAGACTTGTAGTTTTGAAGTTAAATATTTATGTTGTTTAGATTGCAAAGGCTTAGTCAATATATCAGCTATTTGTTCTGAGGTTTCGCAGTGAATAGCCTTAATGAATCCATCTTGAGATAATTGCCTTACATGTTTGAATTTTATATCTATATGTCTGGACCTTTGTCCAATAGCATCAGATCTAGATATCTCAATAGCAGCTTTGTTATCTTCATGTATGATAAATGGTAATGAAGGATTTTTCCAAACATCTGATAATAAATCATTAAACCATACTAGATTATTGGAGGCTTTAGACAAACACACATATTCTGCCTCGGTTGTTGATGTGGCTACTAAATCTTGTTTTCCAGTATACCAGTAGACTGGACAATTATTAAGGAAGAATATATAACCTGAGGTACTTTTTCTGCATTTAGTATCACCTGCCCAATCCGCATCAGCGTAACAAGTGAGGATGGGCTCTTTAATATTATTGGGTTCCAGTAGTAGGCAGAAGTCTAAGGTGTGCTTCAAATACCTTAATATTCGTTTAATGGCTTCCCAGTGATACATTAAAGGTTTACCAACATATCTGGATAACAGATTGAGGGGTAAAGCAATATCAGGTCTAGTCCAATTAGATATATACAAAAGGGAACCAATAACTGATCTGTAAAGTGTATTATCTTTAAATTCAGGGGATGATTCATCCATGTTTCTTAAGAAATCAGCTTGCATTGGAGTATCACAAGTTTTGGCATCATTCAAATTACATTTGTTCAGGAGTTCTATAATTTTATCTTTTTGAGAAAGTTTAAATCCTTTTTTAGTTTTACTGATTTGAACTCCAAGATATTTGTTTATTTTTCCTAATGTTTTTAAAGAAAAATGTTCATTTAGTTTTGTTACAAATGTATCTCTTTTCTCTTTATGTTTACCGATATATAAAATGTCATCCACATAAATTAACACAAATTCTAATGAGTCACCTTCCTTTTTAACAAAGAAACAATTGTCAGCAGTTGTGGCATTGAAATTCATAGTTTTGAGTACGTTGACTAAACATTCATACCAACGTTTGCCGGATTGTTTTAGTCCGTACAAACTTTTATTCAATAACCAAGTTTCATTTTTGTTTGTGTATTGGCTATGAGGTGCTCTTACATATATCTCTTTATCGAGCTTTGCGTGTAAATACGCTGTCTGTATGTCATATTGAAATACATCAAGATTAAGTGCAGATGCTATGACTAAAGCTGTTTTAACACTCTCAGTCCTTACTGTGGGAGAGTATGTGTCTGTGTAATCCTCAGGATACTTTTGAGCATAACCTTGTGCAACTAATCTAGCTTTATATAATGTGTTGCCTTCTTCCAGATTTTTAATTTTGAATATCCACCTGGTGCCTATAATAGTTTTGTCCTTAGGTGCAGGAGTAGGTGTAAATACATTTAACTCTCGCAAACTGTCCATCTCTTTGGCCATAGCTGATTCCCATTTTTTTCTTTCTTCAATGGGGAGCTTTAATACTTCCTCGTATGTGTTAGGTGTTGATGTTTCATTATTCAAGTGCATTATGTAATCCTTATATTTACTTGGCACCTGATTTCTGTTACATCTGATTGTTTTTTCTGGTTTGCTATCGTTATCGTGTAGATATCTTGCCTCCTTTTTTGTTAACAAATCTGTTTTTATTCTGGGGTGACTATTTGTCCATGTTTTATTTTTGTTTTCATGTGCATTGTGATTGAGTTCTTCTCTATCTATTTTGTCTTGATGTTCAGTGTCTGTTTTTGTAGTTGGGAATATCTCATTAAGATGTATTTTAGACCAATTGGCCTGTTCATGAAATACAGCTGTTCTAGAAATTATGAATCTGTTGTTAATCAATAAATCTGTACCCTTTTGTGCCTGTTTCGTATCCCATGAATCTAAGTCTTCTGGATACGTTTTCTCCTTTACGCCTCAGTTGTTTTGGTATGTGTACATCCGCTGTGACTCCAAAAATGTGCATGTGTGTTATTTTGGGTTTTCTATTATACATTAGTTCATATGGCGTTTTGTTTACGATGCTGGACCAAGTTCTGTTTTGAGTATAATTGGAATATAGTAATGCTTCTGACCAGAATTGTTTTCCTAAGCCAGCATCTTCTAATGTACATCTAATCATGGTTTGTAGTGTCGAGTTTTTTCTTTCTACCACTCCATTTCGGAATGCAGAGAAAGGGCTAGATGTGAAGTGTAGCATTCCTTTGTTTTTTAGCCATTGGGAGAATTCTTTTGATATGAATTCAGATCCCCTGTCTGTCATGATTTGTTTTATTTTAATATTATGTTGTGTTTCTACACGTTTGTAAAACTCTTTAAATTTTTGAAATGTTTCATCTTTGTGTTTCAAAGTATAGACAAATCCATAACGACTATAGTCATCTACAATAGTTAGAAAATATCGTTTTCTATATGTGATTGATGGGGTTAATGGACCAACTAGATCCATATGTACCAGATCAAAAATGTGATTAGTTGATCTTGTTGCCTTTTTTGGCTTGGGATTAGTTCTGAGTTTTGAGGATTTACATACTGAGCATTCCAAATAATTTTTACAATTTTTTATTTTAACACCTTCAGCATGTTCAATCATTTTTTGTACTACAGGAAAACTAGCATGTCCCAACTTTCTATGTAATATGTGTGCACATTCATCGTGGATTGGTTTTCCAATCGTAGGTTTTTTGTTATTGAATGTGTCATTAATAGATGTGTTTCTGTGATTGTGATTTGTTTCATGTTCTCATTATCACTATTGCTATTGTCTTCATTCTCTATGTTAGTGTCATCTTCCATGTTTGAATCAATATTGTGTAGCCATTTTTCTTCTGTGACTAAATATGGTAGACCCCCTTTGATAATCACACTACCCAAATTTGTTTTGTTTTTCTCTAGTGTTGCTTTTCCTTTTGAGAATACTATATTTATGTCAGAATCTCTACTTAGTTTTATTGCACTAAGTATGTTATGAGGTATTTCTGGTATTAATAATACCCCCTCTATTTTCCCTAGACCGGGTAAATTTACATTTCCTCTTCCAATAACCTGGACCTTTTCTTGATTGGCTACCTTAATTACAAACTTATCTTCTATAAAGGAAGATAGTATTTTTTTGTCATGTGTTGTGTGATTAGTTGCCCCAGAATCAATGAGCCAAGCATTATCCCTTGAATCCTGTGTGTTAGTTATATTATGTTTATCTAATCCATTTAATGATCCAGACTTTCTATCTCTTGAATTATCTCTGCCCCCTCTACGGTCTCTAAAATTAGGTGAGTTTCTATATCTATGTCTGTCAATAGACGATTGTCTGTTATGATATCTGCTTCTATAGTCATGTTTTTGTCTTTCTCTAAGAAATTTAGGACAATCTCTTCTACAATGTTCTTTGGATCCACAATTATAACATTCAATTGATTCTCGATATTTTTCTTGAAATACCACTCTCTTACTTTGTCTATATTCTAGGTGTGTATTACAGTGGCTTCTTCTTAAATTATCTTCAGCTATTAGCTTATTCGATAAATTTTCTATGGATAAGTATCCCAAATTAATTGTGTCTAAATGTGATATGTAATTATCCCACGATGGGTCTAATGAATTAATGATGACACTTTTCATTGTTTGATCTGAAATTATCTCTCCCCTTAAATGTAGCTCTGCTCTGATTTTGTTTAGAGATATTAAATGTTCACTTACAGTAACCCCAGGTTTTATCCTAGCTGAGAAGAAATCTTTAGACATTCTTGTAGTGGTTGCTACACTTTCACTATGAAACAATTTAAACATGCAGTGAATAATCTCTGAGACAGTCAAGTTATGCTTAATACTATGATACATAGCAGGAGATATACTAGATATTAATAAGTAGAATGCTCTGTGGTGCAGACAGTCCAATTTTAGAGTCCAAGGCCTTTTGGGAGGGTTAGTTATAAAAAATAATAAGTTCTCTTTTAGAAAAACAACCTGAAGTTGTTGACACCATTCCTGTAAATTAATACCATCTATTCTCAGTTTTGGGAAATCATTGGGCAAGTTCCCAATATTATTTGTTCCATTACTTACAACTGGAGGTTGTCCATGATCTTGTAAATGTTGATAGTTGCAGAATGGTGTGGGTATGCTCGCAACGAGTCTGAATGGTTCTCTCTGTTCTTCATGTCCTCCGTAGTTGTCTGAGTGTGTTTGCGCATGCGCGTTGCTCATTTCGCTTCTGAAGCTGTCGGGAGAGGTTCTCGTTGCTGTAGCTCCCTCGTAGTGTTCTTCCTCCGATGACTCGGTCTCCGGCTCGATCTTGGGTGTCCAGGTGACGACTGGCGCTTGCTTCTTTTCGCTGAAGTTGTTCTTGTTGAGGTCTCTGGCCCCTGGAATCGTCTGCGGCGTGGGGGAATATTTACAGGGTTCTCTGGGCTCAGGCGTTGGTGCTCTCGCCGTTTGGATAGAAGCGGGTAGATTCCGAGACGTTTGCTTGCTTGCTTGCTTGTCTTTTCTTTATTCTTTGATCGCCAGCTTTCGTTGGTTCTTTTGTGATTTTTAAATTCAGGCCGAATGTTTCAAAGAGAGTTTTCATTGCTGATTCTATTTGTAGTTCGATTGAAGTTTCTTCGATGTCTGTATCAGATTCTTCTGAAGAGTAGATTTTTCCTTTTTTACTTTTTACACTATGTAGGGCTTTTCGCGCCAGACATTTTGAATTCTGTTTTCTGATTGGCTCTGCTTCGCTCATCTTAGTGGTCTGTTGAAACCAAGATGGCTGCCATTCAAAATTTTGTGCGGGACTGTTAGTCTTCCTTTTCATTATATTCTTATCTATAGGCAATTCGCTCACCATTTTTAGTTCTTTAGATTCATCTGTTACGATGTGTTTTTCTCTCGCTGCTCCGCTGTTTTTTATGATGTCTTGGAGGTTCGCGATGAGATTTTCGTCATCTTTTTGGCTTTTCAATAGTCTCAGTATCTCTGATCTGAGTTCCTTGTTTTCTATCTCGTTTTCTTCTTGGTCATCAGTTTCATCGATTATCTCTTCGTTGTCTGTAGTGCAGTCTTCAGATTCTTTTGTTATTATAGTTGTGGATTCATCGATCATTTCTTGATCCGTTTCCATCTGTTTATTATGTGCCCTGGTGTTGGGTCTTTCTCTTTTGTTTCTGGAGTTTTCTCTCTTAGGCATATCTAATTTTTATTGAGTCAGTCCAACCATCCTCTGCTACCAGATTGCTGCGTATTTTTGAGGATCAGACTCAATAAATGATTCAGGAACAAAGTATTTAAGCAAAGCACTATTTATTTACATTAGGCATTCTATATTCTCTGAATGATCGTAGATAGAAGCAAGGAAGGAGGTGCATACATCCCCTTTTATATTAATGAGGCGGAGTAAAGGATGGGAGTGGTTACATATGAATATATTAAGGAAGGAAGAATAAATTAACCCCTGATACCCTGTGTATGTACATTTTCCCCATTTGAGAATAAGGCATTTACTTGTGACAGGTTTGTCAGCCAGTTACAAATCCATCTGGTGGTAATGCTGTTTATCCCACATTTCTCTAGTTTACCAAGAAATACAGTAGGTTGTGGTCTACTTTGTCAAATGCCTTGCTGAAGTCTAAGTATATTATTTCCACAGCTTTTCGCTGCTCTACAAATTTAGTCACTTTATCAAAGACTGAAATAAGATTGGTTTGGCATGATCTGTTTTTAACAAACCCAGTTTGTTAAACCTAGTTATAACTTTTTTTGTGAGTAGATATTCACAGATCTGGTTTTTCTCAAGTATTTTATCCATTATTGGTCCGTATTTTATCCAGTATTGGTCAGGTGCTGTGAATTCCTTGAAGGAAAAGGTCCAATTGCAATCCAGATTTCAAGATCCTTGAAAACCATCCAGAAAAGAGCCAGGAGATGCCACCATCCTCAACCTATGGGCTCTCCTGGAAAAGCCACTAGAGAATTTGGCCACAGATGTTGTCTTTGAGAAGTGAGGCCCTTCTCCACCTGAGGTCAGGGAGGGGTTCCCTCCCCAAAGCCTGACAGTTCTGACATAGTGTTGTGAACAACTCGTGAAATATTCAAAGTGGCACAATGTGTAAAGACACAGCATGGATAAGAGTAAACATCCCTAAAAGCCACTGGGGGAGTAGAAAGAATCATGTAAAATTGGCTGCTTTCCCCTTCTTGGAAGAAATATCCAACAGGTTCAGTTTCAATCTGGGGAGAAAGACACTGGAGACAAAATTGAGGCTGGAGGCTGATTGGAAAGATGGTTTAATGATGGACAGAACCACAAAGCACATGGGTTCTGGGCAGCTGACCACATGGATTTGAGAGTGAGGGGTTTTTATACCTTCTCTTGGGCTTTGCACCTGAGCTTCCTGTTCCTGTGCAAGAACATGTATTCTATTGACTGTTGTCAGTCTCCCATGGTGCCATGTAGGGGTTATGTATGGATCATAGTTGGCTCTATAGGCAAAGTACAAATCCTAGCTGTTTGACTGAGCTACGCTTGGTTGAAGTTTGGAGGGTGGTGCCATACTTTCTATTATGGCTTCATGGCTTTTGCCCTGTGTTGGCTCTTGGGTGAGGGCTAATTTGCCTTTGTTCAGACTTTGCTGCAGTAATGGAGTAATGGAGTAATGGTTTACCAAATCTGCATTTCTAAAAGCTGCCCCAGCTCAGTATCTGCTTGGGGGCAGGGAGCTGGGGCTCTGAGTTTCTGTCAGAGCCCCAGCTGAGATTTTTTTCCCTCTTTTAGGGGAAATATTTTATCCTGCCTCTTTAAAATATTCCTCAAAATATTTCATTCCTCTAGGAGGGGGGTGGGTGCTAACTTTCTATACCCCGTTGCTCTTATCCTCAGCCAGCGGGACTCCAGGAACAAGAAGTGCAGCTCTGAACCATGGGGTTTTCCCCTTCTTAATGCACAGCCCAGCAGCTCCAGGGAGGCATCCAAGCATAGTCCCGGTGGAGAAGAATTAAGGGCCCTCCAAACAGCCTTTCAGGGACTGGTCCCTTTTTTTGTTTTATTCTCCTGTTGTTCAAAAGGCAGGCTCCCCTGTTTTTCTTAAGATGGCGCAAGAGCAACGGAGAATTGCTGAAATGGGGTGGCACCTTTAAGGGCACTGAATCCAGCCTGCCCACTGATTTTGGAGGAAGCCAGAATGCAAAATATCTCTCTAATTGGGAAAGGGACATTTGTCCTTCAGATCTCAAGATTCTTCTCCAGATAAAGCTGTTTTATGCTTTGATCTGTAAAGTAATCCATCAGGCAGTAGAACAACCAAAGAACCAGTCTTGCCAGATTTTGCCTCTTCCAAGGAAGGGAAGGGGAGTTTGTTACTGTTTCCCTGAGGTTATAGGAGCACTTTTTTTTATTGTGAGACTCATGATGGATAAAAAGATGCATCTGGGTCCCTTGTGTTTCCTGGTGGAAAGATGGGATATTTAACTGGTTCTGCTGGGCTGTGTTTGGGAGCTCAGAGCCCTTCCTTTGCCAAAGGCTGGCAGATTTTATCCTCTTGGAATAAGGCAGACTTGGAGACTGTCAGCTGGGTTGAAGTTCATATTTTTATTTATTTACGATATTTATTTAACATTCGTTGGCTACCCAAACTCCAGTGGGCCTGAAGGGGGACAAATAGAAAAACTGCCTCCCCTCCAAATCTGCAAGATCATTTAATCATGTGAATTTTGTAAAATGCAAGCTCCCTATCAAAATAGCAAATGAAAAGCAGAGGGATAGACTAGATGCCCTTTGGAACCCCTCAGAAAGAAAGAGCCCCATCAGCTGAAGGAGCCGCCTAAGCCACAGGCCGGATTTTCATTTCTGAGCGCTTGTAGGAGTAGTAGGGCCCTTTCCCAGAAGCCCAGTTGATGCCGACCCCACGAGACTTGTGTTCTCCCATCCAGTATTTCGCATTGAGGTTGGAGTGGTGGCACTCATGGTACCACCAAGCCCCTTTGTACTTCTCAGCGCAGTTGAACTTCTTGGGGTCCTGCCGTTTATCTTGGGTGGAGAAGGTCATGTTGTTGTGCTGGGAGAGCGAGTCACCTGGGAGGCAGAAAGGGGGATGGGTGGCTGGAAGGCTAGCCCAGAGCATCTCCTGGGAGGCATTCATTGGCCTGACTGCCACTGCCAAGTCCAGGAAGGCTCAGGGAGAAGGATGCTGAGGCCCCCTGGATTTTGTCAGGGACTCACCTGCAGGGCCCCCCGTGAAGGCACCCAGAGTTAGCCGATACCACTGGGATTCTGCAGCCACCTGGAAGGACGCATATTTGGCGAAGGAATCCTTATTGTCGAAATCCGTGAAGTCAATACGCAATTCATTCTTTCCTAGGAGGAAGAGAACAGCCACGTGGATCAGCTGGCGCACTGCTCAGACTCACAGCCCAACAGTCTTGTTTCTCTGGCGCTTCCCCAGTGGTGGGATTTAAATAATTTAACAATCAGTTCTCTGGCTGGGATAGGTGTGTCCAGGTGGTCATGTGACTGGGTGGGTGTGGCCAACTCAACATCACTCATCACACCTAGCCCTGCCTCCTGGCCACTCGCCTCAAAGATAGAGGTTGGATACAGCAATTCTGTTGTGATTCTGACCCCCGAGCCTGTCCTAACAGAGGGCGAGGACTCAGAAGGTGAAGGAGAGGATTTGGCAAGGCCTCCCTCTCCAGACCCTTCTCTCTGGCAATGCCTCAGGTTTCCTCTGAAGGCCAAGAGATATGCCAGGAGCAAGGCACTTTGGAGCAGCCGCAGATAGAGAGTGAGGGGGATGAGTTTTGGCTGGATCCCAGACAGCGTCGGAAGGATAAGCGCGCGCAGCAGAGAAAGAGGCGTGGGCGGGCCAGAGATTGAGCTGAGTCACTGGACCACACCCCACAAGGGATAAAAGGGGGTGTGTCGGCTATTCAGGCCTTGTGACGGACAAATTGAAAAGCTCGGAAGTCATATTGTGTTTCTAGAACTCTGTTAGAATCTCTTTTTGGATTTCTTCGGACTGGACTTTGACAATTCTTTGCTTTGTGGAATTAATTTGGTATATCGGACTGAGGAGAAAAAACCTCCCTTAGTGAGTAAAATCTCTTGGCAGGCAGTTCATGGTTCGCTGCTAAGACTGTTATCTTAAAGGAATTCCTGACTGTTTGATTCATTAACTCCTGGCTGTCTGTTTGTGTTTGTGCGTGCGAAGGGGACAGAACAAATTCTGACCAGTTCAAGCTAATCTCTCTGTCAACTCACAATGCATCCCTGGCCTACTCTCGAGTTGCCACAGGCAAGGGGGATTGGAACATGAACATGCAGCTGTGACGAGGCAGCACATCAGTCAAAAACAGAAGCACATTTCAGCCAGTGGTGGAATTAGCCGGTTCGCCAAACTGGGCAAAATTTTAACAACTGGTTCGCCCAAACTGGTCTGAAGCAACTGAATCCCACCTCTGTGCCTCCCCATCTGCAGAGGGACCTAAGGGGCTCTTCCCAGTGAAGATCCTATGCCCTGTGCCCCTCCCCTGGCAACAGGAGGGTTCAAGGCTGCAAGGGGAAGCCCCTCACCCAGTGAGGTCAAGCGGTGAAGGTTGTCGTTCCCCAGCCAGAATTCAGATAACTGGTTTCCAAATCCCCTCTTGTAGGCATCCCATTTCCGGAAAAAGTCCACCGAGCCATCCAACCGTCTTTGGAAGACCTACGGGGGAGAATTGGGACACTTAACCTTCCAGCTCAGCAGGCCCCCTTCCCAAATTTTAGTGGTCTCAGAGCTGGCCTTCTCCACCCAGAAGTGCTGGACCCCCTCCCAGGATCCCTCCGGCTCCCTTCTGGTCTCAGGAAAGATTCGGTTTCTGGTTCATCCCATTCCTGGCAAGCAGCAAAGTTACTGTCAGATCCCTAACGTGATACTGCCATTCAAATGGAGGGAGGGAGGAGCATGGGGATAAGCTGTATTTTATAACCTTTTTCCTGGCGCCTAAGCACCCTGCAGTATTCTCACCTTTTTTGGAATGTAATAAGGAGGGAGGGCCATGTGGATTGTTTCAGTTTGTTGAAAGCAGAAGAAGATCCTGGGAATGGCTCCTTATATGTTTCTCAGGACGACTGTTAAAATAACATCTTCACACTTGTGGATTGGCTGAATCCACATTCGGACTTGAGGGAGGGATTCTAAAGCCCTATTTCTAATTGTATAGTTTGGGAGGGAATTTAGAGTCTGCTTCGCCTTGTCCTGCTATCACTTCTTCTCAATAAAAGATTCCTTTTGAAATACCATGTTTCAGGAGTCTATACTTTCTTGGGAAAGGAGGAAAGGCAAGGCCTGACAGAATGCAGACTCTGCAAAGTTAAGTCAACCCAGAGAAGCATATTTTCACTCTATCGTGGGGACCTTACAATGATGTCTGAGCAAAGCAGCAAACAAGGAGAAATCGAATGCTACGCAGATATCTCCACCATCACTCAACCGGAAGCATGCTCCTTATACCCAGTCATGGAGATGGAGATACACCAAGAAGACTCCAAGAAACTGCACTGGTCGCTCGGAATTGGAAAAAAATGAGACAGCTGGGACGGGAGAACTCGAGGAGTTAAGCAAACCCAAGGCAGTCGAAAGCCTGGCTGGAAATTAGAGCTGGAAGCCCTGTCCAATCAAGAGGAAACTTTTGAAGAAACCAGGAGGGAGGACCGGCTGAAGCGCCACATCAACTGGCTGGTAATAGAGGTACTAGAAAACATCAACCTGAGGGGGGAACTGAAACCGCCACCCAGAGGAGCAGAAGCCGCAGAAGACGCCCAGGTGATTACCCCAGACCCCGCCACAGGAGAACAAGTCGATGCCGCTGGAATAGCCACCATAGCAAATCCCCCCCCCATCTGAGCTGCCATGAATATACCAGGTCAGCCCAGGGACCCACAGTTGGAGAGACAAGCACCACCCTTAGGAATAAAATTTGATGGAAACCCGCAGTAGCTGGGATTCTTCATGGTGCATGTACTCACATGCAAGAATACGGGCATGCATTTCAAACCCAAAACTCATGTTAGAGGGAGCCGTGGCCAGATGGATGGTCATCCTGCACAATGCGGAGACTGCAGAGTAGAGAAACTTTGACAGATTCGTGATGGCTCTGTGTCACCATTTCGAGGACCCCCTAGCCCAGGGGTTAGCAACCCGTGGCTCTGGAGCTACATGTGGCTCTTTTACCCCTCTGCTGTGGCTCCCTGTCACTCAAAATATGTGTCACAACTGCCAATGTGCAACACCCACCGGCACATGATTTACTGAGCTTTTCGACTCCTGGTAGGCCAACCATGGATAAATCCAAGAAAAGAAAACTTTCAGAAGAAAACAGAATGTTTAATTCAACTACATATGCTAGTTTTGTGGCCGCTCAGGAAATAGTCAGGCACGGTTTTGTGGCTTCCGGTGTTTTCTTTTCTTTGAGAAACGGGTCCAAATGGCTCTTTGAGTGTTTAAGGTTGCCGACCCCTGCCCTAGCCAACCAAAAAGCCCAAGACTGAATCAAAGTCGTGATGCAAGGGCGATGGTCCATAGCTGAATACACTGAGAAGTTCCAGGATCTGACCTGCCGCGTCGACTGGCTGGAAGAAATCCTGGTGAGCTGTTTCAAAGATAGATTAAACAATGACCTCTTGGTCACTTCCAGTTGGAGCTGTTGTTGCTGTTAGATGGTCCTTTTAAGATCACCAGCCCCGTTGCTCCAACTGCCGAGAGGTGGCTTGGAAAACTCCACGATCCGGAGGAATCGGGAGAAGAGCCAGCGCGACAAGGTAGAGCCCCCTTTGAAGTCCCCAGATTGTTTTTTTTAGCATCTGGGGAGGAAGTAGGGTGAGGCTCCCTATACAGCGCGCCAAGGCTCCGGGCTCTGAGGACGACTCTGCACTTCGCAGAGCCAGGCGACGCGACCAACGAAACGAGAGAAAGCCAAGAAAATTGTCAAAAAGAAGCAGGGTGAAATCTGGACTTCAAATTTAAACCGCAAGTATTTTTCTTAGCCCTGTGAGTGAATTTAGTAACTGAGAAGAAGTGAAAGTTCTTTTAAAATGGCGCCCGGCTTTAGCAATAAGGAAAGCTGAAAGCAAAAGTGGAATTGTTTGAGCTTATCTGCGCTACAAAGTAACAAAAAATAACAGCGCTGGCCAGAAGAAAGAGGAAAAGTTCTTTTAAAAGTGATTTGACTGGGTCCCTCTCCCTTGGGACTTGATTAAAGCTGGGGAAATTCTTGAAAGGTTTTTGTGGTGGAAAGGGAGAGAGGATATCCTTTTTAGAAAGAATCAGGCTGCGTGGAAGGATGGCTTCAAAGCAGACAAAGCCAGCTAAAGCTGTTGGGGGGGCTCCCCCACTCACAAGCCACAAGAGCAGCCTTTAAGCTTGCAGACACAGACTCAAACACAAGAATCTGGATTTAAAGATCTGAAGGAATTTATTGCTGTGGCTTTGAAGAATCAAAATGAAGTTTTAGACCAGAAATTTGAAAAATCTCAGCAGGAATTTAAGGAGGTGATTCAAGAAAAGTATGACAAGGTGAAATGGGACATATTGACAGCTATGACTGGTCTGTCAAAGATTGTGGTCCAGATTGATAAGAAAGTGGAACATCTTAGTTCAGAAGTAGAATCCAAAATGAAGGAAACTGATCAGAAAATTTCCAATGTTGATAATAAAACGCAGAGGCTTGAAAATGAAGTGACAATGATGCAATTCAGATTTATGGAGTATGCTGTAAGACTTAGAGGCATAAAAGAGAATAATAGAGAAGATCTGAGAAGGGTCTGTGCTGATGCTCTGGCTGTTATGCTAAAGGCTGATCCTGAGGAGATTTTTTGCAAAATTGATAAGGTCTATAGAGTGAATTCTTGGGTGGCAAGGCAAAGGCAATTGCCTAGAGATGTGGTGATATATTTTACAAATAGAAGAATAAGAAATGATATTTTACAAAAGTCATTTGTTTCTACTATTCAAGTGGACGGAAGAGAGATTGGGATCTACAAAGAGTTGCCACCTAAGATGTTAAGAGATAGAAAAGACTTTGGGTTCTTGGTGACTGAATTAAAGAAACAACAAATTCCATTTAGATGGGACACTCCAGTTGGCATAATATTGAGGTATCAAGGAGAGAGATATCAATTAAACACTCTTCAAAAAGCAGAAGAATTCTATTTTAATGTTTTTAAACCTGGTGCAGCATCTCCACGTACTTCTTCGGTGTTAGCCATAGTGGAGGGTGAGAAAGAGAAGGAATTTGAACAAGAGCTTGAAGAGCAGAGGAAGCAGATGGAGATGGAGGCAATGGAGACCCAAGGAGCAACAGGGTTTTTTTTAGACAAACCCTTGTTGGATCTTCCCTTAGAGGCTTTAGCTGAACCACCTAAAAATACAAGAGAAGTGGCAGCGGATCTTGACCTGATGTTGCACAGTGCTAAAGACCAGCGTATAACTCAAGCAGTTTACAAGCAATTTCTAGAGCTCGAAGCTACCACAAGATAAACAGGGAGTCAATGGTAAAGCACAAAAATCCGAAGCCATGGGAGGAGCCAAGCCGAAGACTACTAGTCTGGAACAGCAACTTCAGCAAATGCTCTTATCGCTTCAGGAGACCACAAATGACAATTAAGTTTTTATCTTGGAATGTGAACGGATTGAATTCACCACAGAAAAGGAGGAAGATATTTCATTATTTGAGACAATTTAATAATGATGTTATTTGCTTACAGGAAACTCATATTAGAATACAAGATCAAAAATATTTGATAAATTCTAGATTAGGAACACAGTTTATAGCTTCAAATTCGGAGAAAAAGAATGGTGTAGTGATTTATACAAATAAAAGACTGCTAACAAAAATTATAGAAGCAGATGATTGTGGAAGATATATAGCAATAGAACTTCTTACAGATAATGGCCCAATCTTGGTGATTGGAATTTATGCTCCTAATCAGCAACAAGAAATTTTTTATAAATTATTGCATTCTAAAATACTACAATGGGACTATAGATCTATCTTACTTATGGGAGATTGGAATGGAGTAATAGATCCTAAAATAGATAAGAGCTTGGCAAAATCATGTGTTAAACTACCACAGGCTTTTTTTGATATGAAAGAAGATTTGGAATTGAAAGATATTTGGAGAGTGCATAACCCAAAAGAACTGGACTTTACTTTTTTTTCAGATAGACACAGATCCTTCTCTAGGATTGATTTTATTTTACTTACAGTTGATTTACTCTCAAAAACAAAGAAAACAAAGATATTTCTGAGAACTTTAGCAGACCACAGCCCGGTATGGATAGAAATAGAAATGGGAAAGAATGAGAGAAGATCTTGGAGAATAAATGAAAATTTGTTTAGATATGAAAAGAATGTAAATGAACTTAAGAAACAAATGAAAGAATTTTTTGAAATGAACTTGAATAAGGGTACCCTTATTGAAATTGTTTGGGACGCGAGTAAGGCGTATATGCGGGGGGTACTGATTTATATGAACTCTAAACACAAATCAAATGAACAAAGAAAAAGATTAGAATTGGAAGGAGAGATAAAGAAAAAAGAGCAGTTGCTTATAAAAAATCCAACAGATGAAAAATTACAAGGAGTTATAAAACTTTTGAAAGATCAATTTCATATGCTTACAGCGGAACAAGCAGCAACTAATTTACAATTTGCGAAACATAATACATTTTGTAATGCCAATAAACCGGGCAGGTGGTTGGCTTACACATTGAGGAAACAGCAGAGTTCTCGGACTATTGGGTGTATTGAGTATAGAGGAAAGGAAGTATTTCAACAAAGACTAATTAAAGAAGCCTTTTTAGATTATTATACCAAACTATATGCTAAAGATGATATACAGAATGAACTTATAAATAAATATCTAGAAGATAAGAGAGTTATAAAAATTTCTAATGATCAAAAGGAAAGAACGAGTTTACCAATAACAGCTGAGGAGATTATTGTTGCTATTAAACAACTGAAAACAGCTAAAGCTCCAGGAACGGATGGTTTAACTGTGGTGTATTATAAAACTTTACAAGCAGAAATGATTGAACATCTTAAAGACTTATTTTGTAGTATACAACAAGGGGGAAAAATACCCCCTTCATGGAAAGCAGCTTTTGTTTCTTTGATACCAAAAGAGGAGGCAGGTTCTACAAAACCGGAAAATTTTAGACCAATATCTCTCCTGAATACAGATTATAAAATTTTTGCAAAAGTATTAGCCAACAGATTAATGCCAGTTATTCAAGAGGTAATTCATCATGATCAAGCAGGATTTATTGAAGGCAGATATATGAAGGATAATGTGAGGCAAATTATAGACTTATTGGAATATCTTGAGAAGAATAAACAGATCTCTGCAGTGCTGGCATTTTTGGATGCGGAGAAGCCTTTGATCGAGTGAATTGGAACTTTCTATTAAAGACTTTAAAAAAGATGGACTTTGGGGATCAGTTTGTACAGGCGGTTGCAGCAATTTACCAAGAACAAACAGCACAAATTATTATTAATGGAAGTTTAACTACAAACTTTAGTATAGAAAAAGGCACAAGACAAGATTGTCTGTTATCCCCGTTGTTGTTTATTCTAACTCTAGAAGTCTTGTTGAGTACAATACGGGACTCGAGCACTTTGAAGGGAATAGTGATAAGGCAAGAGGATTACAGAACAAGGGCATTTGCAGATGATCTGGTTGTTACCCTAACACGGCCGATGGAATCAATAATCCAGATGAAAGACATTATAGAAGAATATGGTATGGTATCAGGATTTAGACTGAACCAGAAAAAAACCAAGGTGATAGTTAAAAATATGACAGTTGATCAAAAGAAGGAACCGGAAAGGAAGGAAGGCTTTGAAATAGTATCAAAGGTGAGATATTTAGGAGTTCAAGTTGCAGATTCAAATATAAAACTGTTTCAAAATAATTACGAGGTGTTGTGGCGAAAGGTACAAAAGGATATGGAAACCTGGAAAAAACTGCAGCTGTCTCTACTTGGAAGAATAGCAGCAGTTAAAATGAATGTTCTACCTAGATTTTTATTTTTGTTTCAAATGATTCCGGTGCTTAAAAGTGACAAATACTTGATGGAATGGCAAAAAGGAGTGAATAAGTTTGTTTGGAATGAGAAAAAGCCAAGAGTTAAATTGAAAATTATGCAAAATGTTCGTGAAAGGGGTGGTCTTAAACTTCCAAACCTGCGACTGTATTATGAAGCTGCAGCATTTACACAAGCAAGTGACTGGTTTGGAAGGACAAAGACTGGAATATTGAATATAGAAAGTCACGATCTTGAATTTGGTTGGCATGCATATTTATTTTATGAAAACAAGGTGGATAAAGTATTCAATAGCCATATACTTAGAAGCTCCTTGATGAGAGTATGGAAGAAGCACCGACTCAAATGGGATTATAAAATACCGTTGTGGTTGGATCTTGGTCACATTATACGGAATATAAATTTAAAGTCACTCGGGGGGGGGGTTTATATAAAGAAGTACTTTTTAATGATGGGGGCAGAGGGCAACTAAAGACATTGAACACACTGTTGGAAGAAGGGATTAATTTAACTTGGTTACAGTATAATCAACTTCAATTGAGATGGAGAGAAGATCAAAAAACTGGTTTAATGTTGCATGAAGAAGAACTGGTTAGACAGATAAAAGAGAAAGGCCCAATGCATATTAAGAGGGTTTATAATGTTTTGTTAGAAAGAGATTCAGAAAATGAATTGGTTAAAGATTGTATGATAAAATGGGCACAAAATTTTGGAGAACCAGTTATGATGGAAACTTGGGAAAAAATATGGGTTCAGAATGTTAAGTTTACACAGTCGCAGAATTTAAGGGAAAATTTTTATAAAATGTTTTATAGATGGCATTTAGATCCTAAAAAATTGTCATGTATGTATCCTAATGTTCAACCGAAATGTTGGAGATGTGATTGCTTAGATGCTACATATTATCATATATGGTGGTCATGCAAGAAAGCTAAGGCTTTTTGGATAAAAATTTGGTGGGTTATGCAAAATGTTTTAAAGAAAAAAATTCAATTTTCTCCACATCTGTTTTTACTGGGTATAGTTAAGGGTTTTTCAGTGGGTGAAACAAAATTGATATTGTATATGGTGACAGCAGCTAGGTTATTGATTGGTCAATATTGGAAAAGGGCTGATATGCCTACAATTCAAGAATGGACTTTGAAGATGGCCAGTTTTGCAGAAATGGCGAAGATATCAGCATACTTAAAAGATCGGACTCAAGAGACCTATGCATGGGAGTGGAAGAAATGGATAGATTATGTGCAGAATAAATATCAAACTAGGAAGTACCAGATAGCTTTTAGCTAAATGTTGTGTAGAAATGTATAGTTTATACGGGGCAAAATAGCTTATTGTTATGAAGAATTGTATAGTACACAGGGGGGAGAATAGAGGGGTGGTAAACTCTGATATAATAAATGCGGATGGATTTCACCTTGGGGAAGTCATGGGGGGTGGGGAGGGCTTGGGGGGGTTAAGGGAGGGATGGGGAGGGGGAAAAAATGGGGGAAAATTGATGTTTGTAAAACTTTTTCAATTAAAAAAAATGACCTCTACAATGCCTGTGTCACCAGAGAAGCACCGGATCACCTGCCTGAGTGGTACCACACCATGGAGGAAGCTGAGATCAACATGGTTAGGAACCCGTACCGACCGAGCCAAGGCTGAAAGAGATCCCCACTCCAGGGGAAAAGAGAGCAATTCAAATCACCAATCCTCTTCACCTTGAGGTCATTGGCCTGTTTTAAGTGCAGGAAGGAGGGGCACCAAGCTGCAGAGTGCCATTCGAAGATGCCGGTGAGAAAATCAGACCACCTGTCAGGGGGGAACCCACAAAGCCAAGCCCCCGAGGGAAGGAAACTGCCCTGTGAAGCAAGGCGACTGTCAAGTTTCAGGACCCCCACCCTTTGGGGACCAAAACTCCAGAAATCCAACCAGAGGAACCAACTTTCACCGAAAGCGACCCAGAAGATGAACTACTGGTAAGCAACCCAATTTAACCGCTTACCTTCCCCCTAAGGCTGTTTATACCCAGTCGAAGCATAGAAGTAAAACTCTCGGCTTTTCTAGACTCGGGATGCACAGGTTGCTTCATAAGTCCCACCCTAGTAAGGAAACTGGGAATAAACCTAAGGAGACCAAGGAACCTGATTGAATTTTGTCAATTAGACGGATCAATATTCGGGGGAGAACCTGCCATATTTGCTACCGAGCCCCTACAAATAACTACGGATAATCACAAAGAGACACTGACATTTGTGGTGGCACCCAGCATGGAATGGCCATTAGTATTTGGGTTAGCATGGTGGAGAAAATGGAATCCCAAAATTAACTGGAAGCAAGGGTCAATCAGTTTTCAGTTACGGGTAATTTTTGTTGACGACAAAAAAGGGAGACTGGAGGGGGGGGCTGACTGCGAAAAGGTGATGCTCGGTTGGGGAATGCCAAATGGGGATATATCAAAGGAATACAGAGACCTAGCTGAGGTTTTAAATGAAAAGGCATCCAGCGAACTCCCCACCCACCACGCTACCAACTGCGCAATCGAAATCCCGCTAGGGGCAAAGCTTCCCAAACCAAAGATGTATAGCATGTCCCCTAGAGAACTGACAGAATTAAGAGTTTTCATTGACAGAAACCTGAAAAGAGGATTCATTGAACCAGCACGCGCAAAAATCGCAGCCCCAGTATATTTTTCAGAGAGAAAAAAGATGGCCCTATGAGATTATGCGTAGATTACAGGAAGCTGAATACAATAAGCATACAAAATATGTAAACACCCCCTTATGAAGGACATGCTAGCACACCTCTTGCAAGGAAAAATCTTTTCAAACCTAGACTTGAGAGAGGCATACTATCAAATAAGAATAAGGGAGGGGGACGAGTGGAAAACGGCATTTAACACACCACTGGGCTGCTACCAATTTAAGGTACTTCCTTTTGGATTAAAAGAAACCCCAGCCGTATTCATGCAGCTAATAAACAAAGTGCTCCATGAACATTTATATGAAATGCCACGTTTCAAGAGTCTATACTTTCTTGGGAAAGGAGGAGAGGCAGGGCCTGATAGTTACAATCCTGGCTACTAGCTGCACAGGCCGTGTATGGGCCACAACAGGGTATCTGCCAAGGGGCATAACCCCCTTTCCCACGAAAGGCTCCCTCCAGGGCACTGCAGTCAGGAATGCTGAATGCCTTGGCTGCACCTGGGAAGAGCTGCCCTCTACCGGACTCACGATCCATCCACCTCCGTCGGTGTCCATGTCACACAGCACCTCCAGAGGCTGGCAGTCCTGGGGATAGATGGTGTACCAGCCGCTCAGGACCACTCCTCTTTTCAAGAGCTCTTTGCAGTTTGGGGCACCTGGGTAGAAAGAGAGCAGGAGGTTGGCGCTCTCTGTGCCAGGGTCTTTGTCAAAGGGTCTTATTCCTGAGGGGCTGGCTCAGTGGCTGCCGTTGGTTGGCAGTAGGCATCCAGCCAGTAAGGTGGATCAAGTAGTTCTGGTGTTGCATAATGGGGATGGGGGCTTCCCATAGCATTGGGTGCTACCCTCCTGAAATGTTTTTGGAGGAGCCATTTTCCTTCTCAAGATGAAATCTGTTTTAGTGCAAACCCTTTTTTTTGTGTTTCCCAAAAGCTGCCGGTGGTCAGAAGTGGATCCTGTAAATGCTGGAACTATCCAGCCACAGCATTGTCTCTCTAGGGAATTGTGGGGGTGGGTGGGTTGCATAATAAGGACACACACAAACTCGATGTCAGCACTTCAACCTGTATTTACTCTAGTGCTGACATAAGAAGGAGAAGAAGGGGCAGCTGGCAAGAGGACGCTTGACTTTTCACCTACTTATTTTCCCTGAAGATAATATCCCCTAGGAGATGAGATGGGAGGGGGGACATTCCTGGGAGCTTCAGTAGTAGATATGGGGAGAGTGATTTGGAAGAGGGCCAATGAGACACAGAGAATTGGGGAATGGAAAGGGAAGGTTTGGGGTTAGGAAGTCAGAGTTGGCTATGCCACGATTGGGGACAGGTTGTCGTGCTTAATAAAATGAAAGATTTATTCAAAGACTATCTGTTTGGAAATGCAATTTATTTCATTTGAGACGACATCGAAACCTGACACTCACCTTGCTTGCACTGAAACGCCTCCAGCCTCTTCTCATCTGCAAAAAAGAAAGAAGTGGAAAAAAAGCCAATTCCTGCCCGTGCCCCCACCCCCACCCCCCATGTGGCAGGGAAGGCTCGAGGAGGAGGGAGGGATCCCACCATGCTGACCTGAATTTGGTGGGGGGACAGAGGAACAACTATGTCTGATGTGCCACAGACTGCCAACCTCTCAGGGATCCCTTTCAGCTTAACTTCATGCCCCGCTGAACTTGTTGAGGGGCTGAGCTGCACAATTCAGCCAGGGGCCCCTTTTGCTTCAGAGAACAGAGAAGCTGGCAGAGGCCCCGATCTGAGGCAGCTCCTCCCGATGTTCCCCACAGTCCTTACCAATTTCTCCTGGGTCGCCTTTCTCGCCTGAAATGCAAAGAGAAAGAGGAGGGCAGAATTCCTCCGTTTTAGGAGGGTCCAGCAGCATCAAGAGGGGGTGCCAAGCAGCTGAACCCCAGAAGCTCATAAGTAGCAACATCTGCTGGGGGGAAATGGGTACCACGCTGTCTCCCCAGCCTCCTAAAACCCTGAGGGGCATCATAAGCCATTTTCAGGAGGGCCCCTTCCTTTTGGAAAATGGTTCTGGCACAGTTGAGCAAAACCAGATGACATGATTTACATCATTTGTGACAAACACAGTTCTTGGTTGGTAGAGTGGAGGCACCCACAATAAGAAGCAGGGTCCCAGAGCATCACAACCAAACTTTTACCTTTCTCTCCAGGTTGTCCTGGGTCCCCTTTTTCTCCTGAATCAAAGGGAAGAAATTCTTTTTCAAACCTCCTGCGCTCAACCTGGTCCTCACCCCAGGCAGCCCCAGAGATGCCAGTGCTTTTTTTCCTGCCCACACAAAGGTGAGAAGTGAGGATCGGGGCTCCTGGGTGGGGGGAAGGCTGCCTATACTTCAGGCTCAAAATAGACAGAAGATGGATAGAATAATTTTATTGTCACTTTGAATGGACACTAATTGGCATACATTTAAATGAAATTTCATTGCATATGGCTCTCAAACAGGTACCACCTCCAATATACACTACATAAATATGACAAAATAAAAAAAATAATACAAAATTATGCATATGCCCACTTATATGATATGACAGAGAGAAACTGCACGGTCTAATCTTGATGTATACATGTACACATGGCAAAAAAACCCCAATCTTGTGAGTTTACCAGACGGATGGCATAGGGAACAAAGATGTTACAGAATCTGGTAGTCCTGCTAGAAACACTCCTCCAATTGGGGAGCAACAGAAAGATACCGTAAAGTGGGTATGTGGAGCTCTAAGCATATAGCTCTTATAAGCAGCAACCTGAATCACGGGAAGTGAGCTTCCTATAATCTTCTCTGCTGTCCTCACCACTCTCTGTAGGGACTTTCTATTTAAGGCACTGCTACTACCAAACCGAATAGGGTTGCTGTTTGTTAAAATGCTCTCCATCCTGCCTCTGTAAAAAGTGGCCAGGACAGAAGGAGAAAGATATGCTCTCATCCAATGGAAAACATGTAGATGCTGGTTTGCACACTTCACTAAAGATAACATCTGAAGAGATCAGTTCAGATTGTTAGTTTTTTTGCATCCCCAGATACTTAATACTGATGGGTGACCACCCCTACATCTGCATCCTTGATACTAGAGTGGAGTATGACCCTGCCAGATTTTTCTAAAATCTACAATGATCAAGCAATCCAACCTCCCCCTCCAGTTTTGGGGTCCTTTCTTTGGGTTTTTTCCCAATGTACCCTTCTCTCCACCAGCTGCCCAAACACACCTGTGTAACCCTGGACTCGGAAACCCTCTCATTCCACCTTACCTTTTGGCCCAGGGGCTCCAATTTTCCCATGGTTTCCCTGCAAGCATCTTTCACCTGTTAAGGGAAGACATAGTGAGGCTTCCAGGTGCCCACAGGGAGGGAGAGGAGCAGCCCCCAGCTGAAAGGTGGCTGGATGGGCAGCCCCCTGCCAGCCACTCTGTGCTTTGTGCAGATTTAAACCAGAGCAGGTGGCAAACCCAAGGAAATGCCCTCTTTGGGAGGGGGGAGTTTCAACAGATTGAGTGCCCAGAAGAAACAGTTTTCTTCCCTCTTGTGCCAGTCCTGGCAGTCTTCATCGTGGCACCTTCCTTCTGCCTTGTGACAAGACGGCTTATTTCTTTCGGAAGGGGTCAGGTTCAGGAGCCAACTTCACCCTCTGTTCACAGACTCACCTTTGGCCCCTGGAAGGCCAGGGGGCCCCCGTGGCCCTTGTGGTCCTGGCAAGCCTGGACTCCCCCGCACAATGGCTATTGTATTGTTGCCATCCAGGCCCAGCGCCTTAAGTTCTGCAAAGGAAGGAAAACATTTGGAGCCCAAAAAAGGGCTTTTTTTAGAGCTATGCTACATTTCCCATCTCTGAAGGAGGGCAGAAGGCCACTGTCCCACATCCTCAGAGCCAACCTGCCTGCTCCTCACCTGGGAGGGGGGACTCCTGCGCCCCTCGGTGGATTGCGATCATCAGGCAGAAGAGGAGGAGACCCATTTGCTCTCCAGCTCTCCTCATGGTGCCCGCTGGACTCCGACTGCAGCCTCCCCTGGACCCTCTGCTTTTATGTGGGCAGCCTGCTTTTGTCCCTTTTCCTTTTAATCGGGGACTTTGGGGAAAGAGTCACAACACCAGAATGTTTCCTTGTTGATCAAAACACACCTCTGTTAATTAAACAGCAGATGGGTAATCCTTCATTCTAGAGGGGGGATTACTGCATTTGTCAATCGTGGCAACTTGGTCAGTTATAAAAATAAGCCTCTTGAATCCATTGTTAATGAAAGCACACTTTACTAAACCAAGTGGTGAGAGAAGAAGCAAAACCGGATCTAGGATTTTCATACGCAAAGCTCATGTTGTAACTTTCCTGATTTTGTAGAAATGTGGAAAACATGACTGAAGGATTAAAAGCAGGAAGGCAAGGAGAAGGTTTGGTCAGATGCTGTGAATCCCATGAAGAAAAAATTCTGATTTCAGTCCTGATTTAGAGATGTCTTTGCTATGATAACTGTCCATCAAAGAGCCAGGAGAAGCCTCCTTCCTAGGTCTTTCAGCTCCCCTGGAAAAACTAATAGAGAATTTGGGACAGATGTTGTCTTTGAGAAAATCCTTGGCTTTGAGAGCAACCAAGATGATGAGGGGACTGGAGGCTAAAAGATACGATGAACGGTTGCAGAAACTGGGCATGGCTGGTCTAGTGAAGAGAAGGACCAGGGCAGACAGGATAGCATCTTCCATTACTTGAGGGGCTGCCACAGAGAGGAGGGGGTCAAACTATTTTCCAAACCACCTGAAGGCCAGACAAGGAATAATGAATGGAAACTGAACAAAGAAAGATTCAACCTGGAAATAAGGAGAAACTTTCTGACAGTGAGAACAATCCATCCATGGAACAGAAGTTGCCTTCAGTTGTTGTGGGAGCTTCATCACTGGAAGCTTTCAAGAAGAGACTGGTCTGCCATCTGTCAGAAATGGTATAGGGTCTTCTGCTATAACCCCCCTTCTGCGGGGGGTTGGACTAGATGACCTACAAGGTCCCTTCCAACTCTGTTAATCTGAATCTAATCTGAATCTCTTTGCTATCATTGCAAAATGCCTCTGAAGCTCTGTTTGGGGGCTTGTTTTCTGAAGCTTCATTTATGATGCTTTTTTCAGCCTCTGAAACCTCTGTTTGAGAAGCTGGGCGGGGCTAAATTCGGAGTATAAGACGCATCCAGATTTTCACCCTCTTTTTTGGGGGGAAAAGGTGTGTCATATACTCCGAAAAATACAGTTATCTGAATCCCTTTGGTATCATTGCAAAATGCGTCCTCTCTGCCAGGTGGACAATTAGATCAAAGGAACTTTCCAAAGAGAATTGTATTTCTATGGAATCCTCACTAGCGGAGCCGTGTTTTGTGTATTTCTTTAGTGACGGGTGTCTGTTTTATCTTTCATTGCTGAGTCCTCTTTTGAGAATTATTTCTGGGAACCTAGAAGTTGGAAGCGACTTTAGAAAGCAGCTGGTCCAGCGCATGATCCACCACAGCTTCTCTGGCCAAGGGCCATGCCACCTCAAATAATTTCTCACACAACTTTCCCACCTGGAATGTAGTGTTGATTTTTTTGGTTAGGTGCCAAAGGGTTCCCAGGAATGTCCTCCATTGCGTAGCCTTCTCTCCACCCTCAAAGAGGATCTTCCCAGCGTGGCCTTTGCAGAGTGGGAAGGGAGGGGGCAATCAGGAGAGCTGCGAAGAATTGGCCATTTCCAAGAGAAATGTCAGGCCTGCCATCTTCAGCATACTCGCTTCAGTTGGCATCCTGCCATGAAACGCGAGGGAGGATGAAGGAAACTGGGGAAGTAGGGAGGGAGCAGAGGGGGGAGGGTGACAGGGTGACAGGAACCGGAGGTGTCAAACCGGAACGTACCGGCTGTCAGGTTTCCAAGTGATGAAACCCATTCAAAAAAGAAACGTCCATCTTCCAAAACAAATTTCTTTTATTTAGGCAAACATCAAATTGGCAAAAGCTGTTGTGATTCCGGATCTGACACAAACCGGAATGACACCACATAATATTGTTAGAAACATCCCACAAAAGTCACATTCCCCAATAAAAGCAAAATCAACTTTAAAAAGGTTATTTTATTTTTGTATACATCTCATTACGTGGATGGTGTGATACCTGGGTGTCATACATTTCAATACAAACAAACATAACATTATTATTCCTGATAATACATTCCATTTTCATTTTTCATCTTTTTAACGCAAAGCTTTTACTATCGTCCTTCAGTTCTAAACTTTCCCCTTCTTCTTCCAGACATTGTAACATTTTAATATCTATTTTTACTATAATTCCTCACTTATTTCTATCTCTATTTTAACTTTTTTTTTTCCCATGTCACTCTAATATTCAAAGATGTGATCTTTCCTTCTTTCATTATTCAATATCTCAGTATACACTTCTGGTACTAGTCACAATCATCCCAACATTTCGTATACATCTATTCATATTCTTATTCTTTCCAATACTCCAATCCTTATATTTCTACTATGAATACATATGTTTTCATTAAAATATATTCTTTCATTATTTAATCTCAAATTTTAGTTTCCACCATTAATCACATTTTTATATCTATTCAATAGTACCCTCACATAACTCCTAGTTATCTAATTTACAAGGTAATTTTCCAACCTATATAATACTAATGTTGATATACAATATTAATATATATTCAAAGTTAATTTTTAACTCCTTTACCCCCTTTTATTTATTTATTTATTTATTTATTTATTTATTTATTTATTTATTTATTTATTTTCAATTTATATACCGCCCTTCTCCCTGAGGACTCAGGGCGGTGCACAGCCAGAATTAAAAACATGAAATACAAATATTAAAAACAATTAAAATCTATATAAATTTGGCCCAAAATTTAAAAAACCACAAACCAATTAAACATTTAAAAATTTTAAAAAATTTCTTCCTAAGCCCGCCCTGCTTGCTGGAAAAAGTGGGTTTTAAGGGTACGGCGGAAGGCACTGAGGTCTTGGATTCTCCTTATCTCTGGGGGCATAAGAGCAAAATCAACATTGTCTGGTGTCTTCAAACTCCACCTTCAGCTCTCAGCAGGGACAGCATCTCTTCCCACAGGGAAAGACCACTCGGAGGCTTCAGCTGGTGCAGAATGCGGCCGCGCGGGTAATAATGGGAGTGTCCCAACACTCTCATGTTACACCCGTCCTGTGGGACCTGCATTGGCTACCGGTTGCCCTCCGGGTGAGATTCAAGGTGCTGGTAATTACCTATAAAGCCCTACATGGCTTAGGCCCGGGGTATTTGGCGGACCATCTGTGGCCAGCGACAGCTCCCCATCGCCCGGTGTGTTCTCACAGGGAGGGCCTCCTTGGGGTGCCGTCGGCCAGACAATGTCGGCTGGCGACCCCTAGGGAGCGGGCCTTCTCTGTGGGCGCACCTACCCTGTGGAATCAGCTCCCCCTGGAGCTCCAGGTCGCCCCTAACCTTTGCTCTTTCCGCCGTGACCTTAAAACATGGTTATTTCACCTGGCTGGTTTGGACTGAAGGGGGTTTTAAAGGGGATTTTAATGGTCTTTTTATAATCTTATTGGGTATTTTTAACATTAATTTTGCTTATTTTATTGTTGTGAGCCGCCCTGAGTCCTTTCGGAGATAGGGTGGCATACAAGTTAAATAAATAAATAAATAAATAAATAAATAAATAAATAAATAAATAAATAAATAAATAAATAAATAGTCACCGAGCCAAAACCATCCTCACTATCTATTCCCTCCTCCCAACCTTAAGAATGTGGCGAGCCCAAAAGCCGCCCCTTTAGAAATGCAGAGAAAGAAAAGAGAAAAGGAATAAGTGAGCATAATATAGAGCTAACTAAAATGGCTACAATTGGCTATTGTATATGGCTAAAATTGAAGAAGGAGAGTGCAAAAGTTGGCTTGAAACTCAATATTAAGAAAACTAAGATCATGGCTCCCGGCCCCTCTCAATTCCTGGCAAATAGATGGGGAAGAAATGGAGGTAGTGACAGATTTTATTTTCCTGGGCTCCAAGATCACCGCAGATGGGGGATTGCAGCCAAGAAATTAAAAGATGCTTGCTCCTAGGGAGGAAAGCTATAGCAAATTTAGACAGCATACTAAAAAGCAGAGACATCAGCCTGTGCGGGTGTATCGTTTTTATATGCACCCCCTCAATACGGGCTCCCTTGAAACAAACGTACCTTAACTCCATGCAGTGGAAAGTGATTTTCATTGATGTTCTGAGGAGTTTTGCCTTTTTTCACTAGAATCTATAACATTCATACATGTGCGTGAGTGTGAAATATAACAAAACTCTGCCCTGGTTTCCTCAGAAGAGTTTCGACTGTTCCGCAGAACAGGTGATTGCAAAGGAACAAGAATTACCTTTCAGGATGCTTGGGGACCCCTCAGTTGCCTGAGAACCAGTGATGGGATTCAGCCAGTTCTCTCCAGTTCGGGAGATCCGGTAGCGGTGACTGCGGTAGGCTCCGCCCAACTGCCCGGATGTAATGCACACTGCTCCTACGCAGAAGGCCGTGTGCATGCACAGAGGCAGCACATGCGAGCACACGTGCACGATTTGCGAACCGGTAAGGAAGGTAAGTGAATCCCACCTCTGCTGAGAACCCCAGAGACACAACAGGGTCCTGGAATCTCTTCTTCAAAACCGTGGTCATCTCAGGCTTCCTGCCTTGGGGAAGCTAGGAGGTCGTGGGAGGAGGGTTGGCAGATGTTCTCGGGCATGGGAGAGGTTGCTGTGGCTTAGGGCTTTGCCCCCCCAGATCCCTGGGGATGGATGGAGAGAACAGTATTAGGCCGAGGAGAAAAGAGTTTCCCTGGGGCAGAAATGCTGGGGAGGGCATGGGGGAAGGATGTGGTGAGCACCAACTTTTCCCTGGGCGTCTCTCTTCTGCACTGCAGTTTTTGAGAGTTTTGGGTGCCTGAAGGACCTGGCAGTGCTTGCCCTGGGTAAACTAAGCCCCCCACTCCCCCAGATCTTTGAGAGGGAGGGTCATTGGGTTGCATACTGATAAGTACAGTACGGTATGGAAGGGGTCCCTAGACAGCAGGTCTTGCTGGGGAGGTGGAAGGTACTGGACAGAGCCTCTGCTTGGGTGTCCATGCAAGGATCGGAGTAGCTTTGATTGTTCTCATGAACTCCTCCCCTCCCTGGAATGCTCTCTTCTGCCCCCTTTAAGCTCAAAGGATCGATTGATCAGATCACCTCTTGTGATGGGGGTGAGGGTGGGGGCAGGCATTCCCAGGAAGACAACTGGAGCATCAACTGATTTTTATTTCTCCAGTATTGGAGATCAAATGAACCCCAACTCTATCCAGCCTCCCCCAGCTGATACTAAGCTCAGCCACAGCAGCCACACAGCAGAACTCCAGGAGTGGCCTTTGTAGTGTGGGAAGTACACCCCAAAAGGACAGTGCCAGAAACCTCAGAAAACAGTGCCAAGAGACTCAAGCCAGCCCTCCCCCCCTTAAGAAAACCAAGAAGCACCAGCTGAAAGGAAAACTCAGAGCAGCCGTGCTAATGGCTGCTAGTTTTGTAACAGTGTTGGAAGAAACATCCTTCTGGGTTCAGCTACAAGTGGGGAAACAGACACTGGAAACATGGAGACTGCTTGGAAAGATGGTTTAATGGTGGACAGGATCACATGGCTTAAGTTCCTGAACAGAAAAAGGGGCAGATACAGTAAATCCTCGGGTTTTTATGCTCTCTCTGGCTCTGCATTTCTTGGGGCCCAGAAAGAGTACTCTGATTGGTTGTCAGACTCCCAGGGGGTGGGGGTCTTGCTGGCTGATGGTCACATGTGCTTCCCAGGTCACATGTGGTGAGTTTCTGCTGCTATTGTGTAGAGGGCTAATCCTATCTTTGTTGGATCTTTGGCAATTCCTACTATGGCTCTGCCTGAAGGAGGTAGATCTTTGTTTAAGGTGACCAGACCTCCCGCTTTTGGCAGGACAGTCCCGCTTTTGAGCAATTTGTCCGGCGTCCCGCGGCGTTTTAAAAAAGTCCCGATTTTTCATTCTGCCTCCTGAGTCCCAGCTGCCTCCTGAGTCCCCGCTGATGGCTAGAGGGAAAAAACCTGTTTAAACTCTTGCCCCGGGGCTTCAAAGGGCCGCCCTACGTTGATTAGCTCGGCTTCCCCCTCTCAGCTGATTTGCGCAGGGCTCTGCTCTTGCTAAATTGCTCAGCAGTTTTTTTTTTCTCTTTGTGCAAACCAAGCTCAAAACGAAACTGAAAGTAAAACAGGCTGTTGGCTTTGCTGTTTGCTTGCAACGTTGGAAAATTAGGCAGCAGATTTATTTTCCTTTTCCTCACCAAAAAAGGTAGGTGCAAACAATGGGAAATTATTTAGGGCAAAAGAGGAGAGTTCAAGATTTTAAAACACAAAAGAAAAAAAAGCTCTTTTTAACTAGGGAATTGTAATAATTGAGATACTATTAATTGTATACTGTGTTGAAAGCAGAAATGGTTAAGTTGTGGTTTGGAGGAATATATGGGGGAAATTATTTGGTTTATTATTATTGGTAAATATAATTAATTGATTTGTAAGAAATTGGATTGCATGGAAATAATTGGAATATTCATGTTCATATTGATTAATATACAAAAAAGATAGTTATATAACTAATTGATTTATATTAAAATGTTGAATTTGTATTAAACAACTCATATTACATAATTAACCAATGTGAGGATGGATATAAAAATAGATGACAATGGGAAGGGGTATAATATAGAATAGAAGGGAAAAATTGAATTTGATTAAGATTAGAGATGAGGATGAAGGGTAATATTGTTTTTTTAAAAAAATAGATGAGGAATAAATATGGCAAAAAGGAAATATAGAAATTATAAATTAAATTGAAATGACTAAACGCTGTTTAAATTTGTGAACCAGCCAAATATTCTGTTCAAAGAAAATACATTGTATGTTTGTATGTGTTTCTAATTATTGCTATTTATTCATATTTGTTCTCTTTTATTCTTTAAAGTTTAACAATTCATTCTTTATCTTAATATCTTTATATTTGTTTGGGGTTGGCTTTCTTCCCTTTCATCTTTTTTATTGTACAGCAATCTTTCTCCTCAAACCTACCACCTCTCGTTTCTTTCCTTCTTACTTTCTCTTCCCCCCACCCTCTTCTTCTCCTCCCTATTTCCTCTTCCTTTCTCCTTCTCCTCCTCTCTTCCTCCCTCTCTTACCGTCACTCCTACTCTAATTTCCCTTCCCTTCCTTCATCCCTCTCTATTACTGTATCCTTTTATGCATATGGACTACTCAGAGGGCTGAAAAAGTTATTTTTGACTGGTCCTCGCACTTTTGACCAGTCCTCGAACTTACGACTGTCCTCACATTTTACATTTTTGCCCTATCTTGTCATCATGGTGAAGAGAAGCAGTTGTGAAATGAGTGACATGGTTGTTAAGAATGCTGCACGGGCATAAATGTGAGGATGGTCATAAGTGTGAGGACCAGTCAAAAGTGCGAAGACCTGTCAGAAATGACTTTTTCAGCCCTCTGGTTAGTCCTTTTCTGCATATGGACTACTCGGAGGGCTGAAAAAGTTTTTTTTGACTGGTCCTCGCACTTTTGACCAGTCCTTGAACTTACGACTGTCCTCACATTTTACGTTTTTGCCCTACTTGTCACCATGGTGAAGAGAAGCAGTTGTGAAATGAGTGACATGGTTGTTAAGAATGCTGCACGGGCATAAATGTGAGGATGGTCATAAGTGTGAGGACCAGTCAAAAGTGTGAGGACCTGTCAGAAATGACTTTTCAGCCCTCTGAGTAGTCTCTATACACATAGCCATGGCCACCCGGTCACATGACCAGCTAGCCACGCCCACCCAGTCACATGGCCTCCAAGCCACGCCCACACAATAAGCCACGCCCACAATGGTGTCCTTCTTACCAATGTTAAAATCTGTTCACCTTACCCTATACACATAGCCATGGCCACCCGGTCACATGACCAGCTAGCCACGCTCACAAAATAAGCCACGCCCACAATGTCCCTCTTTACCAATGTTAAAATCTGGTCACCTTATCTTTGTTATGTAGAAGAGACTGGCCCAGGCCTTATGGCCCATTGACAAAGGGTGGGGGGCAGGAAGGTGGGAGGTGCTTTGTCTGTAAAATATGCTTCTCCATTTCTCATCCAGGGAAATATAATATTCTGCCTTTTTCATATTTCCTAAAATATTTCACTCTTCCAGGAAAGGGGTGGGTGCTAACTTCCTACAACAGAAAAGTAACAGAAACACTTAAGTAGAGCCATTAAAATAAGGGGAATCAGGCTAAAAATAAACTCTCCAAGGTAAACCAAAACTCCCTTTTTCCTGCCCCTGACAGGATTAAACCAGGGGTAAACCGGTTGCGGCAGCGGGTGGTTCGGCGAACTGGTAGTGGCGGCAGTACAAGGCTCCACCCCCCCCCCCCACCCAAACATCATTACTTCCTGGTTTTAACCAGGAAGTAACCTGTTTTTGACACACATGTACTTCCGAACCAGTAGGGAAGGGAAAGTTCATCCCTGGATTTCAGGGATTTCATCCCTGGATTAAACCCCAAGGATAGGAAACAGAAAAGTTCTTGGAACAAGATTAACCCAGTAAGAGGAAAGCAAAACCCAGGGCAATCAGAAACACATCAAAACCCATCAAGCTGCATTTTCTTCAAAGGGGAATTAAGCATAAAAGGCTCAGAGTCACACTCCCAAGCTGCTTGCAAGCCAGGAATGCTCGAGCTGTATCACTTTTTGCTTCTTGCCTTCCTACATTAAAAGAATTCCATTTTCTGGCAGCTGGCTTCTGCATCCATTTCTTCTCAGCTTTTATGGTGTGTCCCAACTGGGAACGAACCAGGGAAATTTCTTCCAACAATCGGAAGGCCCCCTCTCCCCAGATTAAATATTCTTTATTCTTAATATTAAAAAGAGGCAGGGTAGAATATTTCCCCAAAGGAGAAACGGAGGAAAAAAATGTACTCGTTGAGAACTGTGTTCTTTCTTTTTTCTTTTTCCTCCTTTCCTCCCTGTGACGTTAAAAACAGCCCAAGTTTGTCAGGAGGGAATGTTTAAACTCATTTAGAAGAAAAGCTTTGTTCATTTGTTTGTTCTATTTGTGTATTTTCTGCATGTGTTGTAAATGGGTTTTATCTGTCTATGCTTTTTCCTGCAACATAAGGTGTGTCCATCCACAAGAACCTCTCTGCTTGTATGAGGAAATGATCTCTTTCTTATCAAGTTACTTTTCTTATCTTATCAGTAGTCAGTAAAATTACTATGGAGCTAATCCTGGAACATGTAAGCATTTTTCAAAAAAAATAATAATTATAGGCCTATATCCCTGATAAATTCAGACTATAAAATCTTCGCTTCAATACTGGCTGAAAGACTCAAAAGATATTTAAATAATTTTATACACTCTGATCAAAATGAGTTTCTGCCAAAAAGACAGATTAGAGATAATTTGAGGATAATTCTGGACACTTTGGAATACTATGAGGCACATCCAGAGAAGCAAATGGCTTTGATATTTCTAGATGCACAGAAAGCCTTTGACAATGTGAATTGGCGATTTATGTTACTACAGCTGAAACAGATGGGCTTTGGGAGAAAATTTATTCAGGCCATAGAAGCCATAGACCACAAACAAACAGCAAAAGTAATGATAAATGGAGAATTGACAGAGTCTATTGAAATACAAAAAGGAACGAGACAAGGTTGTCCACTGTCACCTCTGTTGTTTGTGTGTTAATTAGAAACAGAAATATTAGAGATGAAAAAGATATAAAAGGAATGAAAATTCAAAAGGAAGAATACAAATTACAAGCATTTGCAGATGACCTGGTGTTTATTCTTGAGGATCCATTTGAATCAATAAGTATATTGATAGATAAGATAGGAGAATTTGGAAAGGTAGCAGGTTTGAAAATAAATAAAGATAAAATGAAGATTTTGACAAAAAACATGTTAAAAAAACAAAAAGAAGAATTGGCAGAAGTATCGAAGATGCAGGCCACAAACAAGGTTAAGTATTTGGGGATATATTTGACAGCAAGATGCAGTACACTTAAGGAGAATAGCTATAATAAACTCAAACAACAGATAGTGACAGATTTGGCTAAATGGGAGAATTTACAATTATCATTGATAGGGAGGATATCAACTATTAAGATGAATATATTGCCTAGAATTCTATATTTGTTCCACACAATTCCAATTAGGTTGGGGGGAAAGTATTTTGAAGATTTGAACAAAATAGTGTTAAAATATATTTGGCAGGGTAAAAAGGCGAGGATAAAATCAAAACTGTTGCAAGATGCTAGAATAAGAGGAGGTTTTGGTTTGCCTGACTGGGAATTATACTACCAAACAACAAATTTGATGTGGATTAAAGAATGGATAATGTTAAGAAATACCAGATTGTTGACTTTAGAAGGACATAACTTGTTGTTGGGCTGGCACGCTTTTTTATGGTATAAGGGCACAAAAGCACAGGGGTACTTTAGAAGACATTATATATTTTGCTATTAAATTGGGAGAAGATCAAAAGACAACATTATTTTAAAAATCCAGTCTGGTTATCTACTGTTGAAGCATTTTTATATTCGATAACATTCAGAAAGGAACAAATGGTTAGATACAGTGAATTATTGAATGAAAAGGGTGAACTTAAATTGAAGCAAGAATTAGAAGAACAGGATATAAAGATGAATTGGTTTTCCTATATGCAAATATATTCTAGATATGATAGAGACTGTAAAACAGAAGCTTTTTATAATAACTTGACTAATTTAGATAAAATTCTAACAGGTACCGATGACAATGTAATTAAAAAATTGTATGGATATTTATTAAAAGTTAAACTGGAAGAAGAACAAGTTAAAGAAACAATGATTGCTTGGAAAATTTTGGACATGGAATTGATTTAGAGAAACGGCAAAAATTGTGGTCACAAAATTATAAAATGACAATGTCAACTGCATACAAAGAAAATTTGTATAAGATGTTTTACAGGTGGCATCTACCCCCGACTAGGATAGCCAGAATGTTCAAGAATAAATCTGAAAAATGCTGAAAATATCATCAGATACCGGGCTCATACTACCATATGTGGTGGACGTGTGTAGAAGCCAAAAGATACTGGACTAAAATCCACACATGGTTGGAAAAAATGACAAAAAAACACATAGACTTTAAACCAGAGCTCATTGGTTAAGACACTTAGAAAGTAGCTATATAAGGAGAGCTGTCGAACTGCAAAGTTGCTGGATTCTCAATGTATATTAAAGAATTGTTGTTCACTTCGACCTGCTCCTGTCTCCTCACTCGCCCGATCTAATACCGCCCACTCCACCCCGCCCCTCCCAGAAGTCCCCACGCGGCCAGTTTTGGATGCAGGTAAGTGCAGGGCACGCACAGAGGCTCAGGGAGGGTGAAAAATGGGACTACCAAAAGTTTGGGAAGACCGGCCTCCAGAGGGCCTTTGGAGCCTGGGGAGGCCATTTTCGCCCTCCCAGAGGCCCAAAGAAAGCTTCCGGAGCCTGGGGAGGGCAAAAAGCCCCCCCCCCCACATAGTGCAGGAGGCTGACTATGGCCACGCCTACCCAGCAACCGGGCAGAGAACCCCTTGCTAAAATTTTTAAAGCCCACCCCTGTGCAAATGTCACTCAAAGAGTCTGAGACATTGATTGAAAACCAAAAGTGTTGGTAAAACAGTGTTTCAATCCATCAACTTTCCTGCAAAAGAAGAAGTGAGAGGCCAAGAGCAAAGCAGGCCTTCTCACTGTCTGTTCCTCAACCCTTTAACCTACTTGCAGCTGCTGATGTGTGGAAAGAATTCAGAAATATTTCTTGGGGAGGAGGGTGGGAACACAGGGAGGGAACAAGCCAGAGTATTCGTGCCCGTACCTGAGGAGGGCAAGATTTCTTCACTGCTGTGATGCAACGTTCTGGGTCCAAGTTCAGGCCACCGTCTCTGAATCAGAGAGACAACCTTGTCTCTGGAAGGCTTTGATTATCCTCCAGATCTGAGGTCAGACCTTCTGTGACCGGCCTGTTCTCAGGGCACAGAGGAAAGGAAACACTGTGTGCTGGAGCAGAGGGAAGGAACTCTGAGAGGGATCTTGGAATTTAGTGGACAACCGATTAAATATGAGCCAAGGGTGTGAGGCGGCAGCCAAAAAAGCCAATGCAATCCCAAGTTGCATTAACAGAGGAATTCAATCAAGATCAAGGGAGGTGCTAATACCACTCTATAAAGCCTTAAGAAGGCCACACCTAGAGTCCTGCATCCAGTTTTGATCACCACACTATAAAAAAGAGGTTGAGACTCTGGAAAGAGTGCAGAGAAGAGCAACCAGGATGATTAAGGGGATTGGAGGCTAAAACATACGATGAACGGTTGCAGGAACCGGGCCTGGCTAGTCTAGTGAAGGGAAGGACCAGGGGAGACAGGAGAGCATCTTCCGATACTTGAGGGGCTGCCACAGAGAGGAGGGGTTCAACCTGTTTTCCAAAGCACCTGAAGGGCCAGACAAGGAATAATGGATGGACACTGAATAAGGAGAGATTCAACCTGGAAATAGACAGTGGGGACAATCAACCCCCACTGAAGTTGCCTTCAGAAGTTGTGGGAGCTTCATCACTCAAAGCTTTCAAGAAGAGACTGGACTGCCCTCCGTCAGAAATGGTCTAGAGTCTCCTGCTTGGGCAGGGGGGTTGGACTAGATGACCTACAAGGTCCCTTCCAACTCTGTTAATCTGAATCTACCATATTTTTCGGAGTATAAGAAGCACCTTAGCTTTTTGGGAAGAAAATAAGAAAAAAGCTGATTGGCGGGTGGATCGGCCTCCCAGAATACCCCCAACCAGCTGTTTCCAGAGGTGAATTTTAGCAACAGGTTCCTTGGTTGTGAGCTCTGTGCCTTGCTTTTTTTTTTTTTTTTTTGCTTTTTTCCTGCCTCTGAAAGCCTCCAAAACAGAGCTTCAAAAAAAAGCCTCTGAAGCTCTGTTTGGGGGCTTGTTTTCTGAAGCTTCATTTATGATGCTTTTTTCAGCCTCTGAAACCTTTGTTTGAGAAGCTGGGCGGGGCTAAATTCGGAGTATAAGACGCACCCAGATTTTCACCCTCTTTTTGGGGGGGAAAAGGTGTGTCATATACTCCGAAAAATACAGTTATCTGAATCCCTTTGGTATCATTGCAAAATGCGTCCTCTCTGCCAGGTGGACAATTAGATCAAAGGAACTTTCCAAAGAGAATTGTATTTCTATGGAATCCTCACTAGCGGAGCCGTGTTTTGTGCATTTCTTTAGTGACGGGTGTCTGTTTTATCTTTCATTGCTGAGTCCTCTTTTGAGAATTATTTCTGGGAACCTAGAAGTTGGAAGCGACTTTAGAAAGCAGCTGGTCCAGCGCATGATCCACCACAGCTTCTCTGGCCAAGGGCCATGCCACCTCAAATAATTTCTCACACAACTTTCCCACCTGGAATGTAGTGTTGATTTTTTTGGTTAGGTGCCAAAGGGTTCCCAGGAATGTCCTCCATTGCGTAGCCTTCTCTCCACCCTCAAAGAGGATCTTCCCAGCGTGGCCTTTGCAGAGTGGGAAGGGAGGGGGCAATCAGGAGAGCTGCGAAGAATTGGCCATTTCCAAGAGAAATGTCAGGCCTGCCATCTTCAGCATACTCGCTTCAGTTGGCATCCTGCCATGAAACGCGAGGGAGGATGAAGGAAACTGGGGAAGTAGGGAGGGAGCAGAGGGGGGAGGGTGACAGGGTGACAGGAACCGGAGGTGTCAAACCGGAACGTACCGGCTGTCAGGTTTCCAAGTGATGAAACCCATTCAAAAAAGAAACGTCCATCTTCCAAAACAAATTTCTTTTATTTAGGCAAACATCAAATTGGCAAAAGCTGTTGTGATTCCGGATCTGACACAAACCGGAATGACACCACATAATATTGTTAGAAACATCCCACAAAAGTCACATTCCCCAATAAAAGCAAAATCAACTTTAAAAAGGTTATTTTATTTTTGTATACATCTCATTACGTGGATGGTGTGATACCTGGGTGTCATACATTTCAATACAAACAAACATAACATTATTATTCCTGATAATACATTCAATTTTCATTTTTCATCTTTTTAACGCAAAGCTTTTACTATCGTCCTTCAGTTCTAAACTTTCCCCTTCTTCTTCCAGACATTGTAACATTTTAATATCTATTTTTACTATAATTCCTCACTTATTTCTATCTCTATTTTAACTTTTTTTTTTCCCATGTCACTCTAATATTCAAAGATGTGATCTTTCCTTCTTTCATTATTCAATATCTCAGTATACACTTCTGGTACTAGTCACAATCATCCCAACATTTCGTATACATCTATTCATATTCCTATTCTTTCCAATACTCCAATCCTTATATTTCTACTATGAATACACATGTTTTCATTAAAATATATTCTTTCATTATTTAATCTCAAATTTTAGTTTCCACCATTAATCACATTTTTATATCTATTCAATAGTACCCTCACATAACTCCTAGTTATCTAATTTACAAGGTAATTTTCCAACCTATATAATACTAATGTTGATATACAATATTAATATATATTCAAAGTTAATTTTTAACTCCTTTACCCCCTCTTATTTATTTATTTATTTATTTATTTATTTATTTATTTATTTATTTATTTATTTTCAATTTATATACCGCCCTTCTCCCTGAGGACTCAGGGCGGTGCACAGCCAGAATTAAAAACATGAAATACAAATATTAAAAACAATTAAAATCTATATAAATTTGGCCCAAAATTTAAAAAACCACAAACCAATTAAACATTTAAAAATTTTAAAAAATTTCTTCCTAAGCCCGCCCTGCTTGCTGGAAAAAGTGGGTTTTAAGGGTACGGCGGAAGGCACTGAGGTCTTGGATTCTCCTTATCTCTGGGGGCATAAGAGCAAAATCAACATTGTCTGGTGTCTTCAAACTCCACCTTCAGCTCTCAGCAGGGACAGCATCTCTTCCCACAGGGAAAGACCACTCGGAGGCTTCAGCTGGTGCAGAATGCGGCCGCGCGGGTAATAATGGGAGTGTCCCAACACTCTCATGTTACACCCGTCCTGTGGGACCTGCATTGGCTACCGGTTGCCCTCCGGGTGAGATTCAAGGTGCTGGTAATTACCTATAAAGCCCTACATGGCTTAGGCCCGGGGTATTTGGCGGACCATCTGTGGCCAGCGACAGCTCCCCATCGCCCGGTGTGTTCTCACAGGGAGGGCCTCCTTGGGGTGCCGTCGGCCAGACAATGTCGGCTGGCGACCCCTAGGGAGCGGGCCTTCTCTGTGGGCGCACCTACCCTGTGGAATCAGCTCCCCCTGGAGCTCCAGGTCGCCCCTAACCTTTGCTCTTTCCGCCGTGACCTTAAAACATGGTTATTTCACCTGGCTGGTTTGGACTGAAGGGGGTTTTAAAGGGGATTTTAATGGTCTTTTTATAATCTTATTGGGTATTTTTAACATTAATTTTGCTTATTTTATTGTTGTGAGCCGCCCTGAGTCCTTTCGGAGATAGGGTGGCATACAAGTTAAATAAATAAATAAATAAATAAATAAATAAATAAATAAATAAATAAATAGTCACCGAGCCAAAACCATCCTCACTATCTATTCCCTCCTCCCAACCTTAAGAATGTGGCGAGCCCAAAAGCCGCCCCTTTAGAAATGCAGAGAAAGAAAAGAGAAAAGGAATAAGTGAGCATAATATAGAGCTAACTAAAATGGCTACAATTGGCTATTGTATATGGCTAAAATTGAAGAAGGAGAGTGCAAAAGTTGGCTTGAAACTCAATATTAAGAAAACTAAGATCATGGCTCCCGGCCCCTCTCAATTCCTGGCAAATAGGTGGGGAAGAAATGGAGGTAGTGACAGATTTTATTTTCCTGGGCTCCAAGATCACCGCAGATGGGGGATTGCAGCCAAGAAATTAAAAGATGCTTGCTCCTAGGGAGGAAAGCTATAGCAAATTTAGACAGCATACTAAAAAGCAGAGACATCAGCCTGTGCGGGTGTATCGTTTTTATATGCACCCCCTCAATACGGGCTCCCTTGAAACAAACGTACCTTAACTCCATGCAGTGGAAAGTGATTTTCATTGATGTTCTGAGTTTTGCCTTTTTTCAGTAGAATCTATAACATTCATACATGTGCGTGAGTGTGAAATATAACAAAACTCTGCCCTGGTTTCCTCAGAAGAGTTTCGACTGTTCCGCAGAACAGGTGATTGCAAAGGAACAAGAATTACCTTTCAGGATGCTTGGGGACCCCTCAGTTGCCTGAGAACCAGTGATGGGATTCAGCCAGTTCTCTCCGGTTCGGGAGATCCGGTAGCGGTGACTGCGGTAGGCTCCGCCCAACTGCCCGGATGTAATGCACACTGCTCCTGCGCAGAAGGCCGTGTGCATGCACAGAGGCAGCACATGCGAGCACACGTGCACGATTTGCGAACCGGTAAGGAAGGTAAGTGAATCCCACCTCTGCTGAGAACCCCAGAGACACAACAGGGTCCTGGAATCTCTTCTTCAAAACCGTGGTCATCTCAGGCTTCCTGCCTTGGGGAAGCTAGGAGGTCGTGGGAGGAGGGTTGGCAGATGTTCTCGGGCATGGGAGAGGTTGCTGTGGCTTAGGGCTTTGCCCCCCCAGATCCCTGGGGATGGATGGAGAGAACAGTATTAGGCCGAGGAGAAAAGAGTTTCCCTGGGGCAGAAATGCTGGGGAGGGCATGGGGGAAGGATGTGGTGAGTACCAACTTTTCCCTGGGCGTCTCTCTTCTGCACTGCAGTTTTTGAGAGTTTTGTGTGCCTGAAGGACCTGGCAGTGCTTGCCCTGGGTAAACTAAGCCCCCCACTCCCCCAGATCTTTGAGAGGGAGGGTCATTGGGTTGCATACTGATAAGTACAGTACGGTATGGAAGGGGTCCCTAGACAGCAGGTCTTGCTGGGGAGGTGGAAGGTACTGGACAGAGCCTCTGCTTGGGTGTCCATGCAAGGATCGGAGTAGCTTTGATTGTTCTCATGAACTCCTCCCCTCCCTGGAATGCTCTCTTCTGCCCCCTTTAAGCTCAAAGGATCAATTGATCAGATCACCTCTTGTGATGGGGGTGAGGGTGGGGGCAGGCATTCCCAGGAAGACAACTGGAGCATCAACTGATTTTTATTTCTCCAGTATTGGAGATCAAATGAACCCCAACTCTATCCAGCCTCCCCCAGCTGATACTAAGCTCAGCCACAGCAGCCACACAGCAGAACTCCAGGAGTGGCCTTTGTAGTGTGGGAAGTACACCCCAAAAGGACTGTCAGATGTAAATGCCTTATTCTCTAATGTGTAAATAGTATATGAATGGGGTATCAGGGGTTAACTTATTCTTCACTTCTTAATGTATTCATAATTCACCACTCCCACTTATAGCTCCACCCATTGTATATATAAGGAGCCACCTACACCCTTTTCCTTGCTTCTATCTGTGAATATTCAGTGAATATAGAATGCCTATTGTAAATAAAAGGAAGTATATTTAAACCTTCAACTCTCACTAATATTATTGAGTCTGATCCTGAAAATATTGCAACAAGCTGGTAGCAGAGGATGGTTAATTGACTCAATAAAAACTTAAAAATGTCTAAGAAAGATAGGCCCAACACCAGGGCCTACAGCAAAGAAATGGAAACAGAACAAGAAATAATCAACGAATCCACAAACGCAATTTCGAGAGAATCCGAAGAATACACCACTGAAGACGAAGAAATAATAGACGAAAATGATGACCAGGAGGAAATCGAAATAGAGAATAACGAACTCAGGTCAGAGATATTAAAACTATTAAAAAGCCAGAAGAATGATGAAAGCCTCATCGCGAACCTCCAAGAAATGCTGAAGAACAGCGGAGCAGCGAGAGAGAAAAACATCACTAATGAGAAGTCTAAAGACCCAAAAATAGTGAGTGATATGACTGCAGAGAAAGTCATTACGAAGAAGAAAAACAGTGATCCCGCGCGAAATTTTGAATGGCAGCCATCTTGGTTTCAACAGGCCTCCAAGGTGAGCGAAGCAGAGCCAATCAAAATGCTCAATTCAAAATTTCTGGCGCGAAAAACGTTATCAGACAACGAAAATGAAAAAGAAGATTCGAACTCCTCAGAAGAATCAGAATCAGAAAGTGAAGATGACTCAACAAAATCCCAAATAAAATCAGCAATGAAAACACTTTTTGCTGCATTTGGGCCAAAACTAAAAATTACCAAAGAGCCACCGAAGAAGCGAGCGAGCAAGCCGATACCTCAAGACCTGCCCGCTCCCATCCTGACTTCGAAAGCGTCGACGCCCGAACCCAGAGAGCCTTGTCGATTCCGCCCTACACCACAGACCGAAGCAAGTGCCAACGCCCCCAAAAGAAAAAGAAGAGCAGCCGCCGTCGTCAGAACTCCCAAGGTCGAACCAGAGACCGACTCGTCTGAAGCAGAGCAGAGCGAGCGAGCCGCAACGGAGAGAACCTTCCACGACGACTTCAAAGAAGAAATGGACAACGCGCATGCGCGAAACTACGCAGACGGTCCAGGAAGACATGAACTGGCGAGAGAACCACGCAGACTCGTTGCGAGCATCCCCATGCCGTTTTGCAATTTTCTACACTTGCGAGACCACGGACTACCTCAGGTCGTAAGTAATGGACAAAATAATGTCGGAAATTTACCCAGTGACTTCCCAAAACTAAGGGTTGATGGCATTAACTTGCAAGAATGGTATCAACAGCTACAGGTTGTCTTTATGAAGGAAAATTTACTATTTTTTATCACTAGTCCCCCAAAAAGACCTTGGACTTTAAAAATAGATTGTTTACACCATAGAGCATTTTTCTTAATAATATCTAGTGTGTCTCCTGCAATGTATCATAGCATCAAACCTAATCTGACTGTTTCAGAAATTATTCAATGCATGTTTAATTTGTTTCACAGCGATAGTGTGGCTACCACCACAAGAATGTCTAAGGATTTCTTTTCATCTAGAGTGAAACCAGGGGTTTCCATAAGTGAGCATTTAATATCTTTAAACAAAATAAGAGCTGAGCTGCAATTGAGGGGGGAGGTGATTTCAGACCAAACAATGAAAAGTGTTATTATCAACTCACTTGATTCATCATGGGACAGTTTTATGTCACATTTAGACACTATCAATCTAGGATATTTATCCATAGAAAGTCTATCCAATAAATTGATAGCAGAAGACAATTCAAGAAGAAATCGTTCTAGCAATCACACAGAACACAAACCTTATAGGAAAGTAGCTTTCCAAGAAAAATATAATGAAACATTTAAATGTCACAATTGTGGATCCAGGGAACACAATAGAAGAGATTGTCCCAAAATTTCAAAGGAAAGACATAGGTCAGAATATAGGAACAAATACAATTATAGACAGTCTTCCATAGATAGACATAGATATAGAAGCCCACCAAATTACAAAGAGAATAGAGGGGGCAGAGATAATTCAAAGGATAGAAAATCTGGTTCACTAAATGGATTAAATAAACAAGACAACACTAAAATACAGCAAAATGAGAACAATAATTGGCTTATTGATTCTGGAGCAACTAATCACACCACTAATAACAAAAATATATTGTCTTCATTTACAGAAGATAAATTTGTAATAAAAGTAGCTAACCAAGAAAAGGTTCAAGTATTAGGCAGAGGAAATGTAACCTTGCCTGGTCTAGGAAAAATAGAGGGGGTATTGTTAATACCTGAAATACCTCATAACATACTAAGTGCCATAAAACTAAGTAGAGATTCTGACATTAATATAGTTTTCTCAAAGGGAAAAGCGACTTTGGAGAAGAATAAAATAAATATAGGCACTGTGATGATTAAAGGAGGCCTACCTTATCTGATAACAAAAGAAAAATGGTTGCATAACATTGATTCAAATATGGAAGATTGTATTGAAGCAGATGATGAAAATATTAGCAACAGTGACAATGATGAATGTAAAATATCTCATGATCACGCAGATGCACACAATGAAAAAAAACCAAAAATAGGTAAACCAATTCATGATGAGTGTGCTCACATCTTACATAGGAAGTTAGGACATGCCAGTTTTCCTGTAGTACAAAAAATGACTGAACACGCAGAAGGTGTCAAAATAAAAAATTGTGAAAACTATTTGGAATGCTCAGTATGTAAATCTACAAAACTAAAAACTAGTCCCAGGCCAAGAAAATCTACTAGATCAACTAACAAAATTTTTGACTTAGTACACATGGACTTAGTTGGCCCATTAACTCCATCAATCACCTATAGAAAACGTTACTTCCTGACAATAGTAGACGATTATAGCCGTTATGGGTTTGTTTATACATTAAAACACAAAGATGAAACCTTTCAAAAATTTAAGGAATTTTACAAACGCATAGAAACACAACACAATATCAAAATAAAACAAATTATGACAGATAGGGGATGTGAATTCATGTCTAAAGAATTCTCCCAATGGTTAAAGGATAGAGGAATGCTACATTACACGTCTAGTCCATTTTCTGCGTTTCAGAACGGGATTGCAGAGAGAAAGAATTCCACATTACAAACCATGATTAGATGCACATTGGAGGATGCTGGCTTAAGCAAACAATTTTGGTCAGAAGCCTTACATTATTCAAATTACACACAAAATAGAACCTGGTCCAGTATTGTAAATAAGACACCATATGAAGTAATGTATAATAGGAAACCGAAATTAGCACACATGCACATATTTGGAGTCACTGCAGACGTACACATACCTAAGCAGTTGAGAAGAAAGGGAGAAAACGTATCCAGAAGACTCAGATTTATGGGATATGAAACTGGCACCAAAGGGTACAGATTCATTGATAATAATAACAAATTTATAGTTTCCAGAACAGCTGTGTTCCATGAACAGGCCAACTGGTCTAAATTACATCTTAATGAAATATTTCCAAATAAATGTAAAGATACAAAATCTCATGAGAAAGGGACCATAGAAAAACAGAATATCAACAAATATAAAAGCAAAACCAAAACTTGGACAAATAGCCAACACAAAATAAAGACAGACACACTAACAAAAAAAGAAGCAAGATATTTGCATGATAACAATAGCAAACCTGAAAGAGTCATTAGAAACAACAGAAATCAAATGCCAAATAAATACAGAGATTACATAATGCATATGGATGGTGAGCCAATAACACCTAATACTTATGAGGAAGTGTTAAAACTCCCTCGTGAAGAAAAAGAAAAATGGGAATTAGCTATGAAAAAAGAGATGGAAAGTTTACAAGGATTAAATGTATTTACACCTGCAATTGCACCTAAAGATAAAACAATTATTGGTACCAGGTGGATATATAAAATTAAGAACTTAGAAGGAGGCAATACTCTATATAAAGCTAGATTAGTTGCACAAGGTTATGCACAGAAATATCCGGAGGACTATACTGACACGTATTCCCCCACTGTAAGAACAGAGAGTGTCAAAACAGCTCTAGTGGTAGCATCAGCACTCAATCTTGATGTATTTCAATATGACATACAGACTGCGTATCTACACGCAAAACTAGATAAGGAAATATACGTAAGAGCACCTCACAGTCAATACACCAACAAAAATGAAATTTGGCTGTTGAACAAGAGTTTATACGGATTAAAACAATCTGGTAAAAGATGGTATGATTGTTTAGTAAAAGTACTTAAGACCATGGATTTCAACGCTACCACTGCTGATAACTGTTTCTTTGTCAAAAAGGGTGATGATTACATTGAATTTGTGTTGATTTATGTAGATGACATTTTATATATAGGAAAACACAAAGAGAGAAGAGAAACTTTTGTAAATAAGTTAAATGAACATTTCTCGTTGAAATCTCTAGGTAAAGTGAACAAATATCTTGGTGTTCAAATTAATAAGACTAGAAGGGGATTCAAACTTACTCAGAGAGATAAGATTATAGAACTTTTAAATAAATGCAATTTAAACAATGCCAAACCCTGTGATACTCCTATGCAAACTGATTTTCTTAGAAATACTGATGAATCTTCCCCTGAATTCAAGGATAACACGTTTTATAGATCAATCATAGGTTCACTTCTTTATATATCTAATTGGACTAGACCAGATATCGCCTTACCACTCAATTTATTATCCAGACACGTCAGCAAACCAACAATGTATCACTGGGAAGCTGTTAAAAGAATTTTAAGATATCTGAAAAGTACATTAGATTTTTGCTTAGTATTAGAACCTAGTGATAATAAAGAACCAAAGCTTGCATGTTATGCAGATGCGGACTGGGCTGGAGATACATCATGCAGAAAAAGTACATCTGGTTATATTTTTCTCTTAAATGACTGTCCAGTTTACTGGTATACTGGTAAACAAGAACTAGTAGCCACTTCAACGACAGAAGCGGAATATGTTTGTTTATCCAAAGCTGCAAATAACCTTGTATGGTTTAATGATTTAATTTCAGATGTTTGGAAAAAACCTGCTTTGCCTTTTGTCATGCATGAAGACAATAAAGCGGCCATTGAAATATCTAGATCTGATGCCATTGGACAAAGGTCCAGGCATATAGATATAAAATTTAAACATGTGAGGCAATTATCTCAGGATGGATTTATTAAAGCAGTGCATTGTGATACTTCAGAACAATTAGCTGACATATTGACAAAGCCTTTACCTTCTAAGCAACACAAATATTTAACATCTAAATTGTATGTCTTGTATTGTCCTGAATCTGAATGTAATTGGTGTTGTATAACGAATCGGCATTTAGAGGGGGATTTGTCAGATGTAAATGCCTTATTCTCTAATGTGTAAATAGTATATGAATGGGGTATCAGGGGTTAACTTATTCTTCACTTCTTAATGTATTCATAATTCACCACTCCCACTTATAGCTCCACCCATTGTATATATAAGGAGCCACCTACACCCTTTTCCTTGCTTCTATCTGTGAATATTCAGTGAATATAGAATGCCTATTGTAAATAAAAGGAAGTATATTTAAACCTTCAACTCTCACTAATATTATTGAGTCTGATCCTGAAAATATTGCAACAAGGACAGTGCCAGAAACCTCAGAAAACAGTGCCAAGAGACTCAAGCCAGCCCTCCCCCCCTTAAGAAAACCAAGAAGCACCAGCTGAAAGGAAAACTCAGAGCAGCCGTGCTAATGGCTGCTAGTTTTGTAACAGTGTTGGAAGAAACATCCTTCTGGGTTCTGCTCCAAGTGGGGAAACAGACACTGGAAACATGGAGACTGCTTGGAAAGATGGTTTAATGGTGGACAGGATCACATGGCTTGAGTTCCTGAACAGAAAAAGGGGCAGATACAGTAAATCCTCGGGTTTTTATGCTCTCTCTGGCTCTGCATTTCTTGGGGCCCAGAAAGAGTACTCTGATTGGTTGTCAGACTCCCAGGGGGTGGGGGTCTTGCTGGCTGATGGTCACATGTGCTTCCCAGGTCACATGTGGTGAGTTTCTGCTGCTATTGTGTAGAGGGCTAATCCTATCTTTGTTGGATCTTTGGCAATTCCTACTATGGCTCTGCCTGAAGGAGGTAGATCTTTGTTTAAGGTGACCAGACGTCCCGCTTTTGGCGGGACAGTCCCGCTTTTGGCGGGACAGTCCCGCTTTTGAGCAATTTGTCCGGCGTCCCGCGGCGTTTTAAAAAAGTCCCGATTTTTCATTCTGCCTCCTGAGTCCCAGCTGCCTCCTGAGTCCCCGCTGATGGCTAGAGGGAAAAAACCTGTTTAAACTCTTGCCGTGGGGCTTCAAAGGGCCGCCCTACGTTGATTAGCTCGGCTTCCCCCTCTCAGCTGATTTGCGCAGGGCTCTGCTCTTGCTAAATTGCTCAGCAGTTTTTTTTTTTCTCTTTGTGCAAACCAAGCTCAAAACGAAACTGAAAGTAAAACAGGCTGTTGGCTTTGCTGTTTGCTTGCAACGTTGGAAAATTAGGCAGCAGATTTATTTTCCTTTTCCTCACCAAAAAAGGTAGGTGCAAACAATGGGAAATTATTTAGGGCAAAAGAGGAGAGTTCAAGATTTTAAAACACAAAAGAAAAAAAAGCTCTTTTTAACTAGGGAATTGTAATAATTGAGATACTATTAATTGTATACTGTGTTGAAAGCAGAAATGGTTAAGTTGTGGTTTGGAGGAATATATGGGGGAAATTATTTGGTTTATTATTATTGGTAAATATAATTAATTGATTTGTAAGAAATTGGATTGCATGGAAATAATTGGAATATTCATGTTCATATTGATTAATATACAAAAAAGATAGTTATATAACTAATTGATTTATATTAAAATGTTGAATTTGTATTAAACAACTCATATTACATAATTAACCAATGTGAGGATGGATATAAAAATAGATGACAATGGGAAGGGGTATAATATAGAATAGAAGGGAAAAATTGAATTTGATTAAGATTAGAGATGAGGATGAAGGGTAATATTGTTTTTTTAAAAAAATAGATGAGGAATAAATATGGCAAAAAGGAAATATAGAAATTGTAAATTAAATTGAAATGACTAAACGCTGTTTAAATTTGTGAACCAGCCAAATATTCTGTTCAAAGAAAATACATTGTATGTTTGTATGTGTTTCTAATTATTGCTATTTATTCATATTTGTTCTCTTTTATTCTTTAAAGTTTAACAATTCATTCTTTATCTTAATATCTTTATATTTGTTTGGGGTTGGCTTTCTTCCCTTTCATCTTTTTTATTGTACAGCAATCTTTCTCCTCAAACCTACCACCTCTCTTTTCTTTCCTTCTTACTTTCTCTTCCCCCCACCCTCTTCTTCTCCTCCCTATTTCCTCTTCCTTTCTCCTTCTCCTCCTCTCTTCCTCCCTCTCTTACCGTCACTCCTACTCTAATTTCCCTTCCCTTCCTTCATCCCTCTCTATTACTGTATCCTTTTATGCATATGGACTACTCAGAGGGCTGAAAAAGTTATTTTTGACTGGTCCTCGCACTTTTGACCAGTCCTCGAACTTACGACTGTCCTCACATTTTACATTTTTGCCCTATCTTGTCATCATGGTGAAGAGAAGCAGTTGTGAAATGAGTGACATGGTTGTTAAGAATGCTGCACGGGCATAAATGTGAGGATGGTCATAAGTGTGAGGACCAGTCAAAAGTGCGAGGACCTGTCAGAAATGACTTTTTCAGCCCTCTGGTTAGTCCTTTTGTGCATATGGACTACTCGGAGGGCTGAAAAAGTTATTTTTGACTGGTCCTCGCACTTTTGACCAGTCCTTGAACTTACGACTGTCCTCACATTTTACGTTTTTGCCCTACTTGTCACCATGGTGAAGAGAAGCAGTTGTGAAATGAGTGACATGGTTGTTAAGAATGCTGCACGGGCATAAATGTGAGGATGGTCATAAGTGTGAGGACCAGTCAAAAGTGTGAGGACCTGTCAGAAATGACTTTTCAGCCCTCTGAGTAGTCTCTATACACATAGCCATGGCCACCCGGTCACATGACCAGCTAGCCACGCCCACCCAGTCACATGGCCTCCAAGCCACGCCCACACAATAAGCCACGCCCACAATGGTGTCCTTCTTACCAATGTTAAAATCTGTTCACCTTACCCTATACACATAGCCATGGCCACCCGGTCACATGACCAGCTAGTCACGCCCACCCAGTCACATGACCAGCTAGCCACGCCCACAAAATAAGCCACTCCCACAATGTCCCTCTTTACCAATGTTAAAATCTGGTCACCTTATCTTTGTTATGTAGAAGAGACTGGCCCAGGCCTTAATGGCCCATTGACAAAGGGTGGGGGGCAGGAAGGTGGGAGGTGCTTTGTCTGTAAAATATGCTTCTCCATTTCTCATCCAGGGAAATATAATATTCTGCCTTTTTCATATTTCCTAAAATATTTCACTCTTCCAGGAAAGGGGTGGGTGCTAACTTCCTACAACAGAAAAGTAACAGAAACACTTAAGTAGAGCCATTAAAATAAGGGGAATCAGGCTAAAAATAAACTCTCCAAGGTAAACCAAAACTCCCTTTTTCCTGCCCCTGACAGGATTAAACCAGGGGTAAACCGGTTGCGGCAGTGGGTGGTTCGGCGAACTGGTAGTGGCGGCAGTGCAAGGCTCCACCCCCCCACCCAAACATCATTACTTCCTGGTTTTAACCAGGAAGTAACCTGTTTTTGACACACATGTACTTCCGAACCAGTAGGGAAGGGAAGGTTCATCCCTGGATTTCAGGGATTTCATCCCTGGATTAAACCCCAAGGATAGGAAACAGAAAAGTTCTTGGAACAAGATTAACCCAGTAAGAGGAAAGCAAAACCCAGGGCAATCAGAAACACATCAAAACCCATCAAGCTGCAGGATCTTCAAAGGGGAATTAAGCATAAAAGGCTCAGAGTCACACTCCCAAGCTGCTTGCAAGCCAGGAACGCTCGAGCTGTGTCACTTTTTGCTTCTTGCCTTCCTACATTAAAAGAATTCCATTTTCTGGCAGCTGGCTTCTGCATCCATTTCTTCTCAGCTTTTATGGTGTGTCCCAACTGGGAACGAACCAGGGAAATTTCTTCCAACAATCGGAAGACCCCCTCTCCCCAGATTAAATATTCTTTATTCTTAATATTAAAAAGAGGCAGGGTAGAATATTTCCCCAAAGGAGAAACGGAGGAAAAAAATGTACTCGTTGAGAACTGTGTTCTTTCTTTTTTCTTTTTCCTCCTTTCCTCCCTGTGACGTTAAAAACAGCCCAAGTTTGTCAGGAGGGAATGTTTAAACTCATTTAGAAGAAAAGCTTTGTTCATTTGTTTGTTCTATTTGTGTATTTTCTGCATGTGTTGTAAATGGGTTTTATCTGTCTATGCTTTTTCCTGCAACATAAGGTGTGTCCATCCACAAGAACCTCTCTGCTTGTATGAGGAAATGATCTCTTTCTTATCAAGTTACTTTTCTTATCTTATCAGTAGTCAGTAAAATTACTATGGAGCTAATCCTGGAACATGTAAGCATTTTTCAAAAAAAATAATAATTATAGGCCTATATCCCTGATAAATTCAGACTATAAAATCTTCGCTTCAATACTGGCTGAAAGACTCAAAAGATATTTAAATAATTTTATACACTCTGATCAAAATGAGTTTCTGCCAAAAAGACAGATTAGAGATAATTTGAGGATAATTCTGGACACTTTGGAATACTATGAGGCACATCCAGAGAAGCAAATGGCTTTGATATTTCTAGATGCACAGAAAGCCTTTGACAATGTGAATTGGCGATTTATGTTACTACAGCTGAAACAGATGGGCTTTGGGAGAAAATTTATTCAGGCCATAGAAGCCATAGACCACAAACAAACAGCAAAAGTAATGATAAATGGAGAATTGACAGAGTCTATTGAAATACAAAAAGGAACGAGACAAGGTTGTCCACTGTCACCTCTGTTGTTTGTGTGTTAATTAGAAACAGAAATATTAGAGATGAAAAAGATATAAAAGGAATGAAAATTCAAAAGGAAGAATACAAATTACAAGCATTTGCAGATGACCTGGTGTTTATTCTTGAGGATCCATTTGAATCAATAAGTATATTGATAGATAAGATAGGAGAATTTGGAAAGGTAGCAGGTTTGAAAATAAATAAAGATAAAATGAAGATTTTGACAAAAAACATGTTAAAAAAACAAAAAGAAGAATTGGCAGAAGTATCGAAGATGCAGGCCACAAACAAGGTTAAGTATTTGGGGATATATTTGACAGCAAGATGCAGTACACTTAAGGAGAATAGCTATAATAAACTCAAACAACAGATAGTGACAGATTTGGCTAAATGGGAGAATTTACAATTATCATTGATAGGGAGGATATCAACTATTAAGATGAATATATTGCCTAGAATTCTATATTTGTTCCACACAATTCCAATTAGGTTGGGGGGAAAGTATTTTGAAGATTTGAACAAAATAGTGTTAAAATATATTTGGCAGGGTAAAAAGGCGAGGATAAAATCAAAACTGTTGCAAGATGCTAGAATAAGAGGAGGTTTTGGTTTGCCTGACTGGGAATTATACTACCAAACAACAAATTTGATGTGGATTAAAGAATGGATAATGTTAAGAAATACCAGATTGTTGACTTTAGAAGGACATAACTTGTTGTTGGGCTGGCACGCTTTTTTATGGTATAAGGGCACAAAAGCACAGGGGTACTTTAGAAGACATTATATATTTTGCTATTAAATTGGGAGAAGATCAAAAGACAACATTATTTTAAAAATCCAGTCTGGTTATCTACTGTTGAAGCATTTTTATATTCGATAACATTCAGAAAGGAACAAATGGTTAGATACAGTGAATTATTGAATGAAAAGGGTGAACTTAAATTGAAGCAAGAATTAGAAGAACAGGATATAAAGATGAATTGGTTTTCCTATATGCAAATACATTCTAGATATGATAGAGACTGTAAAACAGAAGCTTTTTATAATAACTTGACTAATTTAGATAAAATTCTAACAGGTACCGATGACAATGTAATTAAAAAATTGTATGGATATTTATTAAAAGTTAAACTGGAAGAAGAACAAGTTAAAGAAACAATGATTGCTTGGAAAATTTTGGACATGGAATTGATTTAGAGAAACGGCAAAAATTGTGGTCACAAAATTATAAAATGACAATGTCAACTGCATACAAAGAAAATTTGTATAAGATGTTTTACAGGTGGCATCTACCCCCGACTAGGATAGCCAGAATGTTCAAGAATAAATCTGAAAAATGCTGAAAATATCATCAGATACCGGGCTCATACTACCATATGTGGTGGACGTGTGTAGAAGCCAAAAGATACTGGACTAAAATCCACACATGGTTGGAAAAAATGACAAAAAAACACATAGACTTTAAACCAGAGCTCATTGGTTAAGACACTTGGAAAGTAGCTATATAAGGAGAGCTGTCGAACTGCAAAGTTGCTGGATTCTCAATGTATATTAAAGAATTGTTGTTCACTTCGACCTGCTCCTGTCTCCTCACTCGCCCGATCTAACACCGCCCACTCCACCCCGCCCCTCCCAGAAGTCCCCACGCGGCCAGTTTTGGATGCAGGTAAGTGCAGGGCACGCACAGAGGCTCAGGGAGGGTGAAAAATGGGACTACCAAAAGTTTGGGAAGACCGGCCTCCAGAGGGCCTTTGGAGCCTGGGGAGGCCATTTTCACCCTCCCAGAGGCCCAAAGAAAGCTTCCAGAGCCTGGGGAGGGCAAAAAGGGCCCCCCCACATAGTTCAGGAGGCTGACTATGGCCACGCCTACCCAGCAACCGGGCAGAGAACCCCTTGCTAAAATTTTTAAAGCCCACCCCTGTGCAAATGTCACTCAAAGAGTCTGAAACATTGATTGAAAACCAAAAGTGTTGGTAAAACAGTGTTTCAATCCATCAACTTTCCTGCAAAAGAAGAAGTGAGAGGCCAAGAGCAAAGCAGGCCTTCTCACTGTCTGTTCCTCAACCCTTTAACCTACTTGCAGCTGCTGATGTGTGGAAAGAATTCAGAAATATTTCTTGGGGAGGAGGGTGGAAACACAGGGAGGGAACAAGCCAGAGTATTCGTGCCCGTACCTGAGGAGGGCAAGATTTCTTCACTGCTGTGATGCAACGTTCTGGGTCCAAGTTCAGGCCACCGTCTCTGAATCAGAGAGACAACCTTGTCTCTGGAAGGCTTTGATTATCCTCCAGATCTGAGGTCAGACCTTCTGTGACTGGCCTGTTCTCAGGGCACAGAGGAAAGGAAACACTGTGTGCTGGAGCAGAGGGAAGGAACTCTGAGAGGGATCTTGGAATTTAGTGGACAACCGATTAAATATGAGCCAAGGGTGTGAGGCGGCAGCCAAAAAAGCCAATGCAATCCCAAGTTGCATTAACAGAGGAATTCAATCAAGATCAAGGGAGGTGCTAATACCACTCTATAAAGCCTTAAGAAGGCCACACCTAGAGTCCTGCATCCAGTTTTGATCACCACACTATAAAAAAGAGGTTGAGACTCTGGAAAGAGTGCAGAGAAGAGCAACCAGGATGATTAAGGGGATTGGAGGCTAAAACATACGATGAATGGTTGCAGGAACCGAGCCTGGCTAGTCTAGTGAAGGGAAGGACCAGGGGAGACAGGATAGCAGTCTTCCAATATTTGAGGGGCTACCACAGAGAGGAGGGGTTCAACCTGTTTTCCAAAGCACCTGAAGGGCCAGACAAGGAATAATGGATGGACACTGAATAAGGAGAGATTCAACCTGGAAATAGACAGTGGGGACAATCAACCCCCACTGAAGTTGCCTTCAGAAGTTGTGGGAGCTTCATCACTCAAAGCTTTCAAGAAGAGACTGGACTGCCCTCCGTCAGAAATGGTCTAGAGTCTCCTGCTTGGGCAGGGGGGTTGGACTAGATGACCTACAAGGTCCCTTCCAACTCTGTTAATCTGAATCTACCATATTTTTCGGAGTATAAGAAGCACCTTAGCTTTTTGGGAAGAAAATAAGAAAAAAGCTGATTGGCGGGTGGATCGGCCTCCCAGAATACCCCCAACCAGCTGTTTCCAGAGGTGAATTTTAGCAACAGGTTCCTTGGTTGTGAGCTCTGTGCCTTGCTTTTTTTTTTTTTTTTTTTTGCTTTTTTCCTGCCTCTGAAAGCCTCCAAAACAGAGCTTCAGAAAAAAAGCCTCTGAAGCTCTGTTTGGGGGCTTGTTTTCTGAAGCTTCATTTATTATGCTTTTTTCAGCCTCTGAAACCTCTGTTTGAGAAGCTGGGCGGGGCTAAATTCGGAGTATAAGACGCACCCAGATTTTCACCCTCTTTTTTTGGGGGGGAAAGGTGTGTCATATACTCCGAAAAATACAGTTATCTGAATCCCTTTGGTATCATTGCAAAATGCGTCCTCTCTGCCAGGTGGACAATTAGATCAAAGGAACTTTCCAAAGAGAATTGTATTTCTATGGAATCCTCACTAGTGGAGCCGTGTTTTGTGCATTTCTTTAGTGACAGGTGTCTGTTTTATCTTTCATTGCTGAGTCCTCTTTTGAGAATTATTTCTAGGAACCTAGAAGTTGGAAGCGACTTTAGAAAGCAGCTGGTCCAGCGCATGATCCACCACAGCTTCTCTGGCCAAGGGCCATGCCACCTCAAATAATTTCTCACACAACTTTCCCACCTGGAATGTAGTGTTGATTTTTTTGGTTAGGTGCCAAAGGGTTCCCAGGAATGTCCTCCATTGCGTAGCCTTCTCTCCACCCTCAAAGAGGATCTTCCCAGCGTGGCCTTTGCAGAGTGGGAAGGGAGGGGGCAATCAGGAGAGCTGCGAAGAATTGGCCATTTCCAAGAGAAATGTCAGGCCTGCCATCTTCAGCATACTCGCTTCAGTTGGCATCCTGCCATGAAACGCGAGGGAGGATGGAGGAAACTGGGGAAGTAGGGAGGGAGCAGAGGGGGGAGGGTGACAGGGTGACAGGAACCGGAGGTGTCAAACCGGAACGTACCGGCTGTCAGGTTTCCAAGTGATGAAACCCATTCAAAAAAGAAACGTCCATCTTCCAAAACAAATTTCTTTTATTTAGGCAAACATCAAATTGGCAAAAGCTGTTGTGATTCCGGATCTGACACAAACCGGAATGACACCACATAATATTGTTAGAAACATCCCACAAAAGTCACATTCCCCAATAAAAGCAAAATCAACTTTAAAAAGGTTATTTTATTTTTGTATACATCTCATTACGTGGATGGTGTGATACCTGGGTGTCATACATTTCAATACAAACAAACATAACATTATTATTCCTGATAATACATTCCATTTTCATTTTTCATCTTTTTAACGCAAAGCTTTTACTGTCATCCTTCAGTTCTAAACTTTCCCCTTCTTCTTCCAGACATTGTAACATTTTAATATCTATTTTTACTATAATTCCTCACTTATTTCTATCTCTATTTTAACTTTTTTTTTTCCCATGTCACTCTAATATTCAAAGATGTGATCTTTCCTTCTTTCATTATTCAATATCTCAGTATACACTTCTGGTACCAGTCACAATCATCCCAACATTTCGTATACATCTATTCATATTCCTATTCTTTCCAATCCTCCAATCCTTATATTTCTACTATGAATACACATGCTTTCATTAAAATATGTTCTTTCATTATCTAATCTCAAATTTTAGTTTCCATCATTAATCACATTTTTATATCTATTTGATCGTACCTTCGCATAACTCCTAATTTACAAGGTAATTTTCCAACCTATATAATACTAATGTTGATATACAATATTAATATATATTCAAAGTTAATTTTTAACTCCTTTACCCCCTTTTATCCATAAGAGTAAAATCAACATTGTCCAGTGTCTTCAAACTCCACCTTCAGCTCTCAGCAGGGACAGCATCTCTTCCCACAGGGAAAAAAAGTCACCGAGCCAAAACAATCCTCACTATCTATTCCCTCCTCCCAATCTTAAGAATGTGGCAACAAAAGCCACCCCTTTAGAAATGCAGAGAAAGAAAAGAGAAAAGGAATAAGCGAGCATAATATAGAGCTAACTAAAATGGCTACACATGTCAATTTTCAGGTTCGACATTGACTAATTAAGGATGGAGCCTGAGAACAGAATGCGAAACTCCATCAAAGAGGCACCAAACCTTAAAGCCGTTCCCAAAACATTGAAAGCAAATACGATTGGACACTGATGGATGTGTCAAGGGAGAGGGGAAAAAATGCAAACTTTACACGGGAATACTTAGATGCGGCTTTGCTTATGCCATAACCGCTTGACTTTCGCTTCAAAGAATGGAGTCGAGGGTTTTTCTTTCCTAAATGTCCAAGTCGGGAAGAGCTTGACAGCACCTTGGGAATAACGGGGTAAAAAAAATCTTCTTCATAGGGGCAAGTGGTGGAATCACTGCCTGAAGAAGAAAAAGGGCATAAAAAGATATTCCAGCACGCAGTTGCTCTGCTCCATGGAAGGAAATGACAGAGGCCAGATTATTGAAGCCTTTATCTGCAATTTCCAGGGGGATGCAGTCAGTCTGGTGAGATTCTTGCAAATAGATGATCAAGAAAGACCTTTGACCTATTCAGGGAGTTGTTCTGGTTTTTCCATCTGACAGAGCAGTAGTTAGTCAACCTTATCTCAAAGGTCAATAAAGTTGGGCCCTACTTAGTGCTTGGGCGGGAGACTTGGGGAAAAGAGCTGAGTTCTAGTGTCAAACTTCAAATGGCGTCTTTGCTGTTGCAATTATTTTCGCTTCTCAGTTTACCGACTATGGTAAGTAACTATGGGGGGGAGGGAAGGGGGAGATAGAATGAAGCTCCTGATATAAAGATGCCAACCATGAGAACCAAGGACATTTCAGCAGGTGTTTGCCAGAGTTGAACAAGACTTTCTCACAACAATACCAAAAGTCTCCATGGGACAATGGGACCTGGCCTAATAGGGGTGAGGGAGAACTTGAAGTTTAACTATGTGGGATTGTGTGGGAAATAGTCAGATCTGGTTTTGCCCATATCTTTGCCGATATGATATACTCATTAAAGTTTTGCATTAAGAGATCGGATCGTCTCAGCCGTGCTTGCTTTTGGTTGCGTTTGTCAGTCAGAACTTTGGCACTAGTCAGAGAAGAAAAAAATCCTTCCTCTTCATTTCAAGAGACTGGGAGAAGAGCCTGAGCCTTGGTGGCGCAGCGGACTAAAGTGCTGTTAAGTAGCACTTAGCTGCCAGCTGCCTGCAATTACTGTGAGTTCAAATCTCACCAGGCTCAAGGTTGACTCAGCCTTCCATCCTTCCGAGGTAGGTAAAATAAGGACCCGGATTGTGGGGGCAATAAGCTGACTTTGTATAAAAAAGAACACCGCTTGGGGGGGGAGGCGCAAAAGCCCTACTAAGCACGTATATACAAAAGTATGAAGGTTATTGCTTAACGCATTGTAACCCGCCCTGAGTCTCCGGAGAAGGGCGGCATATAAATCAAACCAATAAAAAATACATAAATAAATAAATAAATAAATAAATAAATAAATAGAGTAGAATAGAGTAGAGTAGAGTAGAGTAGAATAGAATAGAATAGAATAGAATAGAATAGAATAGAATAGAATAGAATAGAATAGAATAGAATAGAATAAGGTGTTATTAAGGTGTTGGTTCTCATCTTTAAAGCGCTCCGTGGCTTAGGGCCAGGGTACTTACGAGACCGCCTGCTGCTACCGATAACCTCCCACCGGCCAATACGCTCTCACAGAGAGGGCCTCCTCAGAGTGCCGTCGGTCAAGCAATGTCGGCTGGTGGCCCCCAGAGGGAGAGCCTTCTCTGTGGGGGCACCCGCCTGTGGAATGAGCTACCTCCTGGAATACGACTGATCCCGGACCTCCAGACCTTCCGTAAGGCCCTGAAGACTTATTTATTCCAGCAAGCCGGCCTAGCCTAAATGGTTTTTAATGGGATTTTTAAATTTTATAGACATGGGGTTTTAAATTGGGAGGCCGATTGATTTAATCTGTTTTAATTATCTTAACTTTTGTATTGTAAGTATTTTAATTTTGGCTGTTCACCGCCCTGAGTCCCTTTGGGAGAAGGGCGGTATACAAATTAAATTAAAATAAATAAATAAATAGAATAGAATAGAATAGAATAGAATAGAATAGAATAGAATAGAATAGAATAGAATAGAATAGAATAGAATAGAATAGACAGAGTTGGAAGGGACCTTGGAGCAGTGGTGAGATCCAAATTTTTTTACTACTGGTTCTGTGGGCGTGGCTTGGTGGGTATGGTGTGGCTTGGTGGGCGTGGCAGGGGAAGGATACTGCAAAATCCCCATTCCCTCCCCACTCCTGGGGGAAGGATATTGCAAAATCTCCATTCCCACCCCACTCTGGGGCCAGCCAGAGGTGGTATTTGCCGGTTCTCTGAACTACTCAAAATTTCCACTACCGGTTCTCCAGAACCTGTCAGAACCTGCTGGATTTCACCCCTGCCTTAGAGATAGCATATACTATTTCAGACAAGTGGCCATCCAGTCTCTTCTTAAAAACCTCCAGTGATGGAGCTGCCACAATTTCTGGTGGCAAGTTGTTCCACTGGTTAATTGTCCTCACTGTTAGGATGTTTCTCCTTAATTCCAGGTTGCTTCTCTCTCTTTGGTTAGTTTCCATCCATTGTTTCTTGTCCCGTTTCTCTGGTGCTTTGGAGAATAATTTGACCCCCTCCTTCTTCGTGGCAGCCCCTCAAATACTGGAAGACTGCTATCATGTCACCCCTAATTCTTCTTTTCTCTAGACTTTCCAAACCCAAATCCTGCAGCCGTTCTTTCTATGTTTTAGTCTGCAAGCCTTTGATCATTTTACGAGAAGAAGCCCCCCAGGCCTGAATTCTTGAACAAAGAGTCTCTTGGTTTTTTGGCACCACAGCGCTGAGTCTGCAGCTCCACTCTTGCCCACCTGATTTAGGCAGATGCCAACTGGCAGAACTGAGAAGGCTCCAAGGTCGGGGACTTGTGATTGACTGCAGAGCCTGACGCCGAGCTTGACCTACAGGAGGGGACTGTGGAGAGCAAGGCTGGCCTGAGCAATGTTGTAATCACTTGGAAATAACAGTATGGTATGACACTCCTGCTATACTTAAGGAACAAAGGAATCCGGGTCAACCTTTCATCCACTTGGCATGAACTTTTGAGTAATTTCTGGCTTTTCCTGGGCCTCTATCGCCATCTATTGGCCAAGTCAGAAATTGGAACCACAAAGCTCCTGCACACTTATTGGGGTCCTGTTGCATAATTCTTCTCAGGCTTAATAGCAGGGGTAAAATGCTCCCGGTTTGGACCGGCTCAGGCGAGTAGGTAGCGATGGCAGCAGGCAGTTCGGAGAACCGGTAGCAAAAATCCCTACCCCCGCCCCCCATGCCCAGCTGAGCCACGCGATCATCAGAGCCTTTTTTTTCCTTTTAAATGGCTCTGACGAGCCAAGCTTTGATGATCTCAGCTGAGTTGCCTGCTAATCGGTAGCAAAAATCCCTCCCCTTCAGCTTGCTTACCTTAGCTGCTGGTCGCAATGCCTTGCTGTAATCCCTGCAATCCATTGCATAAGCAAGCAACTGAATCTCCCTGCCTGCAATCAAGCAGGCAGGGAATTGTGGACTTCAACTCCCAGAATTCCTCAGCCAGCAAAGCAAAGGTGGCTGAGGAATTCTGGGAGTTGAAGTCGAGAAGTCTTAAAGTTGCCAAGGTTGGAGACCCCTGTTCTATTGGGTAAGTTTTTTTCCCCTTTGGGAGTTAAAAAAATAATTAATTGGGGTTTCTTTTTTAGTTGTTCTTTTTTCAGACCTAGCCATTTAAAGTTTAGGAAGTTTTAAATTTAGCTGCTTTTATATAAAATTAAATAAAATAAAATAAAATAATATTTGTGCAGCTTTCTGAGATTTAGTGTGTTTCTGTAGTGTTTCACTCTAACTACACAAACACACAAAATCTCACAAAGCTGTATGTGGAATTTTGTGTGTCTAGCACAGCTGCTTTTACACTGTGGGTGAGCCAGTTGTGTTGTGTTGTGTTGTGTTGTGTGTGTAAAGTGTGAAAGTTGTTTTTTGGGGCTTTTTGTGGCTGTGTGAGGTTTCTGCTTGTTGCAGGGGCCATTTTGGGTCTAGCACAGCTGCTTTTATATTGTGGATGAGCCAGTTGTGTTGTGTTGTATTTTGTAGGTTAAAAAAGGGCAAAGAAGTGACATTGACTTGGCCACGCCCACCTGACCAACAAGCCACGCCCTCCCAGTCACCTTACCATTAAGCCACGCCCACTAATTAAGCCACGCCCACAGAACCGGTAGCAAAAAATTTTAGATTTCACCCCTGCTTAATAGCAATAGCACTTAGACTTATATACTGCTTCACAGTACAGTTTACAGAGTCAGACATGATGGCAGGGTTCCCATATTTGAGGGGCTGCCACAGAGAGGAGGGGGTCAAGCTGTTTTCCAAAATTATGGATTATGGATAGAAACTGGTCAAGGAGAAATTCAATCTACAAATAAGGAGGAATTTTCTGACAGCTCTTGTGACCTTCTGACCAGCAAAGCCAATTCACCTAACAACTTAACAAGCTAACATCTGCAATGTTTCAATTAACAAGAAGAAAAATAGTAAAATGGGGCAAAACTCACTTAAGAGATATCTCACTTAGCAACAAAAATTTTGGGCTCAGTTGTGGTCATAAGTCCAGGGCTGCCTGTATCTCACTGGTTTGCCAATGGACCAGGTAAGAAAATTAGGTCCAGCAATTCACCTGTCCTCCAGTGAATTTGATTTCTACAATGCAAACCAACTTCACCCAGCTGCTGCTCAGCAAGACAAGGCCCCTTACATGCATACAGGGAGTGTGACAGCAGTTCTCCAAGTTACCTGCATTTTCAGGTAGATAAGGGACTCGCCAAAGACCCACATTGTGGTTCACAAAGTAAAATATACTCAATAGGATAGGATAGGATAGGATAGAAGAGAAGAGAAGAGAAAATAGAAGAGAAGAGAAGAGGAATAGAATAAGAAATAGAATAGAAATAGAATAGAATAGAGAATAGGATAGGATAAGATAGGATAGGATAGGATAGGATAGAATAGAATAAAAGAGAAGAGAAGAGAAAATAGAAGAGAAGAGAAAATAGAGTAGAGTAGAGTAGAGTAAAGTAGAGTAGAGTAGAGTAGAGTAGAGTAGAGTAGAGTAGAGTAGAGAAGAGAAAATAGAATAGAGAAGAGAAGAGAAGAGAAGAGAAGAGAAGAGAAGAGAAGAGAAGAGAAGAGAAGAGAAGAGAAGAGAATAGGAATAGAATAAGAAATAGAATAGGAATAGAGGATAGGATAGGATAGGATAGGATAGGATAGGATAGGATAGGATAGGATAGTAAAAGAGAAGAGAAGAGAAAATAGAATAGAGAAGAGAAGAGAATAGGAATAGAATAAGAAATAGAATAGGAATAGAGGATAGGATAGGATAGGATAGGATAGGATAGGATAGGATAGGATAGGATAGGATAGGATAGGATAGGATAGGATAGAATAGAATAAAAGAGAAGAGAAGAGAAGAGAGAATAGAATAGAATAGAATAGAATAGAATAGAATAGAATAGAATAGAATAGAATAGAATAGAATAGAATAGAATAGAATAGAATAGGATAGGATAGAATAGAATAAAAGAGAAGAGAAGAGAAGAGAGAATAGAATAGAATAGAATAGAATAGAATAGAATAGAATAGAATAGAATAGAATAGAATAGAATAGAATAGAATAGAATAGAATAGAATAGAATAGAATAAAAGAGAAGAGAAGAGAAGAGAGAATAGAATAGAATAGAATAGAATAGAATAGAATAGAATAGAATAGAATAGAATAGAATAGAATAGAATAGAATAGAATAGAATAGAATAGAAGCTGGAAGGGACCTTGGAGTTCTTCTAGTCCAGCCCCCTGCTCAAGCAGGAGAACCTATGCCATTTTAGATAAGTGACTGTCTAGGATCTTCTTGAAAACATCCAGTGATGGAGCACCCACAATTTCTGGTGGCAAGATGTTCCTCTGGTTAATTGTCCTCACTGTTAGGAAGTTTCGCCTTCGTTCTAGGTTGTTTCTCTCCTTGAGTATTTCCATCCATTGCTTCTTGTCCTGCCTTCTGAGCTTTGAAAAATAAGTTGACCCCTTCCTCTTTCTGGAAGCCCCTCAAATACTGAAATGCTGCTATTAGATTAACAGAGTTGGAAGGGACCTTGTAGGTCATCTAGTCCAACCTCCCACCCAAGCAGGAGACCCTACACCATTTCTGACAGATGGCAGCCCAGTCTCTTCTTGAAAACATCCAGTGAGGAAGCTCTCACAACTTCTGTTCCACTGGTTGATTGCTTTTACTGTCAGAAAATTCCTCCTTGTTTGCAGGTTGAATCTCTCCTTGTTCAGTTTCCATCCACTATTCCTTGTCTGGCCTTCAGGTGCTTTGGAAATTAGCTTGACCCCCTTCCTCCTCTCTGGGGCAGCCCTGAAATATTGGAAGACTGCTATCCTGTCTTCTCTGGTCCTTCTCTTCCCTAGACTAGCCAGGCCCAGTTCCTGCAACCGTTCATTGTATGTTTTAGCCTCCAGTCCCCTCATCATCTTGGTTGCTCTTCTCTGCACTCTTTCTACAGTCTCAGCATCTTTTTTATAGTGTGGTGACCAAAACCGGATGCAGGATTTGAAGTGTGGGCTGGCCAGGGTGCAATGAAAGGAATCACCATTATTTTGTGATTCTAGATTTTGAGGGCTGCAACTTAAGACTGCAGGTGCTTCTTTGCAGAAGGAAGAAAGAAGACCTCAAGACTCAGTCCTCCCTTTTCTCACCAGAAAAACTCAAAACAAATGACATCCTTTCATTCTATGGCCATTTTCTAATCTTTGGGGCTTGGAGGGTCTCTAAAAGGGCGGGGAAGGATGAGCTTCCCCTCATGGGCTGCTCCAGCTTTGCAGCCTCTGCTTTCTCTTCTTCACTCTTGCATCAGGTTATCAATAGCAAAAGCCTCATATTCATTTGGATACTTCGTTCCTTCAGCTCACTCTGATCTACACCAGGGAATTTAGGCATTCCAGTCTACGGAGATTCTCAAGCTATCCAGGTCATTGTTGTCCCAAAGGTGCATTTTTCAGGAGGCAATTGGACTTTCTGGTTTTTCTTTGAAGACGTTTCACTTCTCCTCCAAGAAGCTTCTTCAGCTCTGAAGGGATGGTGGGGAAGGGAAGGATTTATATTCGTTGCAGACATCTGGTCATTTGCATCCTTTTAGAGCAGTGTTTCTCAACCTTGGAAGCTTGAAGATGGGTGGACTTCAACTCCCAGAATCCCCCAGCCAGCTCAGGGTTACCTGAGTGGTGCAAACAAATTGTGTATTCTGCAATTTTATCCCCTCTGGAAACCCATTCCTACTCCCACCCCATTCCAAGGGTGTCCATCTCAAATTGTATAGCTAAAAGTCTGTAGAGATCCTCCATCGTCCAGGCCTGTTGTAAATGACCACACACACAAAGGGTGAAGATATATGTGGTAATTTATTGCCTTACATAGTGACATTATATAGTTTGTTACTTTCAGCTACAGAGCACTTGTCAGCATCTCATTGGCTCACAAAAGTCTTCCAGCAACTATAAGATCTTTGGTTAACCATTACTACTGCTTGCTTAAGCACTTATAATGTTTAGCTATAGTTAAAGTCTAACATACATCCCGCTTCCTCTCCTCTTATTTACAGATTTAGGGTCTTATTTTCTAATGCCATTTCCTGGTGCCTACGTGCATGTAACCTTCCTTTATCTGAGGTTTGCCTTCGAGATTAGGAAAATTCCTGCACGTATGCAAACTCCTACACAGGCCATGGTTGTCCCAAAAGTGCAACTGGACTTTTTGGTTTTTTTTTTTTTTTTTTTCATTTGAAGACGTTTCGCTTCTCATCCAAGAAGCTTCTTCAGCTCTGACTGAATGGTGGCGGGGAATGGAAGGATGCAAAGGACCAGCTGTCTGCAAGGAATATCAATCCTTCCATTCCCCACCATCCCTTCAGAGCTGAAGCTGCTTCTTGGATGAGAAGCTGTAGGAAGTTAGCACCCACCCCTTTCCTAGAGGAATGAAATATTTTGGGAAATAATTAAAAAGGCAGAATATTATGTTTCCCTGGATGAGAAATGGAGAAGCATGTTTTAAAGAGGAAGCAGCTCCCATCTTTCTGCCCCCACCCTTTTGTCAATGGGCCAGAGGCAGAAATTCAATCTTTGTCAAAGGACCATCATCTGCAACACAATGGGACCCACCTAGGACAGAAACTCACCACATGGCACTTGGGAAGATTACATCAGCCAGCAAGGCTAGCTAACTCCCACCCCCTGGGAGTCTGACAACCAATCAGGATACTCTTTTGGGGCCCCAGGAAGTTCAAAGCCAGAGAGGGCATAAAACCAGGGGACTCGCTGCGTCTCGCCCTTTTTCTGTTCAGGAACTCGAACCATGTGATCTTTCCAAGCAGTCTCCATGTTTCCAGTGTCTTTTTCCCCACTTGGAGCTGAACCCAGAAGGATATTTCTTCTAACAAAGCAAAACGTCTTCAAAGAAAAAACCAGAAAGTCCAGTTGCCTCCTGAAAAAAAAACCCACCTTTGGGACAACCCTGACCTGGATGACTGAGACTCTCTACAGACTTTTGGCTATATAATTTGGGATGAAGACCCTTGGAATGGGGTGGGAGTGGGAATGGATTTCCAGAGGGAAAAAATTGCAGACTATAGGAACCATTTGCACCACTCAGGGGACCCTGAGGACACAGATAAGCCTCCAGGTGGCCTCAATGACTCTCTCAAAGGCTGCAAATGACCAGCTGTCTGCAAGGAATATAAATCCTTCCATTCCCCACCACCATCCAGTCAGCGTTGAAGAAGCTGCTTGGATGAGAAGCAAAACGTCTTCAAAAGAAAAAAAAATAGAAAATCCAGTTGCCTCCTTGGGAAAAAACAAAAAGCACCTTAATTTAATTTAATTAATTCCATTGATATGCTGCCCCTCTCCGAAGACTCAGGGCAATCTTTGGGACATTTATTTATTTATTTGTTTATTTATTTATTATTTATTTATTTATTTATTATTTATAATTTATTATTATTCAAGTCCGTCGGGACCTTAAGACTTGGCTTTTCAAACAAATAGGCTGAGACTGATCCCGGGCTTTATTATTTACTACTAATTAATTATTTGGATTAAATTATGATTTTATTGTCCTTGTTTCTTAACTTGTGTTCGCGGCCCTGAGTCCTTCGGGAGAATGGCGGCATATAAATAAATATGTAATTAATTTAATTAATAATTAAATAATTTATTTATTTATTTACTTATTTATTGAATATATATCCCGCCCTTGTCCCCGAAGGGACTCAGGGCGGTGAAGAGCCGAAAATTAAAATAACGTACAATATAAAAGTTAAGATAACTAAAAATAAATTAAACTAATCGGCCTCCCAGTTTAAAACCCCAAGCTATACAATTAAACTTGGTGGGAATGTTGCAGCCTCCAAAACCTCTTTTGAATGGATCTGCCTCGCCTCCTCCACGGACGGAGCCTTCCCTTCCCCGCCAGCCGTCCGCCCAGCCGGTGCTGAAGAGGCTCCTTGGAGGAGAAGCCGGCGGGGGGCGGGGGGGGGGAGGGCCTCTGGGGACCCGCAGCCTTGGCTGCTCCGAGGCGCTTCGCACAGCCGCCGCGGTCGCTCCCTTTTCGGGGGGTCTCGCTCTCGCTCTGCCCCCTTGGAAGGGGAGGAGGAGGAGGAGGAGGAGCGGGCGGGCCCCGCAGGAGCAGCCGCTGCGGCGAGCCGGCGGCGGAGGGAGGCCTGGGCTGCCTCGCCCCTCGCCCGCCTCCCTCCCTCCGCTTCGCCGGCCCCGTCCTCGCGCAGCGCAGCGCGCCTCCCCCCGCCGGGGGCTTTCCCGGAGCGCTGGGGCCGGAGCCGGCCAGGACAGCCCAGCATGCGGCGGCTCCGGAGGTTCGTGCAGCTGGTGGTTTTCTGCCCGCTCTCCAAAGGCCTGCAGGTGAGCCGGCGGGGAGGGAGGAGGAGGAGGAGGAAGAAGAAGAGGAAAAGGAAGAAGAGGAAGAGGAGGAGGGAGAAAGAGGAGGGGGAGGAGGAAGAAGAGGAGGGGGAGGGGGAGGGGAGGGGGGAGGGGGAGGGGAGGGAGGAAGAGGGAGGAGGACAAAGAAGAGGAGGAGGAGGAGGGAAGGAGGAAAAAGTGGAAGAGGAGGGGAGGGAGGAAGAGGAAGGAAAAGGAGGAAGAGGAAGGGAGGGGAGGGGAAGGAGGGAGAGGGAGAGGAGGGGGAGAAGGAGGAGGAAGAGGAGGAGGAGGGGAGGGGGATGAGGAGGCAGTGGTGGAGGGGTCTCTAGCAGGGATCGAGGGTGGCACGGGGGGGGGTTCTTTGCTGCAAACAGGGCCGCTTGGCCCCTCCTGCCTTCTGCCAGCCCCAGGTTTCGGATGGGCATTGGGCCGCTTTGGGAAATGCTGCCGGTCGCACCTGGGACGAAGCCATCGGCCCTTCTTCTCCCCCCCACATCTCACCCATAACCCCCCCCCAATGACCCTCTAGGCTGGGCTGGGCGGCGTTGGGGGAGAGGGCCCTGGGCGTATTGCCCGGGGGAGGGGCAACTGGGCCATCTCGTCAAACCAGAGCGGGTCTTAATGATTTCTGGGAGAGCGTCTGATTATTGGACAATCAATGATCTTATAGGGTTCAGGATGGGTTGTGTGAGCCCAGCCTACTGTGCCCCAAAGGCTCTTGAGCAAAGAGGCTCTTGATCTTTGCAAAAATTCACCTGATGCTCTTTCTCATAAGGGTGGGTGTGTGAGAGAGAGAGAGGGAGGGAGGGAAGGGGGGGAAGAGAGAGTAAGAGACCCTTTGCCTTTCTGTTTTGCAGCATCTGTCCCGATAGGAAAGAGCCTTAACATTAATTGTTCCCAATTGTTATCCTTCTCTTGTACTCTTCTTCTTCTCTACAGCTGGCTGAAGTTGGCCCCAAAACTTGAGATTGCAATACATATATATATATATATAGCTATATTTTGCAGACCTAGGTGGAAAATCCAATGTGTTGCAAAGGCAACTCAGCTCTTTGTTTCTTTGGTGTCCAGGAAGAGGAAGTAGTAGATACTCTGATTGGGGGTGGGGGTAGGGGGAGGTTGGGGGAGGGGTGCTGAAATGAAAGTCAGGACTATCCTAGGAATGACCTGCTGAAGGAAAACCACAAGCAAGCAGGAGGGATTTTCCAGGAGGGAGTTTAGAAGCCCACATGGGTCCTATTATTTATGATTATTTATCCTGGTTCTATTATTTATTAGCCCGGTAGAGATATAAAGTTCGTTTGTTCCTGGGAACAAGATGCTTCCTTTTTGCAGGGGTCATAATGGGAAGGAAGACGGAGTCCTTGGCAATCTTTCCCTCCCACAAATTCTGAAAAAAAATATGTGCATTTCCTACCAGGGAACGATCAGGATTTTTTTTTTTTAATTTGATTTATATGCCGCCCTTCTCCGGAGACCCAGGGCGGCTTACAATGCGTTAAGCAATAGCCTTCATACTTTTGTATATTTTATACAAAGTCAGCTTATTGCCCCCACAAACTGGGTCCTCATTTTACCTACCTTAGAAAGGATGGAAGGCTGAGCCAACCTTGAGCCTGGTGAGATTCAAACCTGCAGTAATTGCAGGCAGCTGGTGTTAATCACAATGCTTTTAGTCTGCTGAGCTACCAGGCCCGTGCTTGTCTGGAAATTATCCCTATTATTTTTAGGGATAAAAATTCCTCAGAGAGGAATCAAAACCTATAATCCTAGATCAGTGTTTCTCAACCTTGGAAGCTTGAAGATGGGTGGACTTCAACTCTCAGAATCCCCCAGCCAGCGTTGCTGGCTGGGGGATTCTGGGAATTGAAGTCCACCCATCTTCAAGCTTCCAAGGTTGAGAAACACTGTCCTAGATTTACAACACTTCATTTAGTGACTGTTCAGAATCTGAAAAAAATTGACTTATGACTGTTTTTCACATTTACGACCATTGCAGCAGCATCCCAGGCTCACAGGATCAAAATTTGGATGCTTGGGCAAGTGCTTCATATTTATGACGGGCCGTGATGTCCCCGGGCTCACCTTTTGAGACCTTCTGACCGTAAAGTCAATGGGGGATATCAGATACACTTAACAACCGTGTCACTGACATAATGACTGCCGTGATCCACTTAACAACGGTTGCAACAAAGGTTGTAAAATGGGGCAAAACTTACTTAACAAAAGTCCCACGTAAATTTTAGGCTCAGTTACGGTCATAAGTCGAGGACTATCTGTAGTTCTTTGGTGAGTGAAAAGTACTCCACGTATGCTCAGGGACATTTCTGTTTGTGTATTTCTGCTGCGGAAAGTGGTTTTAGAGTCAGAACCTTTTCCCAGACCCTAATTTTGGAGGAATCCTTTCAAAACCTTCTCTCTCTTTTTTTTTATCTCCTCTGAGATCCGTGAGGTTAATTTTTGGCCCAAAAATACGTAACCTGTTGTCCACACCAAGCCTATTGGGATGGGGCTTTGTGATCTGTCCTGAATCCAGAAGATTGCTCTGAAAAATGTAAGGTTGCTGTTGTTGGAAGACACATCCATCTGGTTCAGTTCCAAGTGGGGAGAAAGACACTGGAAACATGGAGGCTGATTGGAAAGGTGGCTTATTGATGGACAGGACCTGGGCAGCTGACCACATGGAGTGAAGAGTGAATGTTATTTATAACCTCTCTTGGGCCTTGCCCTTGAGCTTCCTGTTGCTGTGCAAGAAACGTATTCTATTGGTTGTCAGACTCCCAGGGGGCTATACAGGGGTCATAGTTAACTTGGTAGGTTTTCTGAGTCAAGCTTGGTTGAAAATTGAGCTGATGCAATGAAGTTCCTATTGTGGCTGAATGGCTTTGCCCTGAAGGATAATCCCGTCACCCTGGAGCTGAGGGCCTTTTGTCTTCTAGATAGGCTGGCCCAGTCCTGCTGGGGCTATTTAGAAAGGTGGGGGCTGCTCTCCAAGAGTATGTTTCTCCTTTAGGACAATATAATATTCTGCCTTTTTTAATATTTCCCAAAATATTTCATTCTTCTAGGAGAGGGGTGGGTGCTAACTTTCTACACTGTGCAGAGTGGCCTATTTAAATGATGCCAGGACTTTTCCCCCTAAACTATAGTTTGGCTGAAACTCAATTCAGTCACATTTGTGATCAACAAGGTAGAGAGATTAAGAAAGAGCATTCTGAATAGTATAGGTTCTCTCCTTCTTCAGCACACGGCTGGACTAGAAGACCTCCAAGGTCCCTTCCAGCTGATTCGTTCTAAATTGAATAACGGAGTTGGAAGGAACCTTGGAGGTCTTCTAGTCCAACCCTCTACCTTCCAGACAAATGGCTGTCCAATCTCTTCTTCAAAGCCATTCCTTTGGTTAATTGTTCTGTCAGGAAGCTCTATGTTGGTTCTTTCCCTGATAAGCTTTCATCCCTTTACTTCTTGTCCTGTCTTCTCGTGCTCTGGAAGTAGGTCGACCCCCCCACCCACTTCTCTGTGACATCCCCTCAAATATTGGAAGAGGGCTATCATGTCACCCCTAGTCCTTCTCTTCGTTAGACATGCCCAGTTCCCTTAACCATTCATCATACAGTTTAGCCTCCAGACTCCTGATCTGTTGTGGCTCCGTTACCTGAGCCTGTGTCATCGGCAGGAGAGGACTCCGAGAGTGAAGGAGAGGAGTTGGCAAGGCCTCCCTCTCCAGGACCCTCCTCTTTGGCAATGCCTTCGGTGTCCGCTGAAGGGCAAGAGATAGGGCCGGGGCCAAGCACGTCCACGCAGCCACAGGTGGACAGTGATGAGAGTAATGAGTCTTGGCTGGATCCTCGACAGCGTCGCAGAGATAAGCGCGCGCAACAGAAGAAAAGGTGTGCCAGAGATTAGGCTGAGTCACTGGACCACACCCCACAGGGTATAAAAGGGAGCGTGGTGGTCAGTCAAACCTTGTGATGAACAAAGCTGAAAGCTTCCACGCCATTCTACATTGCCGGACTTTTGCTATAGGCTTTGCTGGATTATATTTGGACTTGATTTACTCTGTAATTATTGAACATTTTACTTTGATGTACCAGAAGCGGAGAGACGTTATCTCTTCATGAGTAATAAACTCTTGGCAGGCAGCCACTAGGTTGCTGCCAAGTTCCGTTATCATAAGGAAAAGGATTTTGTCAGCTGGTTTGGTTTTTAACTCTTGGACGTCTGTTGGTGTGTGTGCGTGTGGGACGGGGACAGAACATGATCATCTTTGTTTCTCTTAACAGAACAGAGTTGGAAGGGATCTTGGAGGTCTTCTCATCCAACCCCCTGCTTAAGCAGGAGACCCACCATTCTGGACAAATGGTTCTCTAACCTCATCTTAAAAATCTCCCATGGTTCCCATTCTAGCAGGCAGAAATGATACTCAGAACAATCTTCAGAGGTTTAGAGAGAGAATTTGAAAGGAACAGAATGACATCCCCAAAAAAATCAAAGGCAAAATTCTTAGCTAAAAGGACAGCCTCAGATGGACAGGTGTCCTCAGATGGAATATGCCCCTGGCTTGACCCCACACCTCTATTGAGTCAGCTCTGCTGTCTGGCTCCATGAAAACCAAATGTAATTTTAGGGCTGCAACAGCAGAGGTGGCATTTCCAAATCGCGAGGAATCATCCTTTCACTTTATTCTGCTTTAATCAGATCCCATTGTGAATATTGCACTTTTGGGCTCTGCATTGTTTGTTTGTTTGTTTGTTTGTTTGTTTGTTTTTATTTATTTAATTATTGGTTCGATTTATATGCCGCCCTTCTCCGGAGACTCAGGGTGGCTTACAATGCGTAAAGCAATAGCCTTCATTCTTTTGTATATACCTGCTTAGTAGGGCTTTGCCCCCCCCCCCAAGCGGTGTTCTTTTTTATACAAAGTCAGCTTATTGCCCCCACAATCCGGGTCCTCATTTTACCTACCTCAAAAGGAGGGAAGGCTGAGCCAACCTTCAGCCTGGTGAGATTTGAACTTGCAATAATTGCAGGCAGCTGGTGCTACTTAACAGCACTTTACTCTACTGCACCACCATTAGGAGGCAGGGTGGATAAAAGTTGATGATTTTTAAAAAAAATCAAAAAATTGGATTTTTAAAAAATTTAAATCGGATTTTTTTTTTATTTTTATCAAATTTATTTTAACAAAATGCTTTGGGAGTTAAAAAAAATCCATCTAAAGATAGTTTTCTATTTAAGATACATTAATAATTTAGTTTATTCATCATGAAATGGAGCTTAGTTATGTAGCATGAGGAGGCTGCAGATTCTGCAATATTGGGACTGTCGGTGAGTCAACAGTGGGTCAGAGGAGAAGCTACTGCGGGACAGACGCTGCTCTTTAAAAATTATAATTTAAATCGAGCTGATTTAAATCAAGCCTTTTTACTAGTGATTTAAATCACGATTTAAATCGGATTTAAATCAACTTGATTTAAAAGCCTGACTAGGTGGCTCAGTGGCTAAGACACTGAGCTTGTCGATCAGAAAAGTTGGCAGTTCGAATCCCTAGTACAGGTCTCCTGGGTGAGCAGGGGGTTGGACTAAATGACCTCCAAGGTCCCTTCCAACTCTGTTACTGTTACTAAATCAAATCCACCCTGTTAGGAGGATTCAGAGACACTGAGAGGAACAGAGAAGGCAGTGATGTCCTCTGAAAAGAAATGAGTATATCCAGGCTGGAAAAGGTAACTCTGGGAGGCAGCCTTCTCAAAACACCTGAAAGGATTCATGGTGTCTTGTGATCCTGCATGCAGAACACGGAATGAGGGACTCTCAGGCAGGTGAATGCTAGAAGAGCCTTCTCTCAAACATCCCAAAAGTGCTTTTTCAGGAGGCAACTGGACTTTGGGTTTTGTTGTTGCTGTTGTTGAAGACATTTCGCTTCTCATTCAAGAAGCTTCTTCAGCTCTGACTGGCTGGTGGTGGGGAATGGAATGGTTTATACTCCTTGCAGACAGCTGGTCATTTGCATCCTTTTAGAGGGTCGTTGAAGCACTTGTAGGTTTCTCTGTGTCCTCAGGATCACCTGAGTGGTGCAAATGGTTCTTGCCGTCTGCAGTTATTCTCTCTGGAAATCCATTCCTACTCCCGCACCATTCAAAGTGTCTTCATCCCAAATTGTACAGTTAAAAGTCTGTAGAGCTTCTCAGTCATCTGGGTCCTGGTTGTCCCAAAGAGGCTTTTTCAGGAGGCAACTGGACTTTCTGGTTTTTCTTTGAAGACGTTTCACTTCTCAGCGAAATCCTTCCGTTTTCCACCATCCAGTCAGAGCTGAAGAAGCTTCTTGGATGAGAAGCAAAACATCTGTCGGGGTTCCAAAAAACAACCCCAACGAAATAAAACTCCAAGGCAATAGATTCCTCAAAAGTTCTACTTTGTTAGAGATGTCATGTTGGCACATCTGGGAAAACCCGAATCTGAAGCTTCCAGGTTTCCCCCACCCAGTTGAAAGTTCACAACTCTGCTGCACACCCACAAGATCATCGCATGGTCCAATCCATTCCCAGCCACTCCCATCCAGGCGCAGGCAAATGTCCTTGACTCCCAGAGTAAGGAATGTTGTAGCTAAGTTTCCACCACTCCAACAAAATACCCCCTCCCAATTTCCCAGGCTAAAAAATTGTGGCAGTCAGGAAGCTAAAAGAAAAAATGGCTTCCAAAACTGATTCAACATCTTCAAAGAAAAAACCAAGATGAGTTGCCTCTTTGGAAAAAAAAACATCTTTAGGTCAACCATGACTGAGAATCTCTACAGACCTTCTTCTCAAACAATTAAGAGCAGTTTGACTATGGGGCCTATGACCCAGAGGGAAATTAGAGGGCTGGAGGCTAAAATCATGATGAACAGTTGCAAGAACTGGGTATGTCTAGGCTGGTGTTGTGGCTCCGTTGCCTGAGCCTGGGCTATCGACAGATGCAGACACTGAGAGTGAGGGAGAGGAGTTGGCAAGGCCTCCCTCTCCAGGACCCTCCTCTCTGGCAATGCCTCCGGAGGACACTGAAGGCCAAGAGATAGGCTCAGAGCCAAGCACGTCCCCGCAGCCACAGGTGGACAGCGACAAAGGAGATAAGTGCTGGCTGGATCCTCGACAGCGGCGCAGGGAGAAGCGTGCGCAGCAGAGAGGAAGGCGTGCCAGAGATTAGCTGAGTCACTGGACCACACTCCACAGGGTATAAATGTGGGTGTGGTGGCCGGTTCAGTTTGTGATGAGCAAAAACTAGAAATAATCCATGATCTCTGCGTTACTGGACTTCTGCCTGCCTTGTCGGACTGCATTTGGACTAATCCTTGTATTGCTGAAACTTTGCCTGCTTTATCGGAATGCTTGCAGTCTAATCTTTGTTTTGTGTGAGTAAAGTCTGAATTGGCAGCTAGCCACTGGGTTGCTGCCAGCTTTATCTTCAAAGACTTTGTCGTGTGGCTTATTAACTCCGGGCCGTCTGTGGGGGTGCATGTGTGGGACAGGGACAGAACAGCTGGTGAAAAGGAGAACTAGCGGTAACATGATAGCAGTGTTACAATATTTGAGGGGCTATCAAAGAAGAGGGAGACAACCTATTCTCCAATGCACCTGAGGGCAGGACAAGACGTAACGCATGTAAAATTATCAAAGAGAGATCCAAACTAGAATTAAGGAGAAATTTCATGTCAGTGAGAACAATTAACCAGTGGAACGGATTCCCTCCAGACATTGTGGGTGCTCATTCACTGGAGGCCTTCAAGAAGAGACTGGACATTTGATTGAGTTGGTATAGGGCCGTGATGGCGAACCTATGGCATGCGTTCCGGAAGTGGCACACTCCGGGCACGTGAGCTGTCGCCCGTTGCTGTTCCGGGTTCCGACACCCCGGCCAGCTGGTCTTCACACGTGCTAGAAACCAAACGACCAAGTGGCCAGCGGGCATGCGCGTGCTGGAAACCGGAAGATCATCTTCCCGGTGCGCGTATGCACACCGGGTGGCTTCTCTTCCAGTTTCTGGCACATGTGTGCTCATGCGCACGTGCCCCCATTTTGGCATTTGGTGCTGAAAAGTTTCGCCAATACTGTCCTAGCTAGAACTTAGTTGTTTTTTCTTTGTCTCTTCTCACCAAATCTTTCAAAACTTTAATGGGTCTCCTTTGCAAATCCAACATAACGAAATTGTGTTGCGGTATTCCAGGTGTGGCCTTACTAGGGTTTTGTAAAGCGGTACTAATACTTCACGTGATCTTGATTCTATGCCTCTGTTTATACAAACCAGGATTGTATCAGCTTTTTTTGGCTGGTGCTGCACACGGCTGGCTCATATTCAAGTGATGGTCCACTAGGAGTCTAAGGTTCCTCTCTCCCAGTTACTGATTTTGAGCCAGGTCTCACCTAATCTGTACTTTTACCTTTGATTTTTCCTGCCTAAATGTAAAACTTTGCTTTTCTCTACATTGAAATTCATTCAAAGGGCTTTTGGGGTTACAGCTGAGAGGTTAGGAAAACCTGTCTTTATGCGACCTACAAATAAAACCTACAATCGTTAGCATGTTGGTACAAGGGTGTCATCTTCATTGTAGCAGGTTGTGGTTCCTGCTGTGCACAAGGTTATCCGGATGGACCCTGGATAAAGATTTGTGGTATAGACACCAGGTGGACATCTGTGGAGGGAAGCAAGCTGCCAGGAGAGCTGGTTGAATGTTTCTGCATTCCTCTGTTGAGAGAACACATTGTCTGCTTTTCGTTTAACATCTGTCCCCTAGGGAGGCCTCCTGCTTTGTATGCAAATTACATTTAAAGTGATTTAATCAAGCAATTAATCAGTTCAAAGGCAGGCATTAAACCGCTGCAGTTTCTGAATTGTGTGGCACAAGGACTGGGTTCACACAACACACTAGGTAGGGAAAAACTGGGGGTTCTTGTGATTGTTTGATGGGAAATCAGGCTTTCAAGCAGAGATTGGACAGAGTGATCTCCTGCTTCAGCAGTGGGTTGGACCAGAAGACCTCCAAGGTCCCTTCCAACATTTATTTTATGTTATTGTCAGCACTTCAAGCTGCATTTACTCTAGTGCTGACATAAGAAGGAGAAGGGAGGCATCTGGAAAGGGACGTTTGACTTTTTACCTACTTATTTTCCCTGGAGATAATATCCCCTAGGAGATGGGATGGGAGGGGGAAATTCCTTTGAGCTGGAGCAGTAGATTAGGGGTAGAATGACTTGGAAGATGGCCAATGAGTGCAGGGAAGTGGGGAACGGAAAGGGAGGGTTTTGGGTCTGGAAGTCAGTGTTGGCTTCGATGGAGTCGGATTTTAGAATGTCGTGCTTAATAAATAGGAGTTTTCCTTCAAAGACTTTGTTTGAAATGCAATTTATTTGAGACGACCTCGAAACCTGACAGTTATACTAGGAATGAATCCTAGCCAGAGCGTTCCATCACAACTCAAAGGTGAAGATGCTCCCAGTTAAACTTTTAATTGCACTTCTTAGCTTTCTTAAAAGGGATGCGGTGGCTCAGTGGCTAAGATGCTGAGCTTGTCAGTCAAAAGGTCAGCAGTTCAGCGATTCGAATCCCTAGTGCCGCGTAACGGGGTGAGCTCCTGTGACTTGTCCCAGCTTCTGCCAACCTAGCAGCTCGAAAGCACGTAAAAAAAATGCAAGTAGAAAAATAGGGACCGCCTTTGGTGGGAAGGAAACAGTGTTCTGTGCGCCTTTGGCGTTGAGTCATGCCGGCCACATGACCACGGAGACGTCTTCGGACAGCGCTGGCTCTTCGGCTTTGAAACGGAGATGAGCACCGCCCCCTAGAGTTGGGAATGACTAGCACATATGTACAAGGGGAACTTTTACCTTTACCTAGCTTTCTTACTGGTCTTTCACTAGCCCCATCTGGCTTAGCTGCTGAGACCAGCCAAGGCATGCCAGGTGGCACCACCCTCCATTGCAGCCAGGGATGTCCAGACTGGTGCCTTGTAGCTGTTGGAACGTGCTGACCCCCTTCGCTTTGTTTCTCTCCTATCAGAGCCGCCTTCCTGGCATCAAAGTGAAGTACCTCTTCTTTGCCTGGCTGGGCATTTTTGTGGGCAGCTGGATGGTCTACATGCATTATTCATCCTACTCCGAGCTCTGCCGGGGACACGTCTGCCAAGCGATCATTGTGAGTGTTTCTCTTGGGAGGGGCTCCTCCAGCCAGCAGAGAAGTGAGGGCAGGGCAGCTTCCAGAGGGACCGCAACACAGCAAATCCTCTGTAGCTGAAGCAATGATTCCTTTGCTTTATTAGGAGTGCCAGCAGTCCCGGCAAAAAGTTTCTCTCTCACACAGCAGGCTAACAAGTCTGTCCGACCGTGAGATGAATAGTTGTCTACCACATCTATTCATCTCTGCCTTTTATCCTCAGAGCTAGGGTTTATTTATTTATTTATTTATTTATTAGTCCAATTTATATGCTGCCCTTCTCCGTAGACTCAGGGCGGCTTACAGTGCATTATGCATACTTTTTTTTTTTTTTTTGGTATATACCTGCTTATTAGGGCTTTCGGGGGCCCCTAAGCGGTGTTGTTCTATACAAAGTTGGCTTATTGCCCCCACAATCCGGGTCCTCAATTTACCTACTTCGAAAGGATGGAAGGCTGAGTCAATCTTGAGCCTGGTGAGATCCGAACTTGCACTAATTGCAGGCAGCTGGCAGCTAAGTACTAGCACTTAAGAGCACTTTAGTCCGCTGCACCACCGAGGCGCTTATTGGTTGGGCTTCACTAGCAACGGTGGCTCTTCCGTCCCAAGGACCGGCCCATAGATTTCCACTGCTCTCCTCTCCTCTGCCTTCTGTGCAGCTGCGTGTCAGGCACTGGGCCCAGCTGTTCCTCCTCTTCCTCATCAGCCACCTCCAGACCTGGGAGCTGTTGACTCTCCATCTGAGGGCTGACGGACGGCCAAGGCTCCGCCTCTGTCTCTCTCTCACACTCTGCCAGCTCCATTCCCTCTCCCGCTCTCAGATTGCCTTGATGCTGACCCTAACTCCCACGTCTCCTCCTTCTCTGATTCGGCTACTGGAGGGGCCATTATATAATAAGGAAGAAATTCCTTATTATAAGGACTTGAGGACCTGTATTTAATAACTAATAAATTGCCCAGAGTCCTTTTTTCTTTTTAATTGATGGGAAGCAGTTTTTCAGTATTGTTAAGTAGATAAAATATTCGTAGCCTGAGTTTATAAAGACAGGAAGTGCTCCAGATTCCTCGTCATCCCAGCCAAAGAGATGCTCAGGATTTCCCTCTCTCTCTCTCTCTCTCTCAGTGCGATCAATACAACAAAGGCATCATTTCGGGATCAATGTGCAAAGACCTTTGTGAGGACCACACCTTGGTGTTTGAACACTGCTTGTCACCTTCTCCCACCCAGCAGGTAAGTCCTGGGGAATCACGTGCTTTATGCTGAGGACAAGTTCCTTGTTTCGGACAGGGGCTGGGCTGTCTCTGGAAAAATGTGAAAAATTTGTTTTTTTCAGAAAAAATAACTTCAGAGAACTGGAAGAAAAGGTAGCCTGGTTGATATGGAACTCTATCCAAGATAATATTATCTTGGAATTTCTAAGAGAACTCAAATTCTCTGGGGTTTTGGCATGTCTGTGTAGTGTGGGAGCTTTCATGATCTCTTCTCCAGGGTTACATCTGAAATCTTTCCCTTAAAAAGACTGCCATGACATAATACTATCTTCCAATATTTGAGGGGCTGCCACAAAGAAGAGGGGGTCAAGCTATTCTCCAAAGCAGGGTTCACCAACCTTTCGGACCTCAGGGACCACTAAATTCATAATTTTAAATTCCGTGGACCACTAATATGATCTGCCTAATGACCGGCTGGGTGGGCGTGGCTAGGTAGTCATGTGACTGGGTGGGTGTGGCCAACTCAATGTTACTCACATCAAGGGGCACCTCGCCAGCCTCTACTCGCCCCTCCCTCCCAGCCAGTCCTCGCCTGCCCGCCCAGGCTCCTTAGGGCCCCAACAGGAAGCAGTTGTTGGAGCTAAGCATGAGAAAGAGTTGGCAAAACAGCTCAGCTCAAATTGGATCTGACCGAGAAGGAGGCTCAGCAGAAGCACCTCACTGAGGACTATGAGCATAGGCTTTCCAAGCAGAGGGAACAACTGCAGGAGTGCAAGGCCAGGTACTGGCACCTGGAGGCTCAGCAGGCTGAGATGGTCAGCCAGTTCCAGGCCATGATGCAGTCCCTCTGGAACGAGGCCGTCCGGCTCTTTGCCACCAGCGGTGCTTCCCTCCAGCCTTCGCCCAAAGCCCCACACCAGGAGGCCGAAGCAGACCCCAAGTTGGAATTTCTCCTCCCCCTCTGACCCACACAAAAAGACCCCGAAGGGGGAGACTCTCTGCAGCAACACAAACATTCATTGCACATATCTGTCCCAGGGGCTGTAATTTGGGGACCCCTGATTTAGTGCAATATAAAAAATGCAAATAATTTTTCTGTGGACCATCAAAATTTTCTCACGGACCAGCAGTGGTCCACGGACCACCAGTTGGTGACTACTGCTCCAAAGCACCTCAAGGCAGGACAAGCAACAATGGATGGAAACTGATCAAGGAGAGAAGCAGCCTAGAAATAAAAGAGAAATTTCCTGACAGTGAGGACAGTTAAGACAGTGCAACAACTTGCCTCCAGAGGTTGTGGCTGCTCCATCACTGGAAGTTTTCAAGAAGAGATTGGAGAGCCATTTGTACAGAATGGCGCAGGGTCCCTTGCTTAAGCAGAGGATTGGGTTAGAAGACCTTTAAGGTCCCTTCCAACTTTGTTATAGTGCTATTCTATTTGTTAAAAAAAAAGTTAATATTCAGGGTCTACAGCTGTTTATTTATTTATTTTATTTATTTATTTATTTTATTGGATTTGTATACCGCCCTTCTCCAGCAGGACTCAGGGCGGTGAACAGCCGAGATAAAACAGAGCATACAAAATTTAGAAAACAGTTTAAAAGGTAATTAAATAATTTTGGCCCACAATTTAAAACAACCCAATTAAAACCAATTTCAAATTAAAACCGAAACGGATGGGATCAAGCCAGCCCGGCTAGGTGAAATAAATGAGTTTTCAGGGCTCAACGAAAAGTCCGGAGGTCTGGTATCATGCATATCTCTAGGGGGAGGTCATTCCAGAGGGCAGGTGCCACTCTCCCCCTGGGGGTCGCCAGCCGACATTGTCTGGCGGACGGCACCCTGAGGAGGCCCCCTCTGTGGGAGCGTACTGGCCGGTGGTAGGCTATTGGCGGCAGAAGGCGGTCTCGTAGATATCCCGGCCCTAAGCCATGGAGCGCTTTAAAGGTGGTCACCAACACCTTGAAGCGCACCCGGAAGACCACCGGGAGCCAGTGCAGCTCATGCAGGAGAGGTGTCACATGGAAGTGCCCCATCGCTCCCATAATCCCCTGCGCAGCCGCATTCTGGACCAGCTGGAGCCTCCGGGTGCACCCCAAGGGGAGCCCCATGTAGAGAGCATTGCATAAGGACATCATAGAAATCCAGATGCTCAGAGTAACGTGTCGCTGATCCCTGGTTTAAACTACATATGAAGTAGGACAGGATGAGGCAGAAGCAAGTTGGATCCGAGAGGTCCCCAAGTGGGAGGAAATCTATACAAGGAGTCCTTGACTTTTTCCCTCCTCAGGGAAACCCCAAATCTGAAAATGAAGTGGTTTTTCTGCTTTCCAGAGCCAGGGGAACTTGAATATGTGTTTGTTTTTTTTTTCAAATTGGAGCTCCGCCTCAAAACTCAAGTTTTCTGACTGAATTGAGTTCTATCACCAATTCTGAGATATGTCTTGGGACAGTGATGGCGAAACTTTTTGCCGTCACATGCCAAAAGCGGGGGTCACGCAGGGGGTCGCACACGGGTGTGCCCACACCCATAACTCTCACACCCATAACTCATAACCGATCTACCTCCAGAGATACGAGTGATCTCAGACCTCCAGACTTTTCGTCAGGCCCTAAAAACTTACTTTTTTCAGCTAGCCGGGCTGGCCTGATTCCATGTTGGTTTTAACGTTGATATTGATTTTAATTTATATGTTTTAAATTATGGGCCAAATTCTATTTAACTAGTTTTAAATAATTTATTTTAACTTTTGTACAAATGTTTTTTTATTTTGGCTGTTCATCACCCTGAGTCCAAAAGGAGAAGGGCGGTATACAAATTTAATAAATAAATCTCAATGCACCCTGCGCATTGAGTCCCCCCACTTTTGGCAAGTGATGGCCCGGTAGGCCCGTTTTTCGCCCTCCTAGGCTCCAGAGACTTTCTAGGAGCCTGGGGAGGGCAAAAACTGCCTTCCCCACCGGGAGGTCCTCTAGAGGCCGGAAACGGCCCATTTGCCGACTTCTGGTGGGCCCGGAAGGCCCAAAAATCACCTGCCCAGTACGCGCATGCGTGCTGGAGCTGAACTAAGGTAACATTCACGTGCCCACCGATATGGTTCCGAATGCCACCTTGTGGCACGCATGTGATAGGTTTGCCATCACAGCCTTGGGCTAACTCCTCTGGGAAAGCTCGGATCTGAAAATGAAGTGGTTTTTCTGCTTTCCAGAGCCAGGGGAACACTAAAAAAGGGGCTTGTGACACAGATTCAAAGTTCTGACATCCTTCTCCTCATGATCATGTGATTGTGTTTGGGGCATTCGGCAACCAGCCCACATTTATACAGTGTCAAACCTCCAAGTAACATACCCCAAAAGATAAAATCCAAAGCATCCATCTTCGTTGTATTTATACAATTTATATACATTTATAAAGATGTATTTATTAGGTGCACATTAAACTGGCAAGGACTTCGTGTAATTCCGACTCTGAACCGGATCTGGAATTACACCCAATAAAAGCAAAACTATGAAACTTTCCTCCCTTAGCCACAATCTCCAACCAATTCCCAGTCCAACAGTCCGGTGACTTCAAACTCCACCTTCGTCCAGCTGCAGGCCTCTTCTCTGTTCCCATGGGAAAGGAATGCCACCTAGACATAACATTCCCCCTTTATCTTTACAACCTCCCTTGCAACAGTTGGAAAGTAGTGTGCCTGAGGTAGTATTAAATTTTACACTTACAAACCTAAAAGCTAGTAGAAAAAATGCAATATGAAAGCTACAATAAAATATGGCTATACATATGTCATCTACAGGGTTGATATACAGGGAAACAGTCCAGTGGTGGGTTTCAAAATTTTTTACTACCAGTTCTGTGGGTGTGGCTCGGTGGGCGTGGCATGGCATGGATTGGTGGACTTGGCTTAGTGGGCGTGGCAAGGGAAGGATACTGCAAAATCCCCATTTCCCCTCCCGATCAGCTGGGACTTGGGAGGCAGAGAATAGATGGGGGTGGGGCCAGTCAGAATTTTTACTACCGGTTCTCTGAACTACTCAAAATTTCCGCTACCGGTTCTCCAGAACTGGTCAGAATCTGCTGAAACCCACCTCTGAAACAGTCGCGTGACTGTGATTCGCAGGTTTTTTTTCTAGAAACCAGCATGTACTTTCCGTTTTTGCAAAAAACAATGCCCCATAGTGTACAATGAGTTCAATTAACCACCACTGCATTTTCTTTACAACTGGCGTGTTCATTTAACGATGGCCACATTACAAAAAGTCATAAAATCGGGCATGGTCACCTGATGACACCCACTTTGCAACTGTCAGGACTTACCAACCAAAATTCTGGGCTCAATCACAGTCGTAAGTCGGGACAGTGTACATTGTAAGTCTCCAGCTGCTGAGGTTAAGGTAACTAACACAGTTCCCAGGCACCATTTTTGTTGTATCTTGCAGGTCTACAGCGGCCTCTGGAAAGAGAAAGAGGTGATTATCAAATGCGGCCTGGAAGAAGCCCTGAAGGCCGACAGCAACCCAGATACAGACCCTAGGAGAGACGTGGTCCTCTTCAACAAGCCAACGAGGGGGACTTCCATGGATGAATTCCGGGAGATGCTTCTGAATTTCTTGAAAGTGAGTGGCCTCTCCATTCCCAGGAGACGACCTTTGGACCAGCTCTCAAGGGGCCGATTCGCACATGCATTTGTGGCTTGCAATGTGGCAGGCTGCCCCTTGCCACAGAATGTGTGAGCAGATGGGCAGAGGAGCGTGTTGAGTTTATTTATTTATTTTATTTTGTCTTTCACTGTGAGTTGTATTGTGTTGGTGAGGTGCACAAAGGACGGCTCAGCCAATCTCATAGTACTCTGTTTCCCTGAAAATAAGACCCAACCGGAAAATAAGCCCCAGCATGATTTTTCAGGATCCTCGTAATATAAGCCCTACCCCCCAAAATAAGCCCTAAATAAGTGTGTCAGCCAGATGGATGCATTTAGTACTGCATTTCTCTGAAAATAAGACCCAACAGGAAAATAAGCCCCAGCATGATTTTTCAGGATGCTTGTAATATAAGCCCTACCCCAAAAATAAGCCCCAGTTAAGATCCTCAAACAGATGGAGGCGTTTAGTACTGTATTTCCCTCAAAATAAGACCTAACCAGAAAATAAGCCCTAATGCATCTTTCAGAGCGAAAATTAATATAAGACCCGGCTTTATTTTAGGGGAAACACGGTACACATGTTGTACTCTGACAATAAAGGTTTGAATTTGAATTCAAATTCAGAGAGAAGGCCTTTTTTAAGGGGGACTGCAACTGCCCCATGGAAGGAGGAGCTTCCAGATTAAAGGGCCATCTTGGAAATGATGAAATGATCCATCTCTTTCATCCAAGACTGCAGGATGAGACAGTTAGAAACAAGCCCAGGGTTGCTTCATTATGCAATTCAAGGAGATAGTTGTCACCTTCAAAGCCTTGTCTGGCACAGAGCCAGGCAGTCTCTACGACCGCTTCTCCCTGGGAATTTCTGCCAGCTCCATCAGGCCGGATGAAGTGGGAGAACTCCAGCACCCGCCTCTCATCTATTAGGACTTGGTCAGTGCTCCCTCTCCGTTGTGGCCCTCGTTCTGTGCAACCCCCACCCCCCACCAGATTCCACCCTTTAGGAAGACCTTTAAAAAGTTGGCTTCTTCCCAGGGGTCGGGTGGGATTCTGGGAGGCTGGAGCCCAGGCACTGTGGATATCTATGCATCAGGGAATATTGTTGTAGGGTGCCAGCTTTTTTGGAGATGTTGAATTTTTGGGTTGTGTGTGTCTTATTGTGTGTTTTTTTTGTTATTATTGTTGCCGTGAGCCACCCATAGGTAGAAAAAGCGGGCATCCATGTAAATTTCTTAAATAGATACATCCCTCTTTTATGTGCCACAGATTTCAACTAACATAAGAACAGTGGGGATAAAATGGTTTGGAGCCGGAGGAAGCCCATCTGGCATCTAGTAGGACAGGTAGAAGCCATCTGGGATAAGAGGTCTCCAAATAACTTGGCCCGGAGGGCTCTCAAGGTGAAAACAGAGCCAAGCTCCTCTTCATTCCATCATTTGGCAAATACCCATGGTTAACAGTTCCTCTCAGCTTTCAAAGTCTCCCCAAGCCACAAACAGTTGTCCAATTTTGGTCTGGCTAGTCTAGAGAAAAGAAGAATTAGGGGTGACATGATAGCAGCATTCCAGTATTTGAGGGGCTGCCATGAAGAAGAGGGTGGGGGTCAAATTATTTTCCAGAGGCAGGACAAGAAACGATGGATGGAAACTGATCAAGGAGAGAAGCAACCTGGAATTAAGGAGAAGCTTCCTAACAGTGAGGACAATTAACCAGTGGAACAGATTGCCACCAGAAATTGTGGGTGCTTAATCAGTGGAAGTTTTGATTTGTGTCAAGGTTGGCACCACTTCCTATGGAGAGAGAGGGGCAAGAAATGTGGACATTTTAAGAGACACTACCTTCGGAGAATCCTATTAGAATCTTGGGAAGGGGTTAGGAACAAATGGCAGTCCAGTCTCTTCTTGAAAGCTTCTGGGGATGAAGCTCCCACAACTTCTGTTCCATGGGTGGATTGCTCTCACTGTCAGAAAATTTCTCCTCATTTCCAGGTTGAATCTCTCCTTGATCAGTTTCCATCCATTGTTCCTTCTCTGGCCTTTGGGTGTTTTGGGAAATAGCTTGAGCCCCTTCCTCCTCCCTGTGGCAGCCCCTCAAATATTGGAACATTGCTCAAATATTGGAATATTGGGCAGCCACTTGTCTCAAATGGCATAGGCTCTCCTGCTTGAGGAGAGGGTTGGACTAGAAGACCTCCAAGGTCCCTTCCAGCTCTATCCTACTGTAAATGTTCCTCCCTGCTGTTCCATGTTGTAATGTGAGATCCTCACAAGATGTCTTGGGTTGCTCTTTCTTTTCACAGGCTGGCCTTGGGGATCAAGCCTCCCTCACCAATTTAGTGAGCCAGATTATCGCCATGGCCGACGTCAATCGGGACGGGAAGCTTTCTTTGGCCGAAGCGAAATCCATCTGGGCCCTTCTGCAGCTGAACGACTTCCTGCTGACCTTCTCCCTGCACGAGAAGGAGCACACCCCCAGGCTCTTGGGGCACTGCGGCGATCTGTATCTCACGGAGAAGATCCACCACACCTCCCTTCACACCATGGACTTTCCTCCCTTCCTGCAGCCGCTGCTGCCTTCCGCCGTCCTCAGAGTCATCCGCCAGTGGTTCTCCCCCGCTTGGCCCCGGCGAGCCAAAATCGCCATTGGACTTCTGGAATTCGTGGAGGAGATCTTCCACGGGACTTACGGCAACTTCTACATCTGTGAGGCCAGCTTCAGCAACATGGGCTACAATAACAGATACGACTTCAAAATGGTGGACCTGAGGACAGTGGCCGCAGAGATGACCATCCAGAGGTTCCTTAAGGGCCGTCACTGCGAGCAAAACATGGACTGCACCTACGGGAAGGACTGCGTGGCACCGTGTGATAAGCTCATGAAGCAATGCAAGAGCGACGTAGTCCAGCCCAACCTCGCCAAGGTGTGTCGGCTCTTGCTGGAGTACCTGCTGCACGGGGCCCCGAGTGACTTGAAGGAGGAGCTGCAGAAGCAGCTGAAAACGTGCACCACGCTCAGCGGGCTGGCCAGCCAAATGGAGGTGCACCACTCGCTGGTGCTCAACAGCCTCAAGACCCTCTTGTGGAAGAAAATTTCCAACACGCAATATTCCTAGAGGCCCCTGAGAAGCCCAAGGACAAGGCCGGGGGGGGGGCTCCCCTCTTCCCAACTCGGTCTAAGGCAGTGTTGGCGAACCTTTTCGGCACGGGAGCATGTGCACGGGGGAGCGCCAGAAACCAGAAGAGCAGCTCCCCGCGCGCACGCATGGTGCATCGGTAACCGGAAGAGCAGTTCCCCAGCTTGCATGCGCGCGCTGGGAAGCTGAGTTTCTGGTTTCTAGCGGGCGCATGTGCACCGGTCACCTGGTCTTGTGGTTTCTGGTGTGCATGCACGCATGAAGACCCGGTGCGCCTTTGCGTGCTGGAAATCGGAAGAGCAACGGGCGACGGTAGGCGTGCCCGGCAAGGTGGCTCTGCGCGCCACAGACGGGAGAGAACTTTGGAATGGGAAGGGATGAAAAAGAAAAGCAGTTTTTGTGGAACTGACGGGGATCTCCAGGTGAGTGTAGCCGGGATGAGGAGAGGACAATTGTCTATCTGATGTAAATAAATGGTCTCTCTCTCTCTCTCGCTCTTGTGCATTCTGCTTCAAGGACATGGCTGATCCTTCACTGGGGGAGCCAGTTCAAAACAAAGGTTGAACATCCTCTGTGACAGCCATGCTGCCAACTCTCAGGCTGGCTTCAAACAACTATAATTTTATAATATGTGGATTTCAATTCCTTTAGTTAACTGAAATGCATCAGCCAAAAATAAGGTTAATCCAACAATCAGGTTTATTGTGTGATGAAGTCAAATGCTGGCAGTTGTCTGACCAGACACCCGTTCCTTGCAGTGAACTGAAAAATTAGGTTCCTTAGCTTCAGGAGACAGGCTCACTTTCAGCTCAGTAGCAGGCCACACGTTCACCAGGCCCTAAATAGACTAATCCGGTGTATGGTATCCATTGCTGATAGAGACTACTTAGAGTTTGCAGATTAACAGAGTTGGAAGGGACCTTGTAGGTCATCTAGTCCCCCCTCTCCAAGCAGGAGACCCTACACCATTTCTGACAAATGGTAGCCCAGTCTCTTCTTGAAAGCTTCCAGTGATGAAGCTCCCACAACTTCTGAAGGCAACTTCTGTTCCACAGGTTGATTGTTCTCACTGTCAGAAAATTTCTCATTTCCAGGTTGAATCTCTCCTTGTTGTTTCCATCCATTGTTCCTTGTCTGGCCTTCAGGTGGTTTGGAGAATAGCTTGACCTCCTTCCTCTCTGTGGCAGCCCCTTAAGTATTGGAAGATGCTCTCCTGTCTGCCCTGGTCCTTCTCTTCCCTAGACTAGCCAGGCCCAGTTCCTGCAACCGTCCATCGTATCTTTTAGCCTCCAGTCCCCTCATCATCCTGGTTGCTCTTCTCTGCACTCTTTCTAGAGTCTCAACATCTTTTTTTATAATGTAGTGACTGAAACTCGATGCAGTATTTTAGGTGTGGTCTTACTAAGGTTTTATAGAGTGGTATTAGTACCTCACATGAACTTGATTGTATCCCTCGGTTGATGCAATTTAGGATTGCATTGACTTTTTTGGCTGCCGCTGCACACTGTTGGCTTGCTCAAAGCGACAGGAGGAATTCTACACACGACAGAAAAATATTGGCTTTGCCTCCAGGCTGACCCCCAGACCCAGGCATTTCAACCTCAACCATCTATGGTGCTGGCCTTCACATCTATTTTAAAAAGATGACCGCTCTAACTTCCTATCCTGGAAGGAAGCAGAGCTGAGCCAGCTGTAGACGTAATCTTTGTTGAGTGAGACATACCCGATTTTATAACCTTTTTTGCAGTGGTGAAATCCAAATTTTTTTACTACTGGTTCTGTGGGCGTGGCTTGGTGGGCATGGTATAGCTTGGTGGGCGTGGCAGGGGAAGGATACTGTAAAATCTCCATTCCCACCCTACTCTGGGGCCAGCCAGAGGCGGTATTTGCTGGTTCTCTGAACTACTCAAAATTTCCGCTACCGGTTCACCAGAACCTGTCAGAACCTGCTGGATTTCACCCCTGCTTTTTTTTGCCACCATTAAGCAAATTGTTCCAAGTTGTTAAATGAATTGGGCGATTCTTAAATGAAACTGCCAAATTGCAGGCAGCCGGCAGTCAGAAATAGTAGCCTGCAGCACTGCACTCTAACCACTGCACCACCGTGGCTCACCTAACCTTAGGATGTGGTAACTATCATAAATGCAAGCTGGTTGATAAGTGCCTGAATTATGATCATGTGACAAGGTGCAGTCATAAGTATGAGGACAGTGGGGTTACTGTCCATCTAGGCATCCCTCCCAATCCTTGGATGAGGTGGCCCATCACCTTCTGGGCTCTCCTCTGTGCCTCCAGGATTGAGCTTAAACTTAAATTTGTAACTGCATATGGAATGGTACCAGCTGTTAAAATAAGGCATTCTGACATGCTCAGCTCACCCCACTTAAGGGTACAGATCAGGGGTGGGTTCTAAAATGTTTTACTACCAGCACCAGTCTACCCAATTGTTTTCCGAGGCACCGGTCTACCCAATTGTTTTTCGAGCGCACTGGTCTACCACCACACTGCCTTTTAACACTGATCAGCTGTAGGGCAGCCCTTTGAAGCCCCGCTGCAAGTGTTTAAAGTTTTTTTCCTTCTAGCCGATCAGCTGGGACTCGGGAGGCAGCGGAGATTGGGGGCGGGGCCAAATAAAAGGTAAGAATAACGCGGGGGGGCAGCTCCCGAACAAAGAGAACCGGTTTGGTTACGTCATATCGTCACCGCTACCAGCTCGGCCGAACCGGGAGGAACCCACCACTGGTACAGATTATGCTGGGCTGTTGTGGGGAAAATAGAGGAAGGAGTACAGGACAGGTAATCCTAGATTTACAAGTTTATTTAGTGACCTTTCTAAGTTACAGCAGCACTGAAAAGTCCTTTGTGACCCTTTTTCAGTTTTGACCATTGTAGCATCCCTGTGATCACGTGATTGAAATTCAGATGTTTGGCCATTGGTTCGTATTTATGACGGTCGTAGTGTCCCAGGCTTCTTTTTGCCACCTTCTGACAAGTCAACGGGGAAGCTAGATTCACTGAACAACGAACGGTGACAAGGAAGTTTGTAAAATGGGGCAAAACTCAAAAATGTTTCACTTAGCAACAGAAATTTTGGGCTCAGCTGTGGTCGTATGTTGAGGACTGCCTGTAGTATGCTTGCTGCCTTGAATTCCTTATAAATTAGTAAGAGACGGATAAAAAATCTAATAAATAAACCAACTATTGGAGGATGGGCTTGTCAAGAGACTTTTGGAAAATTCTCTTGCAGCCAAAAGGCATTTTAGGGGGGACAAGGCTGTTGTTGGGGGATACCTGTTCTCCCCCTTTCTTCAGGGACTGAGCTGGTGAGACCCATGTCAGTCGGGGGGGGGCAGTCAGGATGGAGCCCCATGTGAGCCAGCCACATTCACGGAAGCCATTGCAACCTCCCATCCCCTCTTGAAGCCTCCCCCTACCTAGAAAGAAGCCCAGGTAGGATAAGCACTGGGCCGAATCAAAACTTGCAGGAGTCATTGAAAACAGAGAGGCCATTCTGATTTGAGGAAAACTTTATTTGCAACTTCTTTATAATATTTCTCTTCTATTCTGCATTGGCCAGCTTTCATTAGGATACTGGATTTAATTCCAGAATGTCTATTTGAGGAAGGACAATAAACCCAGGCCGGGCGAGGGGCGGATCTGCTGCCATCTCCCTTTTGGGTGGCTTCTGGGGCCGCTCCTGGATTCAATATTTGCAGTAAACCTGGAGGCACCTCTGTCTTCAGACAGCTGCTCCGTACAGGTTAATCTCCCGGTTACAAGCATTCCTTTAGCGAACATTTGAAGCTACATGGTCAGCACCCCACTAGTATTTCCAAACAAGGCCCAAAACGATGAATCTTGCAGCACCACAGCAGTTGTTCACCCATACAAACAACCACAGAGAGAAAACAGCTTTCCCCATCTGAATAAAAGACCGGCTTCTCTGCCCTGAGTGCCTGCAGGTTAGTTTGGGCCCAGGCTCCTGCTTGCTACTGCTTGCAAGTAGTTCAAATGAGATTGGCGGCTGCTGCTGCTGTCTCAATCCCTGAAGCTGTCTTGGAGCAGAAGGCTGCTGTGGTCCTGCCCAGGCCTTTTCTACTACCAGAAGCCTGCTGGAGACACGGCCCCAAGCCGAAGTCTTTTCTCAGAAGCTGGCAAAAATGTTTTCCTTTGATTTCACATTCTTACAGCTTCGCCACCATCTGAATAAAACACTTTGGCTTCTCTGCAAGCGGGTCAGCCTCTTCTGGACCTTTTCAAAACGTAAGTAATCCATGGGAAATGGGGTGGGGAGGAGTAAGTGGAATCCGGGACGCTAGCAAGGCAGGCGGGGGAGGATGGAGGGGGAGTAATTGTGGGGACCCCAGGAGAGTATGAAGTATTTCAGTGGATTCGAGGATGTCCCACATCTCTTCCCCACTCTGAGATACCTCATGTGCATTTAATGACCTGCTCATTTGATTAACAAATGCATTGGGGAAAGCAGGGAGTGATCACATTCATTTGACGTGATTCAATCAAACGAATCCTTGGGTTACATTCATAACTCAAGGATTACCTGTATACCCTCCACTAAGCTCAGCTGACAAAGGAGCTTAAAGAACACAAGCAAGCTGGCGCTCTCAAGGAGGCTCAGAACATGGCTCACTCGAAATCACATCTCCCAAGTGATGGTTCTCCAAAAGTGCACATTGAGGCTAGAGGAAAGAACCCACGCTGAATTGAATTGAAGTGAAACTGAAGAGGAAGGTCACTGAAGGACGAATGGAGCCGGACTCCTTGGAAACCTCTCAGAACTGCATCCCATCTCGTTCCCGTTGCTTGCGCCCATGACGCTGCTGGCCAGAAGGAACATCAAATAAATTTCATACTAATTATTTATAATAAAAGTGTTGCATTTCAATAAAATAAACCCTGTCCAAGGGAATGCTGACCTCCATCGCCAGTGATGCCACAACAGGAATCCTCCGAGGGTTAGGAGTTGGACTTCATGACTTCTCTGCTCCCTTGTAAGGCTCAGGACAAAACATCTTCATTTTGGCCCATGACTAGAAAAGTAGAGAGTCACATTACAGAATTGTCTATAAATATGTCTTCATTAAGTCATCAAGGAAGCAAGGCAAAATAAAGGAGGGATGAGAGATAAGAAGTAAAACAACTAAAAGATGAAATGCTCCAGCTAAGTGCATATTGTTAACTTTTCTTCCTGTAAATGTTTCTTCCTTCTAGACCTATTAAAATTGCAAGAATTTTTGTGGCAGATGTTACATCGTAAAAACTACTCTGCAAAGATGCGAAAGAAAAACCTGTTTGCAGGTTTCTCTTCAGAGAAGGTACATAGAAATAGAGGCAGCAAATTTATAATAGAGGCATATATAAATATGAACACAGGCAGCAAATTTGAAACTTGTGAACTTCAACTCCCAGAATTCCCCAGCTAGCATGCCTGGTTGATGAGTTATAGAAGCTGAAATCCAGTTCTTAAAAAGTTGCCAAGGTTGGACTTCAACACCTGTCTTGCCAGCATGGATCAGGTCAGTTTTCGACTTGCTGAACTGAGGAAGACCGAAAGCAGTTGAGAAGAACCATTGGAATTGAATTTCCATATTCAAAATGAAGCATTTTCTACTTCATTAACACCCCTTATAGTGCTCAGAAAATGAGCAAAAGAATAAAGGCTTCAAATCAACAGATGAAGACACTAAATTTGCAGGGGGGAGTGCTTAATTCAAATGTCCCTGTCCTAAAGAATGCACAATCTGCCAAGAACAAATTTTGTCAAGTTATTGTAGCCTCCAAATTCATTTGAACGCTTATAACACTACAGTACAATCTTACCTTTCAGACCTCATTTTAAACATGTGTTGAAGAGTCAGGATCATGTCCCTATAAACAAAGTGGTTTAGTTAATTTGGATTCAAATCATTGTCCTAACGATTCGACAAAAACATGCTTTTTGAAAATTCCTAACATCGTGGATGAACGGAAACCTGAAAAATACTCTTTTTAAGATTGACCTGCATTTTCTAAAGTTAAGAGCAGTGACGTACTAGAAATGGCAGTGTTCCTATTCATCTGAAAAATAAGCTGAATTTAATACCCCTCAGAAACAGTTTACAAGCGTAGTCCTCTTCCTTTCTTGGCATCCAATCCAGACTCAAATATTGGGGATCAGACCCTGCAACCCCCACAAAGGATCAAAAGAAAATTTGCAAATTCTGTCAGGCTAGTAATCATTCTGAGTGCCCACCCATCAGAGCACTGAGCGTAGATCTAGCCTGCTTCTCTGTGCCACCTACTGACACAAACACAGCACAGAAGCCATGCCTGTAACGCCTCGTAGGGGCAGCCCCCAACCCGGGAATGCCTTTGAGGAGGGGACAACCTGCAGGGGCCTCCCTTGCTTTAGTCACTGTACATATTTGCAGGTTGTTGTGACACTGTCTCTGCTCTTTTAAAACCTCTCATTTTGCTATGAAGCCTCAGCAGCCCCATCCTGTGAGCTGGCCTTACCAGCACTGCCAAGGCCTTGCTGCAATTTCCTTTTTCTGCAGAGGTTACTTCTGCAAAGGTGGTTAGCTGGAACAATTGCAGTGCAACCCCCGAATTGGGGGGCAAGGATCTCCCGGGAAGTCACAGACTCACCTCTGCTCAAGGGAGGGCTCTCCTGGACCCATGGAGGCTTCTTAGCTCCAATCCTACAGTAGAATGAAAAGGGAGGAAAAAATGAGTCCAAACCCACAATTGTCTATAATCCAAGTGGGGCTTCATAGCACAAACACTTGAAGAAACTTAATTGCACCTGAAGGCCAGACAGGAAACAATGGATGGCAACTTATCAAGGAGAAATTCAAATTAGAAATGAGAGAGACGTTTTCTGAGAGAGAACCACCAACCAGTGGACGGACTCAGCTTCAGAAGTTGGAGGTCTTTTAAGATGAGACTGGACAGCCATTTGTCCAGGCAGTGATGGCGAACCTTTTAGAGACCGAATGCCCAAACTGCAACCCAAAACCCACTTATTTGTCACAAAGTGCCAACATGGCAATTTAACCTGAATACTGAGGTTTTAATTTAGAAAAAAACAACTCGTACATTAACATCTTTTGCCTTAAAAGAAAAACACAACAACAGAACTTTCAAATGATACAAACAACTTTTTATTGAAAGGTAAAAGTTCGCTTTTGAACAATTAATGTGATTTTTCCTGTTGTATGCATGCTGATAATTTGTCTAACCTTGTAAGTTTGAGAGCAAGACATGCAGCACTCAAAAGTCATCTGTTTCTGGTGTCAAACAGCTGCTCACAAGCATAAGATGAGCCAAACAAAGTCAGGAAAGCAATCCCAAGTGCTTTCATTGACTTAAAATTATTTGGCAGAGAATTCCACACTTTAAAGATTTCATTTTGGTGTCAAACAGCTGCTCACAAGCATAAGATGAACCAAACAAAGTCAGGAAAGCAATCCCAAGCGCTTTCATTGAGTTAAAATTATTTGGCAAAGAATTCCACACTTTAAGGATTTCATTTTCAGAAGTACCGGCAACCGTGTCAGAACTAACTGTGCTGTCCTTTGTCATCCTTTCTATCTTCTCAAGTGTTTCACGCAGGTCATAGAATTTATTTTTCCAGATAGAGCTTTCTTGAAATTCCAATAGCTCCATTTCCAGATTCTCTAAATCTAACCAGTGTAAGCAGGAAAGATCGAGTTCTTCAAATTTGGCTTTATCTGGAGAAGTAAGAAAAGCCAGGGTTGTCTCCATCTTATGGAACTGTAAAAACCTGTTACTAAAATTCACCTTTGCAGCTGCTACAATGCTAGAAAATTCCTTGTAGATTTCCTGATGGCTTGTAGGATTGTCTGCAAATGTTGTAGAATTTTCTAAATGCCTTTTTAGGTTTGGAAAATATTTCAGCTGCCCACTTTCAAGGTCTCTTTCAAAAACCTGCAGTTTTCTCTCAAACGTTTTGATATCACAAAACATCCTTTCTGCTGTTTTCCCTACACGTTGTAGTTGTTTGTTCAGCACATTGAAGTGTAGTGTAAAATCTGTAAAAAACATGAGGTTGGTAAGCCAGGCCATATCAGTGAGCTGTGGATATTCCTGCCCTTTTTCATTCATGAACAGCCTAATTTCATCCAAGCAGGCTACAAATCTCTCCAGGACTCGTCCTCTGCTCGGCCACCGGACATTATTGTACATAGGTAAACAATTATTCTGTGCCTGAACCTCCTCAATAAGTGCTTGAAACCGTCGAAAATTCAGAGCACGAGCCATGATATAATCCACCATTTTTGTGACATCTTTAAGGATATTGTCAAATTTTTTGCTGTTTTCCTTGGCACAAAGAGCTTCTTGATGTATAATACAGTGGAACTGAATGACTTCATGTTTTGTTTCTTGAACAAAGAATTGTATGAAACCAGATGTTGCCCCCACCATAGGTGGTGACCCATCACTAGTAATTGAAACCACTTTTTCTGGCCTTATGTCGTGTGACAAAAAAGCCTCCATCACAGCATTGTAGATATCGATCCCTTGTGTCCTTTCAGGCAAAGACACCAGTTTCACCAGCTCTTCTCTCATTTTGTCACCAACAGCATAACGCAGAATTACTGCTAGCCTTGCACGATTATTTACATCTGGGCTTTCATCCAAGCACATGGAGTAACAGGCTGCCTTTTGTAGGTCAGTGGCAAGCTGCTGACCAACATCACTTGCCATCCGCTGGACTCGATCCTTCACAGGCTTTCTGCTAAGTGGCGTCTCAGAGATGCGTCGAATGATTTTATCCTTGTTTGGGAAATCATGAAAAAGGGCATTACTTCCAGACAACATGGCCATTTTGATAATATCCCCATCAGAGAGGGGCTTGCCATGTTTTGCTACGCAGTGTGAAATTTGAAAACTGTCAGCTGTCAGGTGGTTCGTTCTAGAAAGATCGTCGCAAAAACTAAGATCCTGGGAATATTTCCTCAATTTCCCTTCAAGAAACTCTCTTCTTTCAGTTTCACCAAGTTTGGCAACACTTTTGTGGTTGGTGTCTAAGTGCCGTCTGACACTTGATGTGCGACATACAACACTTTCATTACACAGAACGCATAACGCTTTCCCATTGTGTTCAATCACTCCAAACGACTCTGTCCAGGCCTCTTGGAATGATCTTCCACTATCTCTTTTTGCTTTTTTTGCTGCACTCATTTTTGGGTGGTTCAAGACTTGGGAGTCTACAAAAACACAAAATTTAAAAAAAAAAAAAAAATGAAGCACCCAATACAAATCTATCCCTATAACAAAAATAGCTAACACTAAAGAAATGGCTATTCCCTGAATCAACCATCCACGGCAGTGATTCTCAGCTGGGGGTTCCTTTTGAATTTGCTGACCACCAGCGCAAGGGGACAATGCTCCACTGACCACCAGCTTTTGGCCTGCTCTGAAAAAGGGCATCTGAGTGCATTTCCTACCTTTGATTCACCTCCGCTGTACATGTGTTGGGCCTACTTGGGAAATAAGATGAAGGGGAGGTGTAAGCAACAAGGCAGGTGCTGCAAAGCCTGTGCCGTGGCCCGAAGCGCTCTGCTCCCCTCCAACCTAACCCCCACCAAGGGAATCACCTTCGCCACAGACTCGCACCCTCATGGCGCATGTGAGCTGCCCGCCTTACCCGAGACAGGGGAGGGAGGAAGCACTCCCATTGGGCTGCTGGGCAGGTGATGAGAAATGTCCTCGGGCATGCGTGGAGAGGGGGACGGAAGCAGTCTGGCCCCGCTTCCCTCTGGCTTTCTAGTAACAAACTCTGCCGAAATGTGCTGGGGCAATGGTGCACATGCCCACAGAGATGGCACTGAGTGCCCCCTCGGGCACGTGTGCCATGGGTTCGCCACTACTGGTATGGAGGGTCTCCTGCTTGAGGAGGGGGTCGGGCTAGACCTCCAAGGTCCCTTCCAACTCTCTTTTTCTGAAGATCTCGCCATCAATTCTGACAGAAGTAAAGCAGAAACAGGATGGAAACGAGCCTAGTAGGAAGCAAAGGTTTTTTGAGCTGAACTGTGGAAGGAGCTGGAGAAGACAGGTCACCCCATTACAAAAAAGGTGTTGAGACTTTAGAAAAAGTCCAGGGAAGAGCAACTAAGATGATCAAAGGCCTGGAGGCTAAATCATAAGAAGAACAGCTGCAGGATTTGGGTTTGGCTAGTGTAGAGAAAATAAGAATTAGGGGTGACTTGTATTGCAGTATTTGAGGGCCCGCCACAAAGAAGAGGGGGCCAATTTTATTTTCCAAAGCACCAGAAAGCAGGACAAGAAACAATGGACGGAAACTAATCAAGGAGAGAAGCAACCTGGAATTAAGGGGAAACTTCCTAACATTTGAGAACGATGAACCAGTGGAACAGTTTGCCACAAGAAGTTGTGGGTGCTCCATCACTGGAAGCTTTTAAGAAGAGACTGGGCAGCCGCTTGTCTCAAATAGTAGAGGGTCTCCTGCTTGAGCAGGGGGCTGGACTAGATGACCTCCAAGGACCCTTCCAGCTCTATTCTGTTCGATTGCAAGGAAGCTCCAGCCCAAGAAGTCTCCCACTCTCCCCATTTAAAGTGACAAGTTTAGTTTACTCTACTAACTCCGAACAATTTCTAGCTCAAGCTGCTTTTTCCTCCCCAAGTGTACCAAATCGGATGGGGGTCTTTCAAGAGGGGCTTCTCTCCCCGCCCCCCCCCCCCGCAGAAGGTGTCAAAAGCAGCAAGAAAGGCGAGGGAGCCGCCGGTTCATTCTCCGCTCTCCTGCAAGGCAAGATCCCGCGCGGGTGGGTGGGTGGGCGTGGAGGGAGCACCCCCCCACGCATGCCTGCTTTAATTGCAAAGCGGGTCCCGTCTTCCCCAGCCGGCTGGGGACGATGGGAGCTGCAGTTCATACACCCCTGCCTGCACCATCCCCGACAAGCGCCCTCCTAACGCCGGAGCACGTTAAAGGCGCTCTCGATAGAATTCGCAGCGAAAGCGTTTTATACGACCAGCAGCGGACTGACCTGCGCTCGCTCCCGAACCCAGCAACAAACGGCCGAATGCACGTGGTCTCCGCCTTATATAGGGAGAGGGGGGGGAGTGGGCGGAGCTACGGAGGAGCGCTCGCGCGCTCGACGGAAAACCTCGAGGAACAAAAGGCCTCCTGTTTCGCCATTTTTTTTTTTTTTGTTAACTTACTATATTGGGGGAAATTACAGATGGGAGGAAATGGAATAGAATCGGGAATAGAGCTGGAAGGGACCTTTGGAGGTCTTCTAGTCCAGCCCATTGCTCAAGCAGGAGATCCTATAGTATAGGTGGCTGTCCAGTTTTTTCTTAAAAGCCTCCAGTGATGGAGCACCCACAACTCTGGTGGCAGGCTGTTCCACTGGTTACTTCTCCTCAAATTTCTCCTTAATTCCAGGTTGCTTCTCTCCTTGATTAGTTTCCATCCATCGTTTCTTGTCCTGCCCTCAGGTGCTTTGGAGAATAATCTGACCCCCTCTTCTTCTTTGTGGCAGCCCCTCAAGTACTGGAATACTGCTATTATGTCACCCCTAATTCTTCTTTTCTTTAGACTAGCCAAACCCAAATCCTTATAGAACAGTAACAGAGCTGGAAGGGACCTTGGAGGTCATCTAGTCCAACCCCCCTGCTCATGCAGCCAGCCTGTACTAGGGATTCAAACTGCTGAACTGCCGACCTTTCTGATCGACAAGCTCAGTGTCTTAACCACTGAGCCACCTGGTCAGGCAGTTCTTCGTATGTTTTAGTTTCCAGGCCTTTGATGATCTTAGTTGCTCTTCTCTGCACTTTTCCAAAGCTCTGAACATCTTTTTTTGTAATGTGGTGACCAAAACTGGATGCAATATTCCAGGTTTTGATTCTATGCCTGTTTATACAACCAAGGATTCTACTAGCTTTTTTGGCAGCTGCCACTCGCTCTTGGCTCTTGTTTAAGTGATGGTCTAGTACAGAGGTCTCCAAACTTGGCAGTTTTAAGACTTGTGGACTTCAACTCCCAGAATTCTCCAGCCAGCTGGAGAATTCTGGGAGTTGAAGTCCACAAGTCTTAAAGCTGCCAAGTTTGAAGATCCCTGGTCTACTAGGACTCCCAAGATGGATTTTGAGCCAGATTAGGTTTTGCCTTTCCTGGAGGTTGAAGTTCAGAAAGAAAACACCTAATTAATGGAGATGTGGACCTTTGTAGAAATTAGATTTTATTACTGATTTAGAATTCAAAAACAACACAGCTTAGAAAACCAAAACATGTCTCAGATATTTTGTTGAACGATGTGCACAGCTGCTCAAGATGGAAACATGGGTGCTCACTTTTCCTCTCACAGGTTTTTTTTTCTTTCCATCTGAATAGCTATGTATATATCTTTAACAATTTTTTTTTAATTTTTTTTAAAAATGTAAACTAAAATGGCAGTTTCTGCTTTCAGAGATCGCTCACAAGCAAAGAGAGTTTCCTGGGAACTAAACTCAAATTTCCAGGGAATTGGGGTTGTTGTTGTTTTGCCACAAATGAGATTCCTTAAGACAGGGGTCTCCAATCTTGGCAACTTTAAGACTTGTGGACTTCAGCTCCCAGAATTCCTCAGCCAGCAAACCATTGCTGGCTGAGGAATTCTGAGAGTTGAAGTCCACAAGTCTTAAAGTTGCCAAGATTGGAGACTCGTTTTTTTTTTTTTTTTATTTTCCATTTTTCCAATTTACATAAGCATTTTTTAACAGTACTGTGTCATGTGTCTCTTACAGTTATCTACATTTATTTCTATACATTTTTGTTTCTCTGTTCTAACCACTTATACCACTTATCCCAAACCTCGTAAAATTCTGTTTCTTCCTTGCCTTTTATTTCTAATGTGAGCTTATACATCTCGGCACATTCTAATATCTTATGAATAATCCTCTCGTTGGCTGGTATATTTTCAAGTTTCCAACATTGGGCATAAACAATTCGTGCTGCTGTTACTATATGTAAAATATGTTGGAGTTGCTTCTTTATCTTTTGATTAATTATTCCTAATAAAAATAATACAGGTTTAAATTCAATTTGTTCTCCTGTTATCTCCTGTAATCATCTCCTTATCTGTTCCTAATATTTCTTTGCTTTGGGGCATTGCCACCACACGTGATAAAATGTTCCATCCTTATATTTATACTTCCAGGAGTCCGGTTTCATATTTGCGTACATTTTAGCCAATCTCGCCAGTGTTAAATGCCACCTATAGAACATTTTGTACTGATTTTCTTTTTTGAGGAGACCCTTGCCTTAAGAGATGGAAAGCACCAGAAGTTTTGGGGAGGTGGAATAACATTTTGATACCAAAAATCCTCCCATAGAAAGAAAGGAAGCAAGCCAGCCAGAAATATGCAGCACAGCTGGATGAATACTCAGAATGCATGTCCCAACTCTTTTTGAGTTGTGGCTACTTACAGATAGTTCTCCACTTATGACTGGTCACTTAATAGCCGTTCAAAGTTACAATGCAGCCCCATGAACAATAATCCCCAGTTTTCCGGCTTTGCATGTTGTGTCTGCGCTCGCTCGCTGCTTCTGTTGACTGGGTGCATGGTGTGTCTCGCCCGCCAGTTCTGTGGCGACTTCCAAATGGGTTGTAGCCTGGTACTGGGCCATGGCCCATGGGCTGGGGACTTCTGCCCCAGAAGACACTTACAACCCAGTTCCAACAGCCAGGATTCTTGCACACTCATGTGATTTTTGGATGCTCAGCCATCAGCCCATATTTAGAGCTGTTTGCAGTGCCCAGAAGTCATGTGGCCACATTTTATGACATTTTTTTTGCCAAAACCCAGCATTTATTTCAATTTTTTTGGCAAAAAAATAGCAAAAAAAAAGGGGGGGGAAGGTTTGTGTTAACAACCGCAGCATTTTCCTTAACCACTGCAAAAAAAAAAAAAAAGATCAAAATTGGGATGGTCATGCAGATGTTCTGCTTTATGACCGTCACGACTGCTGACCGTAATGGGCAGGCTCCATTACGGTCATAATTCAAAGACTACCTGTATATACTTTGGGGGAAAAACATGGCTTCATTCAACAAATTAAGGTAAAACTTGCTCTCCAGGGAATCAGCAAAGCTAAATGGTTGCAATGGGTTTTAATGGTAGCAGGCAGCCACTGGGTCTCCACTCCATATTCTTTTCAAGAGAATAGAATAGGATAAGCTGGAAGGGACCTTAGAGGTCTTCTAGTCCAACCCCCCACTCAAGCAGGAGAACCTACACTATTTCAGATAAGTGACTGTCTAGACTCTTCTTAAAAACCTCCAGTGATGGAGCGCCCACGATTTCTGGTGGCAAGCTGTTCCACTGGTTAATTGTCCCCGCCGTTAGGAAGTTTCTCCTTAATTCCAGGTTGCTTTGATTAGTTTCTAACCATTGTTTCTTGTCCTGCCCTCTTGGTGCTTTGGAGAATCATTTAATCATAATTTAATAACAACTCCTGAATTGGCATTTTGACCGCCAAGATGTAAACCAATGAACTGGCGAAACCAAAATACCGCCCAGACAATTTATTCCTTCAGCTGCCAATTCTTGAGCATCTGGTGCATCCAATAACATTCATAATTTAAAAAATTAGCAGCTCAAAAGAAGAGAAGACTGAAGTGGGAAGGCAACGCATAGAACAGGAGGAGGGTGGGGGACCTTTGGCCCTCCTAATGATTAACTACAGGTCCCAGCATCCCTAATAGTTAGAGTCTGAGATCTGCAACCTCTGCTTCCCAACCTTGTAGTAGAGGCAGGCTGAGAAATGGGAGAGGTTAGGTTACAGTCCAGCGGGTATGTAGAGACTACAAGTCCCAGCGTTCCTAATCCTAGCTTGAAGAGTCAGGATGCCCACTGTCCTCATCCACCCTAGGAATTGGGCGTTGGAGGGGGGCCTTGGGCCTGGCAGACTTCTTCTGCAGCCGGAATAAAGCCTCGAGATGCCTCCGCTTCTCCTTGGCCCTCAGGATGGTGGTCTTGAAGAGCGAGAGGTAGAGGTTGATGGCCGAGGGGCTGTCGTCATTTCCCGGGATGGGGTAGGTGATGAGGGAGGGGTTGGCATTGGTGTCCACCACGCCCACGGTGGGGATGCTCATCTTGGCCGCGTCCCGGATGGCCAGGTGAGGCTCAAAGACATTGTTGAAAGTGTTGAGGAAGATCAGGAGGTCCGGCAGGCGGACCCCCGCGCTGTACTGGATGGGGGCGTTGGTCAGCAAGCCGCCTTGCCAGTAGCGGGTGTGAGCGTACTCCCCGCACTCCTTGGCCACGTTTTCCACCTGGTGGGACGTCTGGCGATGGCGACTGATGAAGAGGATGATGCCTTTGCGGAAGGCGACGTGGGCCGTGAAATTGAGGGCCAGCTGGAGGTGCTGCGCCGTCTGTTCCAAGTCGATGATGTCGTGCTCCAGGCGGCAGCCAAAGAGATACGGCACCATGTATCTGCAGAGGAAACAAGCAGCCAGTCTGAAGCTGTTCCCAGGCCAGAGAAAGAGGCAAACAAGGACTACTGGCCGAAGGGGTCAATCTGAGGATGCCCACCCCCACCCCCCGTGAAAGAGGTGGCGGCTGTACACGTAGCCCTCAACTTAGGATCACAAACGAGGCCAAAATCTATGTTGCTAAGCGAGACATTTGTTAAGGGAGTTTCGCCCCCATTTTACGACTTTTCTTGCCGCCGTTGTTAAGTGAATCTGTTGTGGCCCGTCAGCGGCCTGTGCAGCTAGTAGCTGATTCCGACAGCGAGGAAGCTGGTGTGGTGCTGCGCCAGCAGCCTGGGCAGCTGGCACTCGAGTCAGACAATAAGGCTGGAGAAGATGTGGTGCCAGAGGCAGGAATTCAGCCAAGGCCTTCAGAACCTCCAGAAGCTCCCTTAAGTGAAGAGGACGAAGAGGAGGAGCCTCTTCTCGATATACGGGCACGCAGTGCTGCCAAAAGGCAGGAGTGGCTCCTCAGGAGGAAGTCTCCTCGAGAGTAAGGCTTGGGGCTAATTGGCCACTCCCTTAGCCTATTTAAGGAGGAAGGCAGACTGAAGCAATTTGCAGGTAACAACTCCATTCACATACCTTTGTGTCTTGTCTTGCTTATTTTATCAGCTTCCTGCAAATTGCTTCTGGGCATTCTGCCAACCACAGTAAGCTTTCAGTATTATTCTTTGAATTCTTGGTGGCTGTTAATGCAGTTAATTAACAGACGTTGTTGTAAAAACTGGTTTATTTAGTAAACTAAGGTTTGAACGGACTTTGTGTTTGCTGCATTCTTTGGGGTCCGTAGCTGAGGCAGAACAGAATCATTGCATTTGTGAAGCTAGTAACACGGTTGTTAAGTGAACCCTGCTTCCCCATTGAATTTGCTTTCTCAGAAGGTCCCAAAAGGAGATCACGGGACCCCGCGGACACTGCGACCGTTATAAATGTGAACTGGTTACCAAACGTCTGAATTTTGATCACAAGGGGATGCTTCCACAGTTGTTAAGGGTGAAAAACAGTCCTAAGTCACCTTTTTTTCACTGCCTTTTTTTTTTTTTTTTTGCTTTAATTTATATGCCGCCCTTCTCCGGAGACTCAGGGCGTTGTAACTTTGAATGGTCACTAAATGAACTTTTGTAAGTCGAGGACTACCTTTAGTGGGAAGAAGGTCTGGGCCTTGAAGGACAAGGGGAAAAGTCGCTACCAAGGCAGATAAAAGAAATTTGAGGCTAGGACAGGGATGTAACCTTTGAAAGCCTCTCAGCAAGGCCCTCCCTCATTGTCACAAAGATAAAAGCAAGGTGGGGGAAGCATATTGAGACTTTAAGACTGTTCTAAAAGTCATATTGATCTGTATGACTTTGGCTTCCTAGTCCGGCCTACCTTGAAGGGCTGAGAAAAACCCAGAGACCGATGGACTCTTTCCCTTCGTCCCCAAGGTCATCCACTCCTACATTACAGGTAGTTGATTTTCAATTTGAAGTGACAACAGACTCAAAAAAAATTACTTACAACCCACTCTCGAAGTTACGACGGTCAATAATCACGTTTTGGGAATCTGGCAACAGGCTTGCATTTATGACTGGTCATTAAATACGATCACATTTTCCCCACAAAAACCACCATTAGATAAGCTGGGTTCAAACTTATGACTTATGTGATTTGCTTAACAGACATTGGGAAAAAAACAGTCGCAGAATTGAGTGTGGTTACATGGTGACTCGACTTATGACCACAACAATCTACAACTAATTTCTGGCCTTAATTCTGGTCATAAGTCGAAGACAAACTGAACATCTTCCGTATTTCTATTTTACCAGACAGCAATGCTGAGTTTTTGCAAAGAAGCCAAATCAACCAGCCGGGTATAAGAACCTAAGTCAGTGCTTCCCAAATCTGGGTCAATCACCCAAAATTGGGTAAAAATGAGTTTTTTGGGGTAATGATACCAAAACCCATTATACAATTATAACAGGGACATTGACTTGAAAGTGTTTTACCTACATTGGGAAAAAAGACTGGTAAACAATTTTGGGTAATGAAAGAAAAGTGAAAAGCAATGCCAAGTTGGATGGGAGCCCTGGCTCCTCTTGTCCAGCAATCTATTTTTACAGTGGCCAGCCATCTGTGCCAGGAACCCTACAAGTCTGCCTTCAGTGGGCATCACACCCAGGCGGTGGGAGAGCCTGCAGGAACAGTTACAGTTCCCTCACTATCTGAAAGGCAGCCAACTGGTAGCCAGCATCTCATCACATGTTTTCTTCCTGCTCTTGACTCAAGCAGGCCCAACCATACTGAGCAATGAGCTTTAAAAGTGTCCGTGTTTGAGCAGTTTTTAGTCTGTACAAGGAAGAAATGGATTTGTTTCAGATTAAATAAAGCTTAAAATTAGTGTCAGCAGAGCTAAAAAACAGGAGGTGGATAATAGCTATATAAACAGCATGGTGTTTCCCCAGGAATATGCAAATCTTGCCCTTGGACAAGATCGTATTGCGCTGTATATAATATTCTATGTAGAGATTCCCAGTTAACCAAATTACGCTTCACTGAAATACTCTATTCACACAGCTATAACTGAACCTTGTTAACATCTAACAGAGATAACTAACATCTCAGCCCCCAAAATATCCAACTACATTTTATCTTAGTGAGTGGAGTAGGAAGGAAGTAAAACACATCTACCCGTCAGTTACATGCTGAAAGTCCCAAACTGAATCTCAGGGAAAATCTGAGGACAATCCTAGTTAGAAAGGCAAGAAAGCTGTGTGAGCGATGTTTGTTTGTTTATTATTTATTTATTATTTATTTATTTATTATTTATTTATTTATTTAATTTTTTATACCGCCCTTCTCCCGAAGGACTCAGGGCGGTGAACAGTCAAAATAAACATATATATAAAATTGTGAAATAGAAGCAATTTAAAATAATTAAGTCAATTTGGCTCATCAGTTAAGTTAAGATCTTCAGAATAAAATTTACACAATTAGGAAAAAAAAAAAAAGCTTAGCTCCGAAGCTCTGCCCCAAAGGCTGGATTCAAACAACATGCCAGTCTAGGCTACAGTGGGTGGCAACCATAGTTGTGGGAATGCAGGTACAAAAGCCGTATGCTGTCTATTTAACCCTTCAGGGTTTATTTCTTTGGACCTAAGCAAAACATGGCAACTATGTTTTGGCAATCCGGGCTGAGGCTTTGTGTGGGCCTAGCCAGGGAGTTTTCTCTGTCATGGTTTGCAAGCCCTGGGGAAGAACTGACCTGTGGCGGCTGCTCTTCTTGTGGCCAAGATGGACTCGAGCGTCGAAGAGCTCCTTCAGAGAAAACAGCTCCTGAAGATTGAAGAAGTCCGCATGCTTCAATGGCTCCCGCAGAAGCTTCTCCTCGATATCTAGAATAGAAATAGAAATAGAAATGGAACAGAACAGAACAGAATAAGGAATGGAATGGAATGGAATGGAATGGAATGGAATGGAATGGAATGGAATGGAATGGAATGGAATGGAATGGAATGGAATGGAATGGAATAACTTTATTGTCACTTTTAATGTACACTCATCGGCATACATTAAAATGAAATTCCGTTGCATACAGCTTTCAAAGGGTCACCACCTCCAATATACACTACATAAACATGACAAAATAAATAAAAAAATATGCATATACCCATATATATTATATGACACAGAGAAACAACACACTCTAATTCAGATGTATACCTGTACACCTGCAAGAGGAAAACCAAGAACAGCTCCAAGGAGAAGCAGCCACTAGAACCAGACCTCAGTTACCCCACGGGCAAGCATTCCAGCTTCCATCTCCCACATCTTGCTCAAGGATCCTCTGCTGCTTTCCTCATGGTTTTGAGCCCCCAGCTCTAGAGAGACTTACCATCCTCTGGCTGGCTCGCTGCTGCGACCGAGAGGGTCCCGTGATGCCTCAGGAATCCGGATGTGGATCTTGCGACGGTCCCACACTTGCTGGGTCGAAGAAGGGCTGCTGTAGGGAAGAGAGAGAAGGCGAGGGGTGAAGGGGGTGAGCTCTTAGCAAGCAGGAGATGACACTGTAGTCCAAAGTGCCTTATGTCAATCACAGGATTGGGGGAGGGGGGGCGGATACCAGTTTCTGAACCCCACAACCATAGAGATTCTTGAAGCCTGCCATACTGCAGCCCCCTCCCTGTGTCTCCCCCTTGCCTGCTTTAAGATGCTAGACTTCACACTGGCCGGGCCATTCTGGGAGTTGAGAGTCCAGCATCTTAAAGTGGGCTGGGGGGGGGGGGGGAGACAGGCAGGCTGGGCAAATAGAGGTAGTCCTCGACTTACAACAGCTTCATTTAGGGACCGTTCAAATTCCCCACCTCACTTAAAAGTGTAACTCGTGCCCGTTTTTCACAACGCTCACGACCCTTGCAGCATCCCCATGGCCACGTGATCAAAATCCGGAGGCTTGGCAACTGGCATGTACTTATGACGGTTGCAGTCCCCTTTTGCGACCTTCTGGCAAGCCAAGTCAATGGGGGGAGGAGCCGGATTCGCTTAACAACCTGGTTACTAACTTAACGTCTGCGGGGATTCGCTTAGCAAAGGTCGCAAAACGGGGCGAAGCTCACTTAATGGTCTCACTCAGCAACAGAAATTTCTGGCTCCACTGTGGTCGTATGTCGAGGACTAGCTCTATGCGCCAAGAAAGCCAGCGCCAGAGACCTCCGACTCGTCCGGCCTGCGGACCCCCACCCCGCTCGGGGCCGAAGCCCCGTCTGCCCCAGGGCCAAAGGCCGGAGCCCCGTCCCAGCGCGACCCCGCAGTCATCCCCCACCCCACCCTGAGCGCGGTTTCCCTTCCACCTGTCCGCCAGAGGAGTCTGGAGGCCGCCATGTTGGTCTGCGGCGCAGGCGCAGTTCGTTCTCCTTCCCCGCGCGCCAGGATCCCGGGCGGGGCGAGCCGGAGAGGCTCCGCCCCACCCACCTCATGGCTCCGCCTACGCGGCCACGAACTCGGCCGACGTCGGCTGGCCTCGGCCGGGCGTCGCTAGGCAACGTCGCGGGTTCGAATCCCGGACGGCCGAAGCGTCGTACCCTGATTTTCCCCGCCCCCCCCCAGATTGGACACTTGGGGGGTGAACTGGTGCAGGGCTGGAGGGGGGCGCCCCGTTACTCTTGTCGAGGTGTGCTTTGGGCAGGCTGTCTTCTGGGGGTGGGGGCTGTCTGTCTTGCCCCCCCCATCCCACCCTCAGCATTCAGCCTCACCTGCTGCCAAACCTGGAAAAGCGAAATTTTAATTTTTTTAAAAAAAGGCCTGGACTAAGGAATGGGCTGCGTCATTTTTGTTTCAGATTGCAAACTTAAAAGGGCTTCCCCACCACCAAATGGGGAGAGGAGAGAGGATTCTGCCCGGTTTGGGGTCTTGGGGGTCCACGCAGGCCAAGTTCTGTTCAAGAAAAGATGCATTCAGAAGGCTTCTCTCGCCTTTTAAAAGGGTAATATCATGAAGGAAGGGAAGCCCCAGAATGAGACTAAATCTGACTAATTTAAGTGGAATTACTGCATATATAGTGTAACTACGGTTAATGCAGTTATTCCATCCGTCGTTGTTGGTCATGTTGAAAATTACAATTTGCAGGCAGCTTTGGGAAATACTGATAGAGCTATTCTATTCTATTCTATTCTATTCTATTCTATTCTATTCTATTCTATTCTATTCTATTCTATTCTATTTCTTATCCTATCCTATCCTATTCTATTCTATTCTATCCTATCCTATCCTATCCTATCCTATTCTATTCCCTACTCTACTCTATTTTCTCTTCTCTTTCTCCTCTTCTCTTCTATTTTATTTTCTATTCTATTTTCCAATATTCTATTCTATTCTCCGATATTCTATGCTATTCTATGCTATTTTCTATTCTATTCTATTCTCTTCTCTACTCTGTTTTCTCTTCTCTTCTCTTCTCTTCTCTTCTCTTCTCTTCTCTATTCTATTCATTCTTTTCTATTCTATTCTATCCTCCTCACTTTTGGGTCTCCTGTGATGGATTCGCTTCCTGCTCATCGAGCAACAGGTTGTAGGTGGGTGGGTTTCAGTGTCCTTTGTCAAATTGGAAGAAAAGGGGATGCAGACTTCTGCCCTTCCCATCCCCCCATCAAGCGCAGGCTAATGCATGTATGTTGCTGTTGCTTTAAATGCACCAGAATGCCTGAAGCAATTTCCTAGCAACCTGGGTTTGGTTTCCTAGCAACCTGAGCTTGGTTTCCACGCCAAAGCCGGCGGGTGGGTACCAGGCTGGTCTTCCACCGGGCTCTTCTCTTCCTTCGGACGGAGGGGCTTTGCTCTGAGCGACCCCCACCCGCCCAGCAGTTCCCATGGCCGAGGAGCCCGATCCTGAAGCCGCCGCTGCCGCCTTGCGCAGCACGGAGGAAAGTTGCGCAGGCCAGAGAACCAGCGATCAATACCGGGTGAGCCAGGACTTACCTGCTCGGTTTAACCACCCAGGATGGTTTCGGGGTTACAGGTGAGTGGAAGGAGCCCAGAGCCCGTTGGAGCACCAGGTTAGAGAAGCAGGTGGAGCTGGCAAGGTCGGGGCAGATGCATTTGAGATGCGGCAGGAGGGGCGTTTTGGTTCAGTTCGGCCCAGACGGGCACATAGCTGCCAACCTGATGGGCACAAAGCCAAAGGGCAGAGTCCTTAGTTGGGTGTTGGCTAAGCGTGATTTGGAAACCCAGCCACTGTGGTTAGTAAAAACATCTGTACAGGTTAGGAAACCATACTTTATAGGAGCCCCCTGAGTCTTCCTGGAGGGAATGAGGCTGGAAAAGTTTATTTATTGTATTTATTGTATGTATGTATGTATGTATGTATGTATGAGAGGTGGGTTTCAGCAGGTTCTGACCAGTTTTGGAGAACTGGTAGCAGAAATTTTGAGTAGTTTGGAGAACCAGTAGTAAAAATTCTGACGGCTCCGCCCCCGTCTATTCTCTGCCTCCATTTATTCTCTGCCTCCCAGGTCCCAGTTGATCTGGAGAAAATGGGGATTTTTCAGTAACCTTCCCCCAGATTGGGGACGGAATGGGGATTTTGCAGTATCCTTCCCCTGCCACACCCACCAAGCCATGCCACGTCCACCAAGCCACACCCACAGAACCAGTACTAAAAAAAAATTGAAACCCACCACTGGTATGTATGTATGTATGTATGTATGTATGTATGTGTGTGTGTATTAAATGTATATTCTGCCTATGTTGCTGTTATGCAGCTCTGGGCAATTTACAATCCAGCAAAACAATATTATAAAAGATTTTTTAAAAACTTTAATCTAAAATCAATAAATCTGGACCTTTTTTCTGTTTAGGAGGAGTGGTTTAAGGGGCAAGGTGTACAGGAACTGGCTTGCAAAGGGCTTACAGAACACAATTTCAAACATAATGGTAACATGGTTTGCCGGTTGAAGGTTTAGGTATGTGTGAACGGAACCCTTGATGGTGAAACTGGTTCCTTTGAGGGGGGGAAAAGACTTATTCCGAAGAAGAAAAAAAGGAGAGTGGGCAGTGATTTATTTCTGAAATTAAAAAAGAGCAGAATAACAGAACAGAGTTGGAAGGGACCTTGTAGGTCATCTAGTCCAGCCCCCACCCAAGCAGGAGACTACACCATTTCTGACAGAGGGCAGTCCAGTTTCTTCTTGAAAGCAGAGAAGGGATGAGAGAAGACGCTGAATGCTTAACCACCTGACATCATTTAGAAATAGAAATTTAGAAATAATTTAGAAATAGAAATTTAGAAATCATTTAGAAATAGGATTATAGGGCTGGAAGGGACCTCAGAGGTCTTCTAGTCCAACCCCCTGCTCAAGACGAGACCTTATACCAAGGATCTCCAAACTTGGCAACTTTAAGACTCGTGGACTTCAACTCTCAGAATTCCCCAGCCAGCTATGCTATGCTGGGGAATTCTGAGAGCTGAAGTCCACGAGTCTTAAAGTTGCCAAGTTTGGAGATCCCTGCCCTTAAACCATCAGGTATAAGGAGACCTTATAATCTTGTCTTAAAACAATCTTGTCTTGTCTCCAACGTTGGAGCACCTACGACTTCTGGAGGCAAGTCGTTCCACTGATGAATTGTTTTCCCTCTCAGGAAATTTCTCCTTAGTTCTAGATACTCGATGTTACTCCATTAAAATTAGTAAAGTATTAAGAAAGAATCCTACTGGCTGAGGTGGTGGTTGTCATTTCAGAGTGAAAGAACGCAACCCATTGTTCAGGACGACCAACATGGATTACGGAGCTAAACCACCAACAGTGCACGAGATGCCGGTTAGTATTGAGATCTGAATATTATGGGTGGCTGGTCCTTGATCAGGAAGCTCATGAATTGGTTCAGCGAGGAAATAAACCAGCTTTTAATGCATTTGCTTAGCATGGCATGTGATGTGAATGCAAGCAGGTTCCTACAATTTGCTACACCTCAAATTCCCTAGTCTCCTTTCAGCTTAATTTAGTGTTATTTGGCCATAACAGAGCCTTGGTGGCACAGCAGACTACAGTGCTGTTAAGTAGCACCAGCTGCCTGCAATTGATAATTGACATTGCAAGTGCAATGCCTGCACCGACCAGTTCGTTCTCACAGGGAGGGACTACTCAGGGTACCGTCAGTCAAATTATGTCGACTGGCGACTCCCAGGGGGAGGGCCTTCTCTGTGAGGGCTCCAACCCTTTGGAATGAACTGCCGCTGGAGATACGGAATATCCCTGATCTCCGTGCTTTCCGCCGTGCCCTCAAGACCCTGATGTTCCAACAAGCGGGGCTAAACATACAAACATGTGAATGATTTTTTAAATGTGATCTAATTCTGGGTTTTATTTGATTGACCAAACTAAGTAATAATTTTAATTAGCAATTTTATGATGTTTGTGTGTCTATATTTTTCTTGACTGTACACCGCCTTGAGTCCTACGGGAGAAAGGCGGTATAGAAATATATATATATATATATATATATATATATATATATATATATATATATATATATATATATATATATAATAAAATAAAATAAAATAATAAATAAATAAATAAATAAATAAATAAATTACTGCAAGTTCAAATCTCACCAGGCTCAAGGTTGACTCAGCCTTCCATCCTTTCGAGGTAGGTAAAATGAGGACCCGGATTGTGGGGGCAATAAGCTGACTTTGTATAAAAAAGAACACCACTTGGGGGGGGGCGAAAGCCCTACTAAGCAGGTATATACAAAAGTATGAAGGCTATTGCTTAATGCATTGTAAGCCGCCCTGAGTCTCCGGAGAAGGGCGGCATATAAATTGAACCAATAAATAAATAAATAATAAATAGTTCCTCACCCCTGGTGTAAAAGAATATGGCTCCAGCCTTGAGAAGGAGAAGGAACTTGATGGCCCTTGAATTAACTCTTGACACAATATTGGCTAGGCTAAGTAGACTACCATCCCTTGTTCAGTCTTGACATGCTTCTAAACATTTGCAAGAGGGTCGGTCCTCTTCCATGGAGGTCTTCATTCTATCTCCCGCGGGGCATGTTGGGCTGAGGGGCAGTAGCCAGCCAAAGTCCTCCAAGGGTGTTGTGGCCTGTTGACCACCAGCCCCTCCAGCAGCCGAATCAGAGGAGGAGGAGGAGGAGGCGTGGGGGTCAGGGTCAGTATCAGGGCAAGCTGAGAGCTCAGAGGGGGAAGAGGGAATGGAGCTGTCAGAGATGGAGACAGAGGTGGAGCCTGGCACATCCTTCAGCCCTCAGATGGAGAGTCAACAGCTCCCAGATCTGGAGGTGGCTGATGAGGAAGAGGAGGAACAGCTGGGTCCAGTGCCTGATGCGCGGATGCATAGAAGGCAGAGGAGAGGAGAGCAGTGGAAATCTATGGGCCAGTCCTTGGTAGGGAAGAGCCATCACTGCTAGTGAAGCCCCCACCCTAGCTCCGGGGATAAAAGGCAGGGGGCGGAGATGAATAGGTGTGGCAGACAACTATTCATCTTCCGGACAGATGGACTTGTTAGCCTACGAGAGGAACATTTTACAGGGGCTGCCGGCATTCCTAATAACGGAATCTTCTGAGTTAACTTCAGAGGGTTTGTCGCATTTGGGGAGCTGGATCAGAACAAGGGGCCTCATGTGGCTGAAGGGAGATTTGCATCTCGATCTCCCGATCTATCTAACCTCTCACTACCCCATCCGGATTCTTTCAGGTGAGGCTCAAGCCTCCCAAATTGGGGCTTATTCGGCCTACAAACACCTGTGGGGATTCTGGCACCTACCATGAGGCCGATGTGATTGTTATAATGCTCCAGGTGATGTCAATGGCCTCTTTTCTGATGACTAAAAGTTTGCCCTCCTCTTTCTGACTCTTCGCAGACCAGCTTCCATGTCAGCCCACATGCCTTCTCGAACCGTCTCATCACGTTCGGCATGTATAGGAACCATGGCATCAACACTGTCATGGAAAAAAGCTACGTGACTGGCCCCGACAACTTCATCACTTTCCTGGATACCCTCAACTTCCACCCCAGTTACCGAACTAAAGGACCCTCCCTTTCGGAGTGAGGGGCACCGGAAGGCTTCCTGCTCTCCTTTAGCTTTTTACCGTTCCAACCACCAGACCAAAAAAATGATTCCTTGAAATCTTTGTAAAGCCCCCACCCCCTCTTTCCTTGGAATTTTTTTTTTTTCCAAAGGTGGCTTGCACCAGAGAGACTCCAAAATGCTCCTAAGGGGGCTTGTAGCTTGCAAAAACAGTCTTAACCTCTTTCTTAATACGATGAACATGTTAAAGCAACATTACCTGCCATAAAAACGTTGGGAATCGCTGGGTCTCTGTGCGTGGTTCCAAAATTAGCTCAAGACCTACTTTGCCGGTCAAGGATTCCGCATCTGTCCCACAGAAGCCACAGCAACTGATAAGAAGAGAATCTTTCTAGCTCACGTTTGAACTCGGGGGTCCTTGATGCTCTCTGATCTTGGTGGTTTTCTCGCAGACATTTCATTGTCAGTCTAGCACTAAGGATGTTACCTAATTTGGTAATGAGATGTCTGCAAGAAAACCACTGAGCTCGGAGAGCACCGAGGACGCCGTAGGAACAGCTCTGAAAATTTCCCCTCATTGAGATGAATCAACCAGAGCTCTGTGTTCAAGGCAGTTTCCTAATTTTGTGGCAGCCGCTTTTGCTGGGCCGAGGACCGTCTCACTTTTGAATGATGCCTGCAATCCAAAGAGAAATGAGTTGGGGGGAAAAGAGAAAATCTGGATCTGATCATTCAGTACATTGACTAGGGAAGTGCAGCGCTTCAGATATGAAGCCAAGTGGGTATGCTGGGACTTGTTAGGTGCACACATGGCCCCTGACTGCAATTTGTTAAATCCCCAGAAAAAGATGTAGCTGCTTTAAGGAATGGTGGGTGGGTGGGTGGGTGGGTGGGTGGGAGCAATCGGGGGAGCTGTTGGTGGCTCTGAAATGGAGAGGGCGTGAGGACACTCAACACTTACGAACACCTCCTTGCAACCTGCTAGTACCCCAGGACTCATAGGTGTTTTTCTGGAGCCAGGAGGTTAGTGCATAAGGAGAAAAATTAATCGGAATAGAGCTGGAAGGGACCTTGGAGGTCTTCTAGTCCAACCCCTTGCTCAAGCAGGAGACCCTATACAATTTGACACAAATGGCTGTCTGGTCTCTTCTTAAAGACCTTGTGATGAAGCACCCACAATGTCTGAAGGAAAGCTCGTTCACTGGTTAATTGTCCTGTTAGGACGTTTCTCCTGAATTCCAGGTTGCTTCTCTCCTTGATTAGTTTCCATCGTTTCTTGTCTTGCCTTCTGGTGCTTTGGAATTTAGGTTGAATTTCCCCCCCCTCCCCACTTTTCACTGTGGCAGCCCCTCAAATACTGGAATAGTTCAGCTGCCTCCTGGAGTTGTGGATCCCTGGAGGTTTTCAAGAAGAGATTGGACAATCATTTGATTGGGCTGGTAGAGCAGGATGGTTAAGACTAGAGCAGGGGCTTGGACCAGACGACTTCCCAGGTCTCTCCCAGCCCCCGCGGGTGTCTCCATGTTGTACGAAAAGGCATATTTGAAAAGGAGGGAAACTCCACACTGGTCAAGCTCAACAAGAGCTCTAAATCACAGCATTGCCATTTGCGCAATGGGTTTAATATCCATTTATCTCTCTAATGTCAACCCTGAAGCAGTCTCGCCAACCTTTCCTAAGCATCCATTTCTCTCAAGTGAAAATCTGGTAAAGTTTATATTTCCTTTCTGGAAGTTTTTACACAGTTAAACAGATAAAAACCAATGAAAACAAAAGATAAAAAAGAAAAATAGCAAGTGCAGAAAAGAAAATATAAGAAAGGAAAAGTAAGAACATAGTAAAGAAAAAGAAATGTGTAAAGAAACGACTTCCCTCTTCATCACAAAAGGTATGAATAGTTTTAACAAAATATCACCTCCTTTTAAAATGAAACACGAGTTTTTCTTCCCATATCCCATCTCTTATCTATAAACAAATCTTTAAAGCTGTCAGTTTCAGTACTGATCAACAAAAGACCATTAAGGGTTACAGAGATAACATATCTATTTTAAATTTGATCCAATAAACCAACTTTATATTCCTTCCTGCTAACAATTTTGATATTTAGTCCCTTCAAACGATGCCCTAGAAGAGTAGAAATAACCATGCATATATGTGTGACCCTATAACCACCAAAATTAAAGAGAAGTGAAGGATATGGAAGCAAGTGGCAAGAAGCCCCAATAGCTAGTCACTAGTGTATTCCACAAACTATTGTTACGCAAACTACTACCGCTTAGTGCAGCAGCTTTGATAAAAGCTTGTTACAGGCAATGCCAGTGAAAGTGCTGTGGATTCAAGATCACGGCAAAAATGTCCCATCTCCATTTTTTTTGTGACTCCACTGTTGTGGTCTTGCCAACCCAGAATCCAGGCAATGTAGATTTGTTAAACAAATGACAGCTAAGAAAATTGGGGCTTAGCTTAAGAATGAACTCTTTCGACAGGGTGCTGGCTTAATGTCAAAATACACTCTTACAGAATCAATCTTCAATTCCCATAAAAATTACTGTTTTCCTCTCTGTGATTGGACCAAAGAGAATTTTGCTCATGGCTTTCCAGGTGAGACCTGATGCGAAATCCATGTTTTGGGAAGATTTTTCCTTTTTTTGGGGCCTTGTCCAGATTCCCTAAAGCAGAGAAGACCCTGTGAGGGTTGCAGGGAGTGCCAAGGTTACCAGAGCAAGCAGGACAAAAATGTTCACAGAACTCTAAAGTTGAAAGGACCCAACCAGCAGCTTAATGCAGAATTCAAATTCAGGGGTCACCCAGCCACTGCCTGAAAAAATAGAATTCCTGAATCCTCTTTGGAACATGGACGATTGAAAAATAAGTTGGGGATCCCTCTTCAAATTATATGACAAAAAAATAATAACAGGGGTTTGGATCAACGGTCCATGATCTGAACTCAGTTTATTAAATCTTATAAATGTACGAATGTACACCATTTCTTATATACAAAACAAGGTTTCTTAATTTAAAAAGTGCATCTTCAATCAAGGGGCATTGAAATTACAAGCTACAAAGTTTTGAAATTCAACAGGAAGTGAACACAGAAGGCTCCAACAAACACCCCAATCCCTAAGGATGACCGTGAGAGGAATGTTCAGTAGGGTTTACCCGAAGAAGAAACAGATTAACTGGACAGAACACAGGACTTCAATCCTATAAAAAGGAGCATGGACAGGAAAAACAGTGCTACTAGAAAAAGATCAGGTTAAATTTCAGTTTGGAATTAAGGCTGCTCTTTTTAAGATCGTTACCCTTCAGTTGATCAAGCTAAGAAATAATCTGAAGGGTTTTTTTTTTTCTTCCAAAGAATCTGAAAGAAAAAGGTGCTTCCAGTTTGGGACCCCCTCCCTTTGGCATTATCAAGGATGCTGGTTATTTTGAACTGAAGGAAGTTTCCAGAACAGAAAAGGGGCCTCTATGTGACTCTTTAAAAAAAAAATCTGTTATGACTTTCAGTTATAAAAACACATTTTTTAAAAAAAAAAAAAAGTGTTTTTACAAGTGGCCCATTCGTTTTCACAGTTCTGCCTCTTTTGTAACACTTTCTCTACTGCTGATAACTGTTTTAAGAGGGTACCAGAGGACTTCAAATTCTAGCATTCCTTTTGTATCCAGCCTGATGGTCTTTCGTTGAACCGGCTCCCATAATAATCCTGTCTCTCCAAATCTTGCAAGCTGGGGTCAGGAAGGCTGCAGGGCAAAGAGCTCCGCAGACCTGGAAAGCTTACTAGAAAATGGCCTGAAAACACAGTGACGGTATTCGTCTGCTATGAAAATCCACGGTAACCACAGTTAAGCATGCTGTAGAAATTGTCAGATAAAGGTTTCCTTCCAGCATTGCCCTTTTGTATTTAAAAAAAAATCACTCTTATCAAGAGAGACAATAAAAGCTGGATAGGTGTAATTGGAGATGTATTTCTTTGTAAGTGTGGGCATCATGGATAGTACCTCTATGGTCACTGCCTCTCCTGTCAGTTTCAGGTTCTCTAAAATATAATCACTTTGGTTGCTCTGCCATCATGACATCGTGTTCTCTAACGCAGACGAATCTCTGTGACAAGAGGTATTTATTTTCATTCACTACAAAGGGATGATCTGAGCTCTTAATGCAACAGGAACCTGGATCACTCTTTGCATATTATCTCTTCCAACACAGATACTAAGTTTTGGGTGAGAAGCATTAAGTTAGAAGGTAGTTTTTGATTTAGTTGCCTTTTAGAATGCCAACCCCATAAAATAAAGAAGTTAAGAACTGGAATTGTTTTCAGGAGACAGTGGGTTATTCCCCCACTGGCCCAACTCTGCAGAACCTCCTTCTAGAAGATTCTGGGTTTGCTCTTCTGCTGTCCTACCTTGGCTGATCATCTTTCCTTTCAGGGATAAATCACAAGGGCCTTCGGGAACCTCGCCCTTTGCCCAACTGGGGCTGTACTCCAGGGGTTTCCCTCTCCTAACAGGGACTTCAATACATGGTACCCCTAGGCTAATCGTGGTCTCTTCTATGCCAGGCCTTTGCAAAAGGAGGCTTTGGCTGGCATCTCCTTTGTGGCTTTCCACATGATTATGTTTGACCAAGTTCATCACTTCAGTGGTTATGATGGTCTCCTGGGTGCTTCCATCCCTTCTTTCCTGCTTGCAGGTATGCAAACTTCCTGCCTGGAACCTGGGACTCTGATCTGCTTCTCTTACTCCTGCCTCACTTCTACAGCCCACAATCTCTTTGGGCAGAGACCACTCCCCAAACAAATTTGCTGCCAAGGTCCCTCCATGCTTGTTGAGCAAAGAAAGGTTGATGTCCTGTTGTCCTTTGCCTAAAAGCTCAGATTTCCTCTTATTCCCACCCCCTTTGAGACCTGCTAGAAATTTGCTGGATGTTTTGAATTCGTGCGAGCGCTTCCTTTCGAAAGGGGGCGCGGCCTTAAAATAATTTTGCCATTTACAACGCTCCTCTGCTCTGCCCTTCCCGGAGGAGAGAGTCCCTTGATCAATCCTGTCCTCCCAAATGTCCTTTCTTTGGACTGCAGCTCTTCTTACAGGCAGCTCCATCTCCTTGGTGTCCGCAGCTGGTGGGTTTTCCACTGGAGCCTGGCTGCCCCCATTTTCCGTGAATGGTCTGGCTTGTTCACTGGGGTGAGATGCGTTTTCTTCACTCTCTCCTGCGCATCTCCGATGGCTGCTCACCTCAGAGCCTGGTGGGTCCAACCTGCCCACCTTTTGACCCTCTTTCTCTGAGGCAGGGCTTCCTTGCCCGAATAGTTGCCACTCTGCTTTCAACAGAGCAGCCTGGGGCTTCTTAGCTCCCAAAGTCCCAGCAACTCCAGTGGCATCTGGTAATCCCCCTATCCTCGTAGCGGCTTTTGCTTTTTCAGCCAAGAACTTCTGGATTTCTTCTTCAATGCTGTCATCACTATCTATGGAACTGCTCTCATCTGTCAAGGATGTCACAGCCCACAGACACGAATGGGTCTTTGTGGCCTGTTGGATTTCCGCTCTAGAAACTAGTTTGGTCTGGTATTCCTTTTTACATTCAGGTTCAAACTCTATGGTACTTTTCGGTTTTCTCAGAGGCCCTTTCTTTACATTCTCCTCTCTAATGTCTCTCCTGGAACGTACAAGACACTTTTTTAATAAGGTGGGAGTTTCGGATTGGCCGTCTCTCTCATTCTTATAAAAAATATGCATTTCATTGTCACCAAATGGGCCTTTCTTTTTGCAGTGAATTCTTTGGTCTTTGGATTTTTTCTTTAGTTTCCGTTTGGATCTTAGGAGATCTTTGATAGCTGTATCCAAATCTTCATCGCTATCAAATGAGCTGCTTTTATCATCTGCTCCGTATTTCTGCAAACCTAGTGCTATACTTTCTACCAGACTTCCAGAGTCATGAGGTGTGTGGGACAAAGGGCATGGGACACTGGTAGAACGAATAAGGGTTTGAGTGCCTTTTGGATATATAACCATCTTTCCAGTTCTTTCATTTTTCGGTTGGGTCATAGAGGATTTTGGAAGATTCTTATCCAAATAGTCCACCTCTGAGATTAATTGTGCATCTTCATTCTGGGGGGCTATTTCACTTTTTTTCCTAAGCGTCTTTTTGTGATTCAGTGGTAGTTTTAGGCATTTGGGGAATGTTCTCTTGGAACTCTGAGTCCGCTCGCTGGATTGCCCCAATGACAGAGGCACTTGGAAAGTGGATTTTGCTAGCAAATGCTTGGTCCTTGCTTTGACAGCCAAGAAAGCTCTTATCTCCTGCTCAATGCTATCATCGCTGTCTACAATATTGTTGTCGCTTTCATACTGGGAAGGTAGCGCATTCTGCGAAGAAAAGGAAGGACTAGTTGAGAATAGTTTATGATCACTTGCTGTCGGGGGAGGCAAAATAGTTTTGGAAATGTCCAGTATGGCTTCTGCACACATTAATTCAGCAGCTGTGTCTACTCGACACGAAGCCTGAAGTGTGACTGCACACTTGGCAAAACTGTTTTCTGGAGGAGAAAACCTTCTGCTTTTCCCCAGATGATTACAAGGTGTGCCAGGCCTGTTTATCGCCGTTGCCTTCATGCTGGCATCCTTCCTCTTGCAGCGCTGAGCTTTCTGAGTGATTTCTGGCAAGGCACTTGTCAGACTTGGAGGGATATTCTCTGCCTTGTTGATGCTGAACCCTTCCTTCTGCAAAGAAACACAGCCTTTTCTGGACTCCGCAGCTTTCTTCATCTTCTCAAGCTGATAACGCTGAATAGCTTCTTCGATCCCGTCATCGCTGCTCGAATCAGATAAATCTGTACACTCAACTCTTTCCTCTCTCCGGGCGTTGCAAAGGATCGGCCTTTTCCTACTATGTTTGCTTTCTTCCAGACAGGAGGAATCACGAACTGTCGGAGTTGAAACGCCTGTTTGCCTTTCTGTTTTGCAGGCTGGAGGCTCTTCGCTGGTTTTTGACTTCAAGCACGTAGCTGTGCCAATGCTTTGTAGTTCAGGATGCCGTTTCGAGAAGTACGCCTTGCCTCCTTGCTTTAAAGAACTTTGATTCCCTCTGTTCATGCTGCCTTTCTGACTGAGGCCTAGCTTCTCTTGAAGCTCTTCTTTCTGGTGAAACGGCTTATTCCTCCTCGGGATCTTCCTTCTTGCTTGCTGTTTCTTTTTCTTTAAGAATTGTTCAATCTCGGCTTTTATGCTCTGTTCGAAAGAGTCGTCACTGCTCACACTACAAGGGGAGGAGGCCCACCGGACAACATTATCTTCGACGTGACTGTGAACGACATACGGCTGGGCCAAGCTGACGGGGCCACAACCAGCTGGAAATAAATGACAAGCGGCATCATGTGAAGGGAATTTCTGTTGGACTGGATGATTTTCATCCTTACTAGGCAAATTCTTGGTGTTATTTGGTAGCGAGGGAAGGTTCTGGCCCTTGTTTCGCAGGTACTCTTGAATGGCTTCCTCTATATCTCTATCAACAGAATCATCACTGTCAGAATTCAAGGCGAGAGGCCCAAACTCTGCGCTCTCTTCCATGTCCATTCCATCCGAGTCTGTTGGATAGCTATGAAGGGTATAGTTAATATGTTCCTGTAGCAGTTGGTCATTCCTCCTAAATTTGTGCCCTCTCTCCTTTGCTGCCTTCTGTTTCTTCTGTACGATGCAGCCATATTTGCTGCTGGCACCCAGGGCGACTTCTTCACTTTGCAGATTGTTTATGATCATCTGGACTTTGGCATTGACAGCTGTTCTAGCCAGATCTTCTTCAGATTCTGAGAAACAGACCGGATACCTGCAATTCCTTGACTGAGGAAAGGGCTCCCATTTTCTCGGAAGGGCCACCAAAGGAGAAGTATTCATGAGAAACATCCTCTTGGGTGACGTGAAGGCTGGAAAATTGTGTGTCAGGCAACCCGCTCCTCCATTCTAGTAAAAATATAAAAAAATATGTGGATAAAGCAGCTGCAGAAACACAAATATTTCTTGAGTATTTGCAGGATAAGAGTAGATTTTAAGATTTAAGATTAGATTTTCTCTTAACATTAACTTTGCATTATATTATCTGAAGTAACATGACTAAATTAAAACAATCATTTATGGGAGCTTCTTTATCTATTAGATAATTTTAATTTTCTTCTGTTCTGGGTTTATTCTGGAGGAAGAGTTATATTAAAATAAAAACAAACATGTAAATAACAGTAATTAAGTAGTACCATAAAGAATTGCACTAAGTTTTTCCTATCAAATATGTGAAATCTTTAGTCCGTGCTTTTTTTAATTACTACAGTTGCCAATCAATACTTGTTTATCGAGAAATTGGGTAACCTCAAGTAGCATAGTAATTATTATACCTTATTAATCTTTCACAACCACAGCCACATACAAATAAAAAGAGGAACCGAAATCTTTGATTTTACTCCTAGGAGGCAATTTACAACCTGCTGAACTGATCAAAAACTACCTCAGCATTTATCCAGTTTATTTTATGGGCAAATTAACTCAAAGAAAATCCCAAACCGTGAAATGCCCGGGAACTAAACAGAAATAATAAAGACATGTAAAAATAATGGGACTGGTAAAAGAAAAGTCGAAAGAGCTATCAAAAGGCTCCAAACTCTATAGAAATCAGTACAAACATATATATGGTGGCAATGAGATTACGAATTAGTCCAGCGTCTGGGGAACTTTCCTGAACTTTTAAGTCTTAAAGTGAATAGGCAGGAGATGTATAAAACTGTGCCAAGGAGAACATGTAGTACCTAAATCAGTGAAGCTAAATGGTTACTGGAAAAAAATTTCTTCTCAATAGACACAACTCAGAAAGCTACTCCGACACTTGCAATTAAAACGCTTGGGGGACTTGTGTGCTAAGCCAGGGTTTGTTTTAATCACAGTTTGTGATCTAACTGGCTGTGTTCACACAATATATTCTCAGAAAGTCACTTGTAGCAAACCAGAATTTGGGGAGTACAACACCCAACACATCACCAGGAAACCCTGAGAATTGTGTTTCAGGTATATCAGAGGTGTCATCCCTGTTCAACCCACAACAGCCTCCCTGCATTTGACCCTGGCACGATGATGCGTTGTTTCCTAGGTTGGCACATGGGTTCAACCTTCAGCACATGCTAATAGGGATCCCTCGCTCTTTGCCGCCAAGACCAAAGTTATTTCTAATGGGAAATAAAACACTGCCAGGCTGGGTCTTTTGGGCCGTGGTGGCCCCTCATCAAAAATTGTGGGCCTCTTTGCCACCTGGTTGCCAAGCTGTGCCCACTCACAAAATGGTTGCCTGGCTCGTGGTAAAAGCCAACTCAGCCTCTCCCCCCCCCCAACACAAAGACACTCTTGCAAAGCACAGAAGGCTAGATGTTGCGGTTACATTTTTACATATATATGTATGTATGCATGCATGTGTATGTGTATTTTTTATTTTACACACACACACACACACACACATATATATATATATACCCTGTTTCCCCTAAAATAAGACATCCCCTGATAATAAGCCCAATTGGGCTTTTGAGCTCATGCAATAAAATAAGCCCCAAAATAATAAGACTTTCTTGTAAATAAGGCCAAGCGCTTATTTCAGGGTTCAAAAAAAATATAAGACAGGGTCTTATTTTCTTATATATTTTAAAATCTTAAGTTCCGGAGTTCGCACTATGTCTGCTTCTTTTTTTTACTAATATACCTGGAACTCGTATTTTTTGAATAGTTTGTAATACACACACACACACACACATATATATATACATATATAAATATACATATACATATAGATTTGTTTTCATAGATTTTCATGGGTAGAGGTATGCAAGTTTTGGTGTATTCGGTCTTTTCCCATGTAAGATTGAGAGTAAGATTGAGATACTCTCAATTTTACACGGGAAAAGACCCGAATACACCAAAACTTGCATACATATATATATACACACACGCACACACATATATATATGGCTAGAACAGTAATGCACATATATATATACATACACGCACACACACACACACACATATATATAAACACATACACAAAATAAAAAATACACACACACCCCTATGCATGCCAAGGTGGCAGCCTACCTTCCTTGCCCCTTTATTTATTTCAATTAAAATCACCTTGTAGCGCAGGTGAGCCAGAAACCCCCCTCCCCCAATTTGCGAAGGAGACCCAGCCCCGTAACTCAGCTTCCCCCCCCCCCGGCCGAAAATTTCCGAGCCCCCCGGGCCACCTCAGCTGCTGGCCGGCCCTCCCTGCAACCCACCAAGGTCGGGTGAAGCGGCGCTGGGCCGGACCCCAGCCGCCCCTCTCCCGACACCGCCGGCGGGGCCTCCTCACCACAGACACCCCCAGGGCGCCGCCTTGGAGACCCGGCCCGTGTGGCGGGCCCGTTGCCATGGCGACCGCGGTCTCCCGGCCGGGCCTCCTCCTGCTCACCTGCCGGGCCGCGATGGCGCCTCGCGGGATCCGCCGCAGCCGCGAGGACAGGCGCCGCCCGCGGGGACGGAGGGAGGGAGGGCCGGCGGCGGGCGGGCGGACGGGGGCGGGACCGGGAGGCCATCGGCCGGGCCTAGTCTCCCGGCCGGCCTGGCGGACCCGCCCCCTCCTTTCTTCCCCTCCATTTCTCGTCCTTCCTTCTTTCCTTCCTTCTCCTCCCCTCCTGGGGCTTCTTCTCTCCCTCCTTCCTTCCTTCCTTCCTTTCCTTTTCCTATCTGCATTCACCCACCCAGGCCCCTATGGCGCCCTTTCCTCCGCTTTTGCTTTTTGAGGGGGTCTCGTTTTTCCTTTCCTTGCAGACGTTTCATGACCCAACTAGGTAACATCATCAGTGCTGCAAGGGAGTGAAGTTGGCTTTTTTGTTTTAATGCAAGTGGCTCGCCTTACTGGACTATAAAATGAGAGGAAGCCCCGCTGCCTTCTTGCACTGATGATGTTACCTAGTTGGGTCATGAAACGTCTGCAAGGAAAGCCACCCAGCTCAGAGAGCACCAAGGACCTCATAATTCCAATCTCTGAACAGGTGGGGATCCTATTGATCTCCCCTCCACTCTAGCACTGATGATGTTACCTAGTTGGGTCATGAAACGTCTATATAGCAAAGGAAAACAACCAAGCTCAGACAGCACCAAGGACTCCGTCAAGTCATCCCTGAGCTATAAATATTCTCCCGTTTTGTTTCTGACTTATTGGAGTCAAGGTTAATGTGGGCTTGGAGAATTGACAGCATGATGAACCTTGACAGTCGTCCATTTAGTAAATCATAGTTCAACAAACCAAGGCTAACAGTAGAGAGATTATTTCCTGGCATTTGTCACTTGCCTGTACATTGATTTTCTTCTTGAACTCTCCGCTCTTCTTTTGAAGAGCAGGATTGGGATTTTGGTTTGCCATTCCCAGGGTGGGCCGAGGGACAGAAATTGGGAAACGTATATCCCAAAGGTGGAAACTTTTTTGAGTCCTGCGTCCATCTTCCACTTCCTGCCTGTGTCCCTTTTCGGTTTATTATTATTTTTTATTTGAAAAATAAATATAACAAACACTTGCAGGACCTGGTCTACCCTAATGAAGAGAAGGACTATGGATGACATAATAGCAGGCTTCTAATATGTGATAGGTTGTGTAAAAAAGAGGGGATTAATCTATTCTCCAAAGCATTTAAGGGCAGGACATGAAGTAACAGCTGGAGGAGAGATCCAACCTAGAACTAAGAAGGAATTTCCTGACAGCAAGAACAATTAATCAGTGGAAGGGTTGCCTCCAGAAGTTGTGGGTACTCCATCACGGAAGGTTATAATCAGTGGTAATAAATGTTATCATTAAAATTTAATTATTAATTAACAAATTCATACTTCAGTCAACTTCCTGCCTTTTTTCTTTTTTTTTTCTCCTTCCAATGATCTATGTGTCAGCCAATAATTGATTTTCAGCAATTGCCCGGACAAGTTTTCTTGGAAAGCTTTCTTGTAAATTGTTTGCCATTGCCTCTTTCTTAGAGCTTTGTGGATGTGACTGTCCCAAGGGGAAGGGGCAAGAATTCACCATCTGCCGGTTTCTAGCCTGGTGGCTTTACTACTACACCAAACTGGCCATCCTAGTGGTATACATCCAGCATCTTATTTTCTTGCATGCCATTGGAGCCAAGGGCTTCTGCTCCTTGGATCTCTCCCTACACTTCCATAAACTTCCATTTCTCTTTCTAGAGCAGGGGTGTCAAACTCAAGGCCCGGAGGCCAGATCCAGCCTGCGAGGTGCTTAGATCTGGCCCGTGGGGCTGCCCTGGAAACAGCAACGGACCAGCCCGTAGGGCCTCTGCTAGCGAAAACGGAGATTGGGAAGGCCATGCGCAGCTCCCAAGCTCCGTTTTCGGCTGCGATGGCCTCCTGCAACCCCCAGGGCGCTCAGGCCACCACAAGGGCCCCTGACACGAGTGATGTTGAGCTGGTCACGCCCACCCTGGCCATGTCCCCCTCCAGCCCCCCAAGATCAAACACAACCCTGATTTGGCCCTCAATGAAATCGAGTTTGACACCCATGTTCTAGAGCAGGGGTCTCCAACCTTGGCAACTTTTAAGACTTGTGGACTTCAACTCCCAGAGTTCAATTCCAATTCTAGGAGTTGAAGTCCACAAGTCTTAAAAGTTGCCAAGGTTGGAGACCCCTGTTCTAGAGTAAGCCTGCTCTCAAGGATTGCCAGCCTGAGGTCAGTGACACCGTCCAGTAGAAATATATGCTACTTATATTTCTCCTCCCCTACCAGTTCTTAATAAGCCAACTGTGAAATAACCTAAAAATTAAACCTGGATGCATTCACACAATTACGTAAGCTGCTTAGAGGTACCCTTGATTTGTCTTCTATGTGTGCCCAAGCAATAATGCTAGCCCACTGGCTGAATTTATGGTTCAATGTACAATTAAGAATCGAGAAAAATAGGAGCAATCAGGTGAAACGTTGTGCAAAACCATCCAATCTCTGTACTGAAAAATGATACACATTCAAAAAAGATTTTACCTCCATGAAGATGAGTCCACGCTCAGCGTGAGTTGCAATAAGTACAAGAAAAAGGAAGCACCATTTATTTATGAATATTTCCAAGCCCAAAAGCCATTGGAGGAATTCCCCTCATCCCAGGGAAGGAATGAGACACGTTGCTTGCAAAAAAAAGTAGCAAGAACATTTTGAAGCTTCTGGGACGAATTTGGGAGCTTCATTGCTTCTGGCTACAGATCAGAAACCAGCAGATCAATTTGGTTATATCTGACGGTTGAGCAAGAAATGTAGGAACTTTTCTGCTTTGGTGACTGCTGAGATTCCTGAATTTTTTTAATCCTTGCAGGAACTGGAAGCTGAGAATGAGAAAAGAAATGAGAAGCTTTTGATGCGAAGGATCTATTCCCAAGACTTGATTTTATTTCTCTGTCCACCAGCCAAGAGCAGTGACACTCCCCACCATTCCAATCCCGTTGAAAACTTAAGAGTTCCAGGTTGGTGGAAGCACCATAGAGCAATGCTAAAATAAATATCCTGCTGGTGACTATTACAAATACTTCTGTTGTTACAAAAGGGATAACTTGCTTATGACTTCATTTGGAGAATGTATTCTTCCCCTGGAAAAAAATTGAAGAGAGTTTCAAAAGGCTACTTGGGCCCAGTTCCAACATTAAACATTCTCCACAATTTACTGTTCCTTAAAATTGCAAATCTTTTGTTTGGATGTGTTTTCAGCATTTCTTAGTAGCCTTCTAGGGCTGGCTAGATTGGTTGCGATCAAATTCAATCCATTCATAAAGAGTTACTTTCAACCCCCAGGTCCAAAACAGCCTTCTAAAATTTCATGCAGCTCTGTTAGATCTGATCATTTTTGCTGCAAACTGTCCCTGGATTACATGGGTGTTCTTGAGCATTTTAAAGCAGAGAGATCTTCAGAGATCTTGCAGTCCTGTTGCAAGCTAAAAGTCCTGCTGTCATGCATCTGCAGTCATGCATCTCCAGAAGATGGGCTTGTTATGACCTTTATGAAGCTCGCATGGCATTACCCTAATTTGTACAAGAAAATTAATGGGTATAAGCCCCATCCAAGTCTTCTGAGATGTTAAGCAACATTTATTAGCCTGACAGCTTTCCTGGTTTAGCATGTCTGTTTTACCCTCTGCATAGCTCACTCCTCCAAGCATTCTGATTACAGCATTTATATTTCACAGTAGGGGAATCCCACTGAAATCATCATTGTAATTTATGTAATTTTGGCTCCTCCAGATGCATTTCTATAGAAGCTGCTGGTCTACAAGTGCTTTCTGAATTTATAAAATCAAACAGCAGTCCAAGATTGGGGTAAGAACAATATTGTCAACGGACATGAAGAGGGGAGATTTAAACCTTCTCTCCCACTGGTGATATCTGTTAATGTGTCAATAAAGGAGAATGAAGGTAAGTGCCACATGGATCTCTTCCTCCCAAAGCAAAGAGCAGCTCAAAAATGCTAATCAGAATTGAAACTTATGTCCAGTTTAGAGTCCTTCCCTTTGCGGCTTCCATTTGTATTTTTAAACGCAATTGGAAGCTGCATTTAAATGTTAGATTTTAATGTGAAATTGCAACATCATGTCTGGTTTGAACACTACATTCTGTTTTTGAAGAGATGAAAGTTCTTCACTGTATGTTATGTTTGGGTCTCCAACAAAGTGTCAGACGTGCCAAGAACTAAATCTGGTTTCTGGCCCTGACTGTAAGAGCATCAAGAGCATTCCAATATTTAAGGGGCTGCCACAGAGAGGAGGGGACCAAGCTATTTTCCAAGGCACCCGAAGGTCAGACAAGGAATAATGGATGGAAACTGAACAAGGAGAGATTCAACGTAGAAATAAGGAGAAATTTCCTGACAGTGAGAACAATCCACCCGTGGAACAGAAGTTGCCTTCAGAAGTAGTGGGAGCTTCATTCCTGGAGGCTTCCAAGAAGAGACTGGACGGCCATCTTTCAGAAAATGGTGTAGGGTCTCCTGCTTGGACGGGGGGGGGGGGGGTTTGGACTAGATGACCTCCAAGGTCCCTTCCAACTCTGTTAATATCCAGACAAATGGAAAGCACCAATATTATTGGAACGTGGAAGGAAAAATTGCATTGTCCCAAATGGCACGCTTAGAAAATATAAAGATTGGAGGGAGTCTGGGGGTTGGTTTGGAAGCGTTAAGGAAAAAATGGCAAAAACGGGGAGAAATGGAAAGGAACATCCTGCCAGAAAAAAAAAGGACAATTTTGGAAAACTAGGCTTATAATGACAGGCATCTCTTCATCCCGGGTGCCCCCCCCCCACAACAAGGGAGAGACCCCCGGATGGGGAGGGAGGGGGAAAGTCACAGCCCCAGAAGACCCCCTTAACCTCCGCATGACGGAATTGGGGGGGAGGGAGAGAGAAGACCACACCCCAAAGTTCAAGGGAACCCGGGCCCCTCCCTGCCGCCCCTCCCCGCGGGACCACGACGGCCCTCGGCACTGCGCAGGCGCCATCTAGCTGAGTGAGGAAGGACGCCGTCGATTGGTCGTTCCGGGGACGGCGGCGATTAGCAGAGGCCTCGTTGGGGCGGTCTCTAAAGAGGAACAGGAGGAGCTTCTCAGAAAGGGCGCGCAACGAGGTCCCGCCTCCACTTCCGGGATTAAATAAACGACCGAGGCGATTAATTGCTTCGGCTGCGGACGGGCTCGGAGAGCGGTAGGCCGCCGTCTGAGGGGCGGAGAAGGAAGCCCGAAGCCTGGTCTGGCGAGCGGACGCTTTGAGGTGGAGGCTGTATCCGCCTCGGGTCTGGTCGGAAGGCTCGTGAGAGGCGGAGGCTTCGGCCTGGGCCTCCCCTGAGGGAAGGGGACACAGCGTGACCCGCTTCTCTTTCTGCCCTGCAGGAGGATCGCGGCAGATGCAGGAAAGAGGCGCCGCCCGGGAGGAGGAGGAGAGCGGGCCCCGCGGAGCAACCCTGCCCGGTCCCGGCGCGGCTTCCCCAGGATACGGCGGGGAAAGGCCGGGGGGCTCTGTGGCTGCAGGAGGGAGGAGCCCAGGGGGATCCCTGGAAAGGCAGCTGCCTGGAGGGCGATGTGTGGAGGAGGAAACGGGCGGAGACCCTGAGACGGGCCTGGAGGGCGGAGGCTCCTTCGGAAGACCCCGAAAGCCCCGAAGGATCCAGGAGGAAGCAAAGGAACATCAGTGCCCGGAATGCCAAAAATCCTTCAAAAATAATGAAAATCTGGAAAACCATCTAAGGATCCACTCAAGAGACAAACCATTTAAATGCCCGGAATGTGAAAAATCCTTCAAAAGAAACGACCATCTTGAAAGCCATCTAAGAATCCACTCAGGAGAAAAACCTCATAAGTGCTTTGAGTGTGGAAAGAGCTTTAGTCATTTGGGAAATCTTTATAGACATCAAAGGATCCATTCCGGAGACAAACCACACGAATGCCTGGAGTGCGGAAAGAGATTCAATTTGAGGGAAAGCCTTTATAGGCATGAAAGGATCCACACTGGAGAAAAACCATACAAGTGCCTGGAATGTGGAAAGAGCTTCAATGTGGTCGGAAACCTTTATACACATCAAAGATTCCATTCAGGAGAAAAGCCATATAAATGCCTGGAGTGTGGAAAGAGCTTCACTCTGAGTGGACATTTTTATACACATCAAAGAATCCACACAGGGGAAAAACCCTATAAATGCCTGGAGTGCGGAAAGACCTTTACTGAGGGTGGACAGCTCCATAACCATCAAAGGATCCACACTGGAGAAAAGCCATATAAATGCCTGGAGTGTGGAAAGAGTTTCAGTGAGAGCGGAAGTCTTTCTAAGCATCAAAGAATCCACACAAGAGAAAAACCATACAAGTGTCTGGAGTGTGGAAAGAGCTTTACTGTGGGTGGACAGCTCCATAATCATCAAAGGATCCACACTGGAGAAAAACCATATAAATGCCTTGAGTGCGGAAAGAGCTTTACTGAGGGTGGACACTTACGTCGACATCAAAGGATTCACACTGGAGAAAAACCGTATAAATGCCTGGAGTGTGGAAAGAGCTTCAGTCAGAAGGGACAGCTTTATAGACATAAAAGAATCCACACAGGAGAAAAATCCTGTAAATGCCTGGAGTGTGGAGAATCCTTCACAACAAGCAGAAAACTCAGAAATCATCAAAGAATTCACCTGGGGGAAAACCCCTAAAAATTCATGGAGAGTGGAAAAAGTTTTAGTCAAAATACGTTTCAGTAAAAATTATAAACTGTACACACAGAAGAAAGTTTTTAAGTGCACAGTGTGTGCTAAATCCTTCAGAACAAATGGCAATTCCAAAACCACCTAAAAATCCATATGGGAGAGAAACATAAATGGACTGATTGTGGCCAGCAAATTCTGCAACCCTGGATCACATGCACAAGAGTTTCTCTAGTGCTAAGAACCTGCTTAAGTACTTATCACAGACCTAATTACAATCCAATAAGGCACAGGTGTGGATATTGCCCATTCAACCTGTGGATGTATACTGTATTATCAGCCCAAACCTTCAAGGATATGCAAACTTGGAAACAGAACCATTTTACTATTTTTTTTATCATGGTTTGTTTAATATCCTAACTTTGTTTAATATCCTAATATTGATTTGAATCACATGCTGCATGGTCATTATTTTCTTACAAAATTGTCCACCTCTTGAAAATTCTGCAAAAATTCTGCCTAAACCTATGAGTGCCAATGTATTCAATTCCATATACTGATACCATCACAAACTTATTCAATCCATCATCGGAACAATGTGGCTGTAAAAATACGTGGGCTACAAACTCAAACCATTTCAGTGCTGAGGGAAATACATTCCTTGACTTGGCTATGAAAGAGCTCTTTGCTAATTCTTTCATATAATATTCCTGAGTCCCTCGGGAATAGGGCGGTATATAAATTAAATAAATAAATAAATAAATAAATAAATAAAATCTATATGGGTTTTCCAAATGCCAATAGTATGCAAGACCATCCCAGATATTTTAAAATTCTAAACTTGTCATTTGGGTTCCCTCAGTGTTCCATTGATACTTTTTTGATTTTATTTAAAAAAAAAAACCAAAAAAACATAGCTACAAGGAACTTTCTAAGGCCAACTAAGGTTTGTTACCATAATAACAATGTCATCGAATATAAGAAAAGTACAACTGGGCCCACTGAATGAAGCAGAGGTAAATTGGAGGCAGGTGACCTGTTGGGGAATGGAGGTTAAATTCTACAAAGGCCACATGTAATGGGGTCCTTTATGATTATATATCTCAATTATGAAAGGATTGAGTATGAAAAGCATAAAAAGCTCAATGGTAGCACACCTAAAGCCTGCGTTTTGCTATTTTACACAGTCCTGCAGTTCCCTATCTAGAGGGCACGTACATAATGTACTACAGATAGTATACACAAGAGTATGTCATAGCCAAGGACAAACTGGCTGAAGACTAAGAGGCCAACAAATAGGAATACCCAAACCTTGAGGTGCCCCAGATTAAGCATGCAAACCTCTCTTTGGCAGAGGTTCTCGAACTATGCGTCATGCTTCCTGGGGAGAAATGAACAAACTGGGGAGAGGTGCAAACTGGGAGGGCTTGCCCATAAAAAAATAGGTTGATGTAAGAATTAACTCCATTTCTTTCTGAACAACTGGGTGGTGATCCCATGGATTTGTAGCCTCCAAAACCCGGGCATTGCAAATTTGGCATGGAGCTGATAACCTGATCCCTGAATTTGAGAGAAACTTTGACCTTTGCAAAGGAGCTTATTTGCCCACCCAAAAATACGAATCCCCAAATAACTCGGGCAAAGCAAACGGCATTTATTAAGGGGGAATCAAGTCGTCTTTATAAGGTACAGCAATAAATGATAACATACATTCAGTACATTTGTTGTGTCTATAAGCAAATGATCAAACAAAGATAACATTGCACCTGAGACTTGGAATAGCAGAAAATGTGGAGTCTAGATTAGGGGTCCCCAACCTGTGGGCCATGGCCCACTACCGGGCTATGTGAGTGGTTGGCCTGTATGCGCACATCTGTGCGCGCACACCTCCCCACTCGCGCTACCGTTCTTGCCACAGATGTTAGGTGAATCACTGCAGCTGTTAAATTAGTAATATGGTTGTTAAGTGAATCTGGCTTCCCCATTGACTGCTTGTTAAAAAGTCGCAAAAGGGGAACAAATCACCCCTGGACACAGCAATGGTCATAAGTATGAGTCAGTGGCCAAGATCCAAATTTTTATTGTGACCACGGGGATGCTGCAATGGTCATAAATGGAGAAAACGGCCATAAATCCCTTGTTCAGTGCTGTTATAACTTCAAACAGTCACTAAATAAATTTGTAATTCTAGGACTACCTTATATAAGGACTACCTTATATTAAAAACATTTAGGAGAGCAGGCCGCTCCACCCTCGGCATCCCTGCAGGCTGCACAGCACTGCCTGGAAGTGCACTATTTTCAAAGCGGCTGCAAAAAATTGTCCATCTGAAATGTTTCCTACTTCTGGCATGGAGTCACATGGGGCAGGGACACAGAAGACCTCTCTCCTTCCCCAACATCTCTGGAGATTCCAGAAGATCTACAGCAGAATTCCCCAACCTTCCTGGCTTTGTGGACTGGCTGGTGGAGGGGGGGGAATGGTTCCACATGAATGGCCAGCAAATTGAGTGTGTGTATGTGCTTGGCTGCTGCTGATGCACAGGATGCATGCATGTGTGTGCGTGTGCTCACCTACCACAGCCCGATTCCGAACAGCTCATGGCCCAGTGGTGGGCCGTAGCCCAGGGACTGGGGACCCCTGATCTACAGTAAAAGTTGAGTGATGAAAATGGAGAGGAGGGTGTGGGACTCAGCAGGATGGGAAGAAGGCCCAAAGCCTAAAGGGATGTGGGTTGGAAAATGCAGGCCGGCAGGCAGGGTGGAATGCTGCAGAGTTCTTTGGCTCAGTGGGAGGAGAAACAATTGGTAGCACTAAAGTAGCTGTAACTTTGAAATTGGGTTGTCACTAAGCGACCGGTCAGAATTCGAGAACTACCTGTAATAATTGCTGACAAACTCAGTCAGTGTGATTTCTGGGTGGCATATCACATAAACGCACCAGGAATCAAAAGAGAAAAGAAGCAACAGCCAATATATAAACAGAAAATCTAGAATCTGAAATCCAGATGGTGGATAGGTTGGCTAAACCCCATAGCCACTGAGTCGTCTTTGGCCGGAACCCAAACCTGCTCCAGATCCCCAAGTCCTTCAGACGGTGGGAAGGAATCTGGACAGCATCATTAAGTCAGCTGGATAGGGATGTAAAATCTAGGTGGTCCCGGCAAAATAATAAACTTATTTAGTCCTCCCGCTGCCCATGTTGCTTGTGAATGAGAAGAGGATGGGTTGGAGATCAGTTGAAGAGTCCCCTAAATTCTCCACATCTCCCTCCAGGTAGCCGACAGGTCAGTCAGGAGCCTTCGGTGTCTGTGTTGTCGCTTCCTGAGGAATGTTCCCAGTAAGCTTCGTGATAGCGGCTCTCCTGCACCCTTCGTAGAGCTCTCTTTCTGCAAGGAGATTCCACATTGGTTTAGAGCAGGGGTCGGCAACCTTAAGCATTCAAAGAGCCACAAAGGTCCTAACCGGAAGCCCCCCGTTTAATTGTGGAGCCGACCAGAAGTCCAGTTCCCCCACCATAGAGACTCCTAGCACGGCATCCTTTTTCCTCTACCTGTCCTAACTGAAAGCCCTATCAATTGTGGAGCTGACCGGAAAACTTGTTCCTAACCATAGAGTCTCTTCCTGGTGCGCCATGATTCCCACACCCCCCAAACCAGAAGCTCCTCTCAAAATTGTAGTGCCAACCAGCAATAGGGAGCCGCAGCAGAAGGATGAAAGAGCCACATGCGGCTCCAGAGCCACGGGTTGCTGACCCCTGGTTTGGAGAAAGGAACACAAATGCTGTTTCCATCAGGCTAAAAACATATAGATGACCTCTGGCAACTCTTGCCAGTTTGTGGTGTTCACCTGGCCTTGAAAGGGCAGAAGGCTGAGCCTGGGAGTTCAGCTTCTCCAGTGACTGGCTCTTGAAATGATGCTCAGCCTTTCCTTCTCGTGCCAACCATCATGGCTGCGCCCACCCCTCTCCTGTCCTCAAAGGACCATGGATGTTTGCAGGCCCCGGCTGCAGGCAGGAGAGGCGTCTTTGTCTCTTGCAATCTGCCCTCACAGCTCAAAACTCAGCAAGCTTTTGAAGGCAGGAAAAAATCTCTGCGACTTGCGAAACTGCCATGGTTTCTCTCAGGAGCAACAAACAATATGCTGGTTTGGGAAAAAAAAAATTCTTTTGTCTTAAGAATAACTGATGGGACTAACAGGTGCTCTGCCTCTCCGATGGCACCCTTAACTAACCTTGCAATCCCTAACCCTTGGCAGGTTCTTCACTCTGACATGATGCCCTCCAGGGATGGGTTCTACTTACCTTTACTACTGGTTCGCAACGGAGCCGCGTGCATGCTCTTCTGCGCATTCGCAGAAGCGTTCTGATGACGTCGGGGTCGGTGGACAGAGCCTCCCACCGGTTTTATTTATTTATTTATTTATTATTTAAACTTCTATACCGCCCTTCTCCTTTCGGACTCAGGGCGGTGAACAGCCAAAATAAAAACATTTATACATAAAGTTACAGTTAAAAATAGATTTAAAATAATTAAATAAATTTGGCCCGTAATTTAAAACTTATCAATTTAAAATCCGTATCAAATTTTAAAACCAACCATAAAATCAAGACAGACCGGCTAACTGAAAAAAATAAGTTTTTAGGGCCCGACGAAAAGTCCAGAGGTCGGTTCTATAGAACCGGTTCAAACCGGGGGCAACCCACCACTGATGCCCTCCCCTCCCCTCCCCTCCCCTCCGGGATGCATGAAGGCTGATCCAGGACGACTCTTTCCCCAGGAAGGCAAAGCCCTTCTGACTCTGGACACACAGAAACAACAGACCAAGTACTTCCCCTCTGCCTGTACTACAGAAACCTTCGTACGAGACTCATCTCACCATTACTTTATAAATAGCCAAGGCTCCCAGGACAATGGAGTGGTGCGGTGGCCTAGAGGCGAAGCTGTTGTCTCGCAATCGGCTGTGAGTTCGATCCTAGATAGAGGCAGATATTTCTCTCTCTGGGCACAATGAGAATATATCAGCTGCGAACTCCGCATTGGCAACAGGAAGGGCATCCGGCCAGTAAACACTCAGCTCCATTTAGTTGCCCAGACTCCACCCCATTGCAAGGGATTATGGGGTCATTAAAGGACAAACAACAACAAGCTAGGACAATTCCACCCTTCCCTGGAGTTTGCAGGGGCTAATCCTGCTACAACATGTTATGTCCCAGGTTCTGTGCAGCAGCTTAAATTCCACCAGGTGATAACAGTGGCATCACCAGATCTTAAAGAGCCTCGGTTCCATGATTCAAGAATGATTTCTACTGTGATAGATTCTGTCTGTCATATTCCAGATTGCTAATTTTCTGATTAGTATTACTAATGTTAGTATAAAGAAGCTACTAACTTACTACAGGTAGTCCTCGACTTATGACCGTAATTGAGCCCCAAATTTTTGTTGCTAAGTGAAACATTTGCTAAGTGAATTTTGCTCCATTTTATGAGCTTTCTGGCCTCTGTTGTTAAGTGAATCAGCTGTTACATTAGTATCACAGCGGTTAAGTTACATGATCCTGGGACACCGCAAGGGTCATAAATACGAGTCAGTTGCCAAGCGCCTGAGTTTTGATCACGTGACCATGGGGATGCTGCAATGGTTGGTAAGTGTGAAAAACATTCGTAAGTCACTTTTTGCAGTGTCGTCATAATTTTCAGTGGTCATTAAATGGATTTTTGGAAGTTGAGAACTACCTGTAATTACTTGTATCCATAATAAATATTTGATTTGATTTGAATAAGTGATGGGGAAGGGCTTTTTCTGCACCAGGGATTCAGTGCCGAGGGAGATTTACCTCCGATAATGCTCAAAACTGTCCTTCATTCGCCGATGCCCTTTCTCTGGCAGGTCCCCATCCACTGGGCTCCTCCCTGGAGGAAGAAAGTAGAAATGAGGCTCTGAGTAGTATGAAGTTACAGAATTAGGAAGCTCTCAGCAGCTCAAGAGAAGGTGAAAACTGCAGGACCTTTCTTGGTGGAAAGGATGCTCAATGTTTGACTCTTCCAGTTTTGTGAATTTGGAATTTCTGCAAATAAGGGAGTGGTAGGGGATGATAATCAAGTCTGAAAACTGGCCACCAAAACACACTTAAGGGGGCTGCAAATACCTCCCCTTGCGTACAAGTCTAGTTCAAAAGGGTTGGAGCAGTGGTGAAATCCAATTTTTTTTACTACTGGTTATGTGGGCGTGGCCTGGTGGACATGGTGTGGATTGATGGGCGGGACAGGGGAAGGATACTGCAAAATCCCCATTCCCTCCCCACTCCTGGGGGAAGGATATTGCAAAATCTCCATTCCCACCCCACTCTGGGGCCAGCCAGAGGTGGTATTTGCCGGTTCTCCAAACTACTCAAAATTTCTGCTTCCAGAACCTGTCAGAACCTGCTGGATTTCACCCTTGGGTTGGAGAGAGAACCAATACATGAGACCAGACAAAACGGTCTTGTGGGATAAAGGAAGTCGGAATGCGCTCCAAGTGTCTGAATGGGCAGTTGGCCTATTTCTGGGCATGGATCTAGCTGGGTTCTGAAATAGGGCTAAATTCGTGCCCCAAACAAGCTTGGCTGACAATTCACTGGTGTAGAGGAGGGACGGGGGTGGTAGATCATGGTAACCTTTCCTGATCCATTGGTAGGACTTCCAGGATCAAAATCCTCCTTGTGGTTGAATTGCAGAGCAGGAGAAAGAAAGAAAGAAAGAGAGAGAGAGAGAGAGAGAGAGAGAGAGAGAGAGAGAGAGAGAGAGAGAGAGAGAGAGAGAGAGAGAAGAATAGCTAATCACAGTTGAACATACTTGGCTTGGTGCCTTTCCTATCTTCGTCTGGATTTCCCTGGGGAGTCAGCTACGAGCAAGAAAGGGGGAGAAGGGTGCAAAATGAGAATAAATTCTATTTTTGAAGGAATATTACTTTCCTTTTTTGGTTTACGAAATGCAAAAAGTGATGTTTCCTGTAATAATTTTGAAATAAACCTGCATTTAGAACTGCAGAAAAAACAACTACTAGCAACCTGCCTTCCATGGAGGACCTGTATACTGCACGAGTCAAAAAGAGGGCTGTGAAAATATCTACAGACCCCTCACATCCTGGACATAAACTGTTTCAACTCCTACCCTCAAAACAACGCTATAGGGCACTGCACACCAGAACAACTAGACACAAGGACAGTTTTTTCCCGAATGCCATCACACTGCTAAACAAATAATTCCCTCAACACTGTCAAACTATTCACTAAATCTATGCTATTAATCCCATCGTTCCTATCACCCATCTCCTCCCACTTATGACTGTAACCTTGTTGCTGGTATCTTTAAGATTTATATTGATTGTTTCCTAATATGATCTGATTGCTTATTTGTACCCTATGACTATCATTGTGTTGTACCTTATTATTCTTGACGAATGTATCTTCTCTTTGTACGTATACTGAGAGCGTATGCACCAAAGACAAATTCCCTGTGTGTCCAATCACACTTGGCCATAAAGAATTCTATTTTAAGGTGCTGTCAAGGCACAGAACTAAACTTTAAAACAAAATCCATCCAGCGAATGCAGAAGAGATGGAAATTTTATGTCTCATCATTTCAAAAATATAGCGAATTCCTGATGTACAGTAACTCAACATTGCTTGGGATTTTTTTTTTAATGTTTTGATTGCAATGCAATGGGTTGGTCGTTCTTAAACTTGGAGCAAGCAGAAATCCAGCCTTTTTGCTTAATATATGAATTGGTGTATGTAAACCCACAAAAGATGAAGTTAGTAAACAGCTGTAGTGTGCTGTGTGAATGCAGTCTCTGCAACATAAGCAACTAGGGATCATACCATTTCCAGATTTTCCTTCATTCTCCCATGTGACCCCCAGACAGTAATAGCAGAGTCTGTGGCTGTAAGAATCTGCAGCGTTGCCCAAATGGGGCAGGAGGAATAGTAAAAATAGGGAAGCAGATACTCATAACTCACCTCTTGAGAGCTGCGGGATGAGTTTTCTTCAAGATCTGAAGCCTGGAACAACAAGAAGTTAATTGGCAAGATATTAAAAACAGCTCATTAAGGTTTCTTATAATACTACGTATTTATTATTCCTGCATGCTACCCAGAAACCTTTCCACAGCAGAAACCAGCAAGGGATACGTCATCTCTTGGATACCATCCCTCCCACTGTCGTAACTGGCCATGAATGAACATTCACATGAATAGAAATAACACTTATATACTGCTTCCCAGTGCTCTACTTCCCTCTCTAAGCAGTTTACAGAGTCAGCCTCTGGGTCCTCATTTTACCCACCTCAGAAGGATGGAAAGGCTAAGTCAACCTTGAGCCGGTCAGGATCGAACTGCTGGTAGTCGGTAGTGTTAGCTTGCAATACTACATTCTAACCACTGCGCCACTACGGCTCCTAATGCAACATCCAATCAGCTACAGCAATAGCCATAGCCCTTAGACTTATATACCACTTCACAGAGCTTTACAGCCCTTTCTAAGCGGTTTACAGAGTCAGCCTCTTGCCCCCAACAATCTGGGCCCTCATTTTACCCACCTCAGAAGGATGGAAGGCTGAGTCAACCTTGAGCCAGTCAGGATCGAACTGCTGGCAGTGGGCAGAGTTTGCCTGCAATACTACATTTTAACCACTGTGCCACACCGGCTCCTTTCCCGATGGCACTTTTCCTGACAACCTACCATGGCGGAGGGATCGCGACACAGCCGTTTAAGCTGCGTTTCGGCACTCAGCAGCCGTCCCTCTTTCTGGAAGAGCTGGAGCTGAAGTTCGTCACAACGTTCCCCAAGTTCCCGGATCTGCTTCCGGTAGCTGTCTTTCTCTCTCAGGCCTTGGGAGTATTGCTTGTGGCATTCCTCCTGGGTCAGAAGAGCCTGCAGCCATCCCGTCAGGGAGCAGGGAAAGAGAGTTGCCAGAAAAGCCCACCGACCGGGCAGACTGAGGCAGCCAGCACAGAGGCAAGGATTCCCAGTCCTGGCTCACGCAGCACACTGAACTCCGAATGCGAGCTGATGGAACACATCACGCCCAAATAATGCGTTCCCCACATCTGCCACGGAATGCTTCTCACCGGATGCTGAACCACAAAGCACACAAACCCATTTTAGCTCGGCTTGTGTGTTGGGCCACCTCAGGTCCCATCAGTTGAGGTGCCATCCTTGGGATCTAAGTGCCCCCTAGGTAATTCCCAAAGCATGTTCCCATTTCCACGGCATTGTTCTGGGGCAAGGTCTTCCCCATAGCATAGGGGTGTCAAACTCGAGGCCCGGGGGGGCCGGATCTGGCCCGTGAGGTACTTAGATCTGGCCTGCAGGGGCGGCCCTGGAAACAGCAAAGGAAAGGCCCGCCGTGCCTCTGCCAGCAAAAACGGAGCTCGGGATGGCCGTGTGTGGACCTCGCGAGCTCTCTTTCTGCTGGCAGAGGGTTGCAGGAGGCCGCTGCAGCTGAAAACGGAGCCTGGGAGCCCGTTTTCGCTGGCAGAGTACTCGGGCCACCACAGGCGCCCCCCAACATGAGTGACGTCCAGCTGGCCATGCCCAACCTGGCCACGCCCCCAGCCCCCCCCCAATGAGGTCAAACATAGCCCTGATGCAGCCCTCAATGAAATCAAGTTTGACAGCCGTGCCATAGCAGAATCAGTTGACTACCCTTACTCTGCAGGGTTCCTCAATTTCCTCACCTCCAGGCTTGTGGGCTAGTACTGTGTCATCCCCACTTGGAATAATAGCCACAAGGCATCTGCAGCCCATATGTGGGTTGAGCTTCCTCTCCCAGAATGATGTAGAAGTAACTTTTCCATAGAGCCCTATAGCTTCCTTCTGCTTTGAAACTGCAGTATCAAAATCAGCCACCAGTGGGCAGCATTGACAAATCCTTTCCCAAGTACTGGTGCTCTGCAGTTTCCGTACCTACCCTCAGTCAACAGAGGGCAGAATTTTCCAATGTATCTCAGCATTTCCCCAACCGTGGCAACTTTCCGATGTGCATCTCAATTCCCAGAATTCTCAACAATGGCCACACACTCGGGCTGGGGAATTCTGGGTAGTGAAGATCACACGTTGAGACATTGTAAGGCTGACAAACACGGACTGATCCCTTCCTCTTAAAAAGCTGAAACCATGCTATTCTTCCATAGTTATTTATTTCTAATAAGACTCACTGATTTTTAGGAGCCTTGTTAGGTCTTCTTGGGGAGGGGGGTTGGACTAGATGACCTACAAGGTCCCTTCCAACTCTGTTAGTCTATAAGAGAAGAAAACTGAGGGTGATACATTCTGGGAGTTGAAATCCAGCCCATCAGGGGCACCAGGTTGGGGAAAGAGAGGGTGATCCTTACCTGATCTCTTTCAGCAGCCACCTCTTCCAGCTGTTTTAAAATAGCCTTGATACGATTTTGGTAAATTTGATTATCGTTTTGCAAGGAAGTGCATCTCAGTTCCAGGAGCTCCTTTTCTCCTACAAGCTGGCAAAACAATACAATACAAGTCAGTGGGAGAATCTCTGGCTATTGTCTCAGGCAGAGCAGAGTTTCTTTAGCTAGATTTTGAGTGAGAAGGGGAATGGACATATTCACCTAAATCATCATCATCTGCTTTTAATGACCACATAATCCCTTGCGGGGTAGAGTCTGGGCAACTGAATGGAGCTAACTGAGTGTTTACTGGCCAGATGCCCTTCCTGTTGCCAATGTGGAGTTTTGTTCAGCAGCTATAATCTCATTGTGCCCATAGAGAGAAATATCTGCCTCTACCTAGGATCGAACTCACAGTCTCCTGATTGTGAGGCAAGAGCTCCACCTTTAGGCCACTGCACCATTCCCCGTATTCACCTAAGTGGTCCTTTTAAAAACCTTTCAGAAAAGAAACAAGAATGATTCTGCTTGAAACAGCAACCATCTCTATCTGCTCAGGTAGCTTCAAATTCAAAGCAAGGCTCTGAGCTGCCTCCATCCAAACTCTGAAAGTTGGAGAAATTTTGGAGTCCAGATGAATCCTTCCCAATGGCCTTCAGCACTGACCATCTGCCTTGGCCATTTCAATCTCGAATAGAATACAACCTTGTGAGGTGGGAGGAGATACCAAAATAGTGTCAGGGGTTTGAGTAAAAAAGTAGAAAGGGCTCATTTCCGCCCCCCCCCCCCCAAAAGTCTCTGTTAGGATATGGTTTGAGCCTAACAGGTTGTCCAGGCAATATATGTGTTCTGTGACTTTAACATGAATATGTATTGTGTGACTTTAAAGTTTTACTGCTGATTCATTGTAATGCTGAGTCATGCTGTAATTAGATAATCACTAGTTGTAAACGTATTTAAGAAAGGTACTGTAACATATTCAGTTGATGATATGCTACCATTGTGTGTGGAGTTGCTACCATTGTGCTATCATCGGTGGATGGATCTGCTACCATCGTGGTTTGTTACCAGAGTGAACTTGTAATTCTAACCAACTACTGTTTGTATGGTAAGAAGATTTTTGTATCACTGGACTGATTTAACTGGCAAAGACTTGGATTGTTTAAAGACTATGAGATTGTTTTGTCACTATAAATTAAACTTTTGATAAACCAGTTTGCACATCTCTTATTCATTGCTCTCAGCAACGTTTCTCTGTGTTCTACACTCTGCTGGTTGGTAACACAACAATATCCTTAACAGTCTCTACATATTCTGGGGAAAATATGGGGAGAAAATCTGCTTTTAATGAACAAGAAAGGAGCTGCCCTTGTCAGGATCACAAAACACTTACTTGGACTCGTTTTTAAACCAGGTTTAAAGCAGAAAAGGTTGCCGAGAAAATTACAGGGACTTGAACTTTTAGTTTCCAGTGATTTGAGAGTCAAAAAATCCTGTAAATTAAATGCCACGGAAGGGTAGAACGTAGTTTAGCCATCGTGGTTCATATAGCCCTGAAAGCTAAGATAAGCAACCCATGATAGTATTTTGATGAGATGTGCAACCTGGAGAGTTGGGTCTTAATACTGTGGAAGAAAAATGTGGTGGTAGGTTGCTGATGAGACGATTCATTCATTCAGATTAACAGAGTTGGAAGGGACCTTGTAGGTCATCTAGTCCAACCCCCCAACCAACCATTCTGACAGATGCCAGCCCAGTCTCTTCTTGAAGGCTTCCAGTGATGAAGCTCCCACAACTTCCGAAGGCAACTTCTTTTCCATTGGTTGATTGCTCTCACTGTCAGGAAATTTCTCATTTCTAGGTTGAATCTCTCTTTGGTCAGTTTCCATCCATTATTCCTTGTCTGGACTTCTGATGCCTTGGATAGTACTTTAATCCCTTCTTCTCTGTGGCAGCCCCTCAAATATTCGAAGGAGGGGGATCTTGGTTCCATTTTCAGGATCCCCAGGTCAGAAGAAAGAAAGAAAAGAAAAGAGAAAAAAGAAAAGAAAAGAAAAGAAAAAAAGAAAAGAAAAGAAAAGAAGAAAAAGAGAGAGAAAAGAAAAGAAAAGAAAGAAAAAGAAAGAAAGAAAGAAAGAAAGAAAGAAAGAAAGAAAGAAAGAAAAAGAAAGAAAGAAAGAAAGAAAGAAAGAAAGAAAGAAAGAAAGAAAGAAAGAAAGAAAGAAAGAAAGAAAGAATCAATCCAGAGCTTCGCCTGGCCTTTGTATCCACTTGTGGGAACGATGTCCAGTCCGATCGGGAAAGGAGAAAGACAAGTGTGAAGCCAGGCTCAATTCTAAATCTGATTCGCTTTCATTGACAAGGTCAAGTAATCCAGTAAAACACAGGGATTCGGCTCTTCCTGTTGGATTCCATCATTAACCTCCACACATCGATTCAGAATTACAGTACTAGAGAATGAAGAATTCCTTCATTCCTTCCAGATTAAGAACTGCAGTTGGAGGAATCTCCTGGAGGGAAGTGGAGGCATTTGCAGAGTTCTTGTCATGGCCCTGTCAGAGCCTGGGTCTGAGGAGGAGGATGAGAGGGAGCCGGGGACGATGGAGGAGGATCATGTAAGGGGGATCCCCCCATCCATTGCACCCCCCTAGCACGATTCTCCTCCATGGGCTCCGGCTCTGTTTCGTCGTCCTCTTCGGACCCAGGCTTCGAAGTTCTCAAGGGCTTCTCAGGGCTCCTGGTGAAGTCTCCATGCTCTTCCTGTTGCCTCCAGTTGTCCCCCTTGAGACTCTTCCTGCCTCCAGCAATCTCCCCCATGCCCTTTCCGAAGCGATCGGTGTCCCACCAAGACATAATGTTGTGGCTTTGTAGGCCTGACCCTTACTTTATCCCGCCCGTCTTCGGCTCTCTGGAGCGCTTGGCGTAAATCACAGGTAGTGTTCACCAGCTCCTGCTGCTCCTTCAGCACCCGCCTCCACTCGGCCTCGAGAGCCTGGAGGGAGACCCCGTCCTTCTCGGAGCTGCCGTTCTTGGTGACCTGGAAGAGAGGAAAGGCACAAAATAGGCACCCCTTCACATTTCCCTCCCCCGCCTTTGTGAGCCGCGGTGGCACAGTGGTCAGAGTGCAGTACTGCAGCTACTTCTGTTGACCGCCGGCTGATTGCAATTTGGCAGTTCAAATCTCACCAGGCTCAAGGTTGACTCAGCCTTTCATCCTTCCGAGGTCAGTAAAATTGTTGGGGACAAGAGGCTGAGTCTTAGAGAGGGCTGTAAAGCACTGTGAAGCAGTATATAAATCTAAGTGCTCTCTCTCTCCTCTCTCTCTCTCTCTCTCTTCCTCCCTCCCTCCCTCTCTCTCTCTCTCCCTCCCTCCCTCCCTCCCTCTCCCTGTGGTGGTGCAGTGCTTAGAATGTAGTATTGCAGGCTAATTCTGCCCACTCCCAGGAGTTCAATCCTGACAGGCTCTATATATCTATATATCTATACATCTATACATCTATATACCATCTATACGTATACATATATCTATATATCTATCCAAGAGCCACGGTGGTGCAGTGTTTAGAATGCAGTATTGCAGGCTAACTCTGCCCACTGCCAGCTGTTCGATCCTGACCTGCTCTATGTCTATATTTATATCTAGCTCTAGCTCTAGCTCTAGATCCATATCCATATCTATATCTATCCAAGAGCCACGGTGGTGGAGTGTTTAGAATGCAGTATTGCAAGTTAACTCTGCCCACTGCCAGCTGTTCGATCCTGACCTGCTCTATGTCTATATTTATATCTAGCTCTAGATCCATATCCATATCTATATCCATATCTATATCTATATCTATCCAAGAGCCATGGTGGTGCGGTGGTTAGAATGCAGTATTGCAGGCTAACTCTGCCCACTGCCAGCAGTTCAATCCTAACCAGCTCAAGATTGACTCAGTCTTCCATCCTTCCGAGGTGGGTACAATGAGGACCTAGATTGTTAGGGGCCAGAGGCTGACTCTGTAAACCGCTTAGAGAAGGCTGTAAAGCACTGTGAAGCGGTACGTGTATCTAAGTCTAAGTGCTATTGCTAAGTGCTATTGCTATAAACAGCCAGACTATTTGCAGAGATCCCTTTCAGTGAATCCTTCCTTTTTGCAAAGCTGTCAAACTTAAATTCAAGAATGTAAGACTTTCTCGTAGAGTTCCCATCAAAATTTGCATCCCATCAAAACCTTTTATCTGCAATTTTGTTCAAGGGGCCGCAGATATTTGCGGACCCTCTTCCCACCCCATTCTGCCAGTCGTTCCCCCTTCCTGAACCAGAAGGGACCTGCAGGGTGCTCTCCAGCTCCTTGTTCTTGGCCAACAGCAGGTCTTTCTCCCGCTGGATTTCCCACACCGCCTCGTGGCTAGGCCGCTGCTCCATGGCTTCCTTCAGGTTTAGCGTGTGCTTCCGTTCCAGGCTGCAGTGATCTTCAGCCTTGATCAGGCTGTGCCGCAGGCAGTCGATCTTGGGGGGGGCAGGAAAGGAAGGACAGATCATTGGGGGGGTGGGAAGATCAATTCCTGCGTGTGGCCTCCTTTTTTAAAAAACAGTTTATTTACAGTAGTGGCCAAAATTATGGAAACCGTTTGGGAAAAGTGTATTTTCTAAAACTAGCTAATAACACCACTTTTTTTGGAGGAGTACCATAAAATTATATATATATCAATGGAAAGATAATTTAATCAACAATGTAATACAATAACTTTTATGACGGATTTGTTTTATTTATTTATTTATTTATTTTATTTATTAGATTTCTATACCGCCCTACTCCCGAAGGACTCAGGGCGGTGCACAGCCAAACAATAAAAACACATACAATACAAAATTTAAAAAATAGAATAAAATCAAATTAAATAATTTTGGCCCCGACAAATTTAAAACCCCAAACTTTTAAAACCAATTTAAAATTGAATATATAAAATACTAAAAGATATTTAAAATTTTAAAAATCTTTTATAAAAGAGGGGGGAAATTAGGCCAGGCCGGCCTGGTGAAATAGTAAGGTCTTTAAAGCGCGGCGGAAGGTGCGCAGATCCGGGATCCTCCGTATCTCTGGGGGGAGCTCGTTCCAGATAGTGGGTGCCCCCACAGAGAAGGCTCTCCCCCTGGGGGCCGCCAGTCGGCATTGTTTGGCTGACGGCACCCGGAGGAGCCCCTCTCTATGGGAGCGTACCGGCCAGTGGGAGGCTATTGGTGGTAGTAGGCGGTCCCACAAATACCCGGGTCCTAAGCCATGGAGCGCTTTAAAGGTGGTAACCAGAACCTTGAAGCGCACCCGGAAGACCACCAGGAGCCAGTGCAGCTCGCGCAGGAGGGGTGTTACATGGGAATGCCATGTCGTTCCCATTACCACCCACGCGGCCGCACTCTGCGCCAGTTGGAGCCTCCGGGTGCTCCTCAAGGGGAGCCCCATGTAGAGAGCGTTGCAATAGTCCAGGCGGGAGGTGACAAGGGCATGCGTAACGAGTCCCGATCCAGAAAGGGACGCAACTGGCGAATCAGGCGAACCTGATGAAAAATCCTCCAGGTCACGGCCGTCAAGTGCTCTTCTAAAGACAGCCGTGAATCCAGGAGGACGCCCAAGTTGCGAGCCCTCTCCGTGGGGGCCAATGATTTGCCCCCAATAGTCAGTGATGGCGTCAACTGACTATATCGGGATGACGGAAACCACAGCCACTCAGTCTTGGATGGGTTGAGCCTGAGCCTGGTCCTCCCCATCCAGATCCATACGGCCTCCAGGCACCGGGACATCACTTCAAGGGCATCGTTGGGGTGATCCGGGGTGGAGATGTACAGCTGGGTGTCGTCAGCGTACTGATGGTACTTCACCCCGAAACCACGGATGATCTCGCCCAGCGGCTTCACATAAATGTTGAACAGGAGAGGCGAGAGGACCGACCCTTGCGGCACCCCACATATGAGGGGCCTCGGGGTCGACCTCTGTCCCCCTGTCAACACAGACTGCGACCGGTCAGAGAGAAAGGAGGAGAACCACTGCAACACAGTGCCTCCCACCCCCAACTCTTCCAACCGGTGCAGCATGATACCATGGTCGATGGTATCAAAAGCCGCTGAGAGGTCTAACAGGACCAGGACAGAGGAGCACCCCCTGTCCCGAGCCCTCCAGAGATCATCAACCAACGCGACCAATGCCGTTTCCGTGCTGTACCCGGGCCTGAAGCCCGACTGGAACGGATCCAGATACGTCGTTTCATCCAGGTGCTGGGGGAGCTGTTGCGCGACCACACTCTCAACAACCTTTGCAACAAAGCGAAGGTTGGAGACCGGACAATTTACCAACATTGCCGGGTCCAGGGAAGGCTTCTTGAGGAGAGGCCTCACCACCGCCTCTTTCAAGGCAGCAGGAAAGTCACCCTCACTCAGCGAAGCGTTTATAATCCCCTGGAGCCAGCCTTGTGTCACTTCCCGGGAAGCCAGTACTAACCAGGAAGGACACGGGTCCAATAAACAAGTGGTCGCGTTCAGTCTACCCAGAATTCTGTCCACGTCCTCAGGGGTCACAGGATCAAACTCATCCCAGATAACATTCTCAAGACCTGCCCCTGTCTCTCCCCCTGAGACTACAGTCGGAGTCCAAATCTTCCCGAATCTGAGTGATTTTGTCATACAGATACTGAACAAAATCCTCGGCTCTACCCTCCAAGGGGTCCTCCCGCGCTTCCTGGTGGAGCAGGGAGCGGGTCACCCTAAAGAGGGCGGCCGGGTGATTATCTGATGACGCAATAAGAGCAGCAAAATAACTACATTTCGCTGCTTTTATCTCCACTAAGTAATTCCTAATGTGGGATCTTACTAGTGTCCGGTCAGATTCAGAAAGACTGGCCCTCCAACTACTCTCTAGGCATCTTTTCCAGCGCTTCAACTCCCTCAGCTCCTCGGTAAACCAAGGAGCCAATTGAGATCGGCGCCGGGTCAGAGGCCGCAAAGGCACGACCCGATCCAGAGCACCAGCAGCCGCCCTATCCCAGGCGGCCACCAGGTCTCCAGTCGAGGCGTGTGCCAGAACCTCAGGAAATGGCCCAAGCTCCGTCTGGAATCTGTCAGGTTCCATCAGGCACCTGGGGCGGAACCATCTTACCGGCTCCGCCTCCCTGCAGTGGGGTGCAGCGGTTCGAAAGTCGAGATGAAGGAGAGAGTGATCTGACCATGACAAGGGTTCAGTAACTATATCCCCTATATCAAGATCCCTCAACCACTGTCCAGAGACAAAAACCAGATCCAGCGTGTTTCCCCCTGTGTGGGTACGGCCATGAATTAACTGGGTCAGGTCCATAGCTGTCATGGAAGCCATGAACTCCCGAGCCACCTCCGACGTCTCACCCACAGATGGCAGGTTGAAATCCCCCATGACCATAAGCTTAGGGGTATCAACCGCCAGGCATTCGGCAGTTTGCTGCCAAAACCTTAGTCTGCCAAGAATTCTAATCTGTTTACCTAATAAAATATTGGCAGGCGTGCTTGGTATGACGTTTGCCTGTGTGAGGAAGGGGGACAAAACATCATCCATTGTTTCTTTTCCTGCCCTCTGGTGCTTTGGAAAATAATTTGACCCCCCCTCTTCTTTGTGGCAGCCCCTCAAATACTGGAATGCTGCTATCGTCCCCCCCTAATTCTTCTTTTCTTTAGACTAGCCAAACCCAAATCCTGCAGCCGATCTTCATATGGTTTTAGTCTCCAGGCCTTTAATCATCTTAGTTCTTAATTTTTTTTTCTTTTTAATTCTTAGATATTAGTGTCTTGTCACACAGCAAGTTGTCATGTGGCAAGTTGGCTGCGGTAAGTTGGCCATGTCGCTTGGGTTGTGGGGAGTTGGCCGCGGTGATTTGTCGTAGACACCCCCCCCCCAATAGAGGGTAAACCACAAAGCACATCCTGACATGAAAATAACCAAACTCATAGAAACGTGGGGCCAGGTTTTAAATCTGCCTGGCTAAACGGGTAGTATAAACACAGCTCATGCAGAGGTGGGTTTCAGCAGGTTCTGACCAGTTCTGGAGAACCGGTAGTGGAAATTTTGAGTAATTCGGAGAACCAGTAAATACCACCTCTGACTGGCCCCGCCCCCATCTATTCTCTGCCTCCCAAGTCCCAGCTGATCGGGAGGAAATGGGGATTTTGCAGTAAGCTTCCTCTGGATTGGGGAGGGAATGGAGATTTTACAGTATCCTTCTCCTGCCACACCCACCAAGCCACACCCACAGAACCAGTAGTAAAAAAATTTGAATCCCACCACTGAGCTCATGGTATGTATACCAACTCATGGCAGAGTTGGTATCGGAATTCAGGTATTCCCAGATTAAGTTCACATCAATCCTAACACCCCATCCCTGGCCTGTTCTGTTTCCCCTTGCCCAAGGGAAGCAAGGAGTGGCAACAAAGCATCCTACCTCCAGCTGTAGGTCCCGGTTCTTCATCAGGGCCACGTTCTTCTCCTCACTCTGCTTGGTGTACTTCATGGCCAGCTTGTAGTTCTCCTCTCGGCACAGCATCAGTTCCTTGCTGAGGGAGTCCCTCTCCTCCTTCACCTTGTGCGCCCGCTCCTGGTACTTGCGCAGGACGCTGTCCCTCACCCTCATCTCCTTGATGGTGTCCTCCTTGGTGCTGAGGGTCACGTTCAGCTCCTGGACCTTCTGCCTCTCTTCTCGGACGGCCGCCTGCAGCTTTGAGACCTCGCTCATCAGCACTTCCATCAGGCCAGACTCTCCCGCTGTGTCTGCAGAGCAGAGGAACCCTGGTGGGTGAGAGCAAAGCGGGGACCCAAAGAGCACAACAGAGGTAGACCAAGGTGTTCCCCAAGTTTCATTACTTTGCCAGACGCCTCCCATTGCTGAAATCTTGACTGTCAAGCTTCAAAAGACATTTTTGCTATTGCAACTATTATCACTTCTCAGCTTGCCAATGAACCATGGGGGGGAGGGGGGAGGGGGGAGGGAAAGGGTACATAGAAAGTAAGAAAGTTTCAGGCATCAAGATGGGAACCAAGGACACTTCAGCAGGCGTTTGCCAGAACTTTACCAGACATTCCCATAACAATATCAAGAAACTCCATTGGATGTGAGTTGTGGGGGAGGGAAAGGGTACATAGAATGTAAGAAAGTTCCAGGCATCAAGGTGGGAACCTTCAGCAGATGTTTACCAGACGTTCCCATAACAATGCCAAGAAACTCCAATGGACAATGTGAGGTGGGGAGGAGCGAAAGGTGTTGTGACCCCGACTCCCGAGCCTGTCCTAACAGAGGAAGAGGACTCAGAAGGTGATGGGGAGGAACTGACAAGGCCTCCCTCTCCAGGACCCTCCTTTCTGGCAATGCCTCAGGTTCTATCCGAAGGCCCAGAGGAACAACCTGGGATGTGCCTGGAAGAAGGCATTTCGGAGCACCCATTGATAGAGAGTGATACTGATGAATCCTGGCTTGATCCCAGGCAGCGTCGGAGGGAGAAGCGTGCGCAGCAAAGGAAGAGGCGTGGCAGGACCATGGATTGAGCTGAGTCACTGAGCCACGCCCCACAAGGGATAAAAGGGGGTGTGATTGCTCGGCAGGCTTTGTGACAGACAAACTTTTAAACTCTAAAGAGTCACATCGTGAATCCTGCACTTTGGCTCAGATATATTTTGGACTAAACTCTTGTGGATAATTTGTCACTCTGGAAACGGACTGCAGATAAGGCCTCTCCTGCTTTTTGGGAGTACTAATTGGATTTGGCAGGCGTTTTACAAGTAGCTGCCAGAACTCTCATCTGCCAGGAATTCTGGTCTGTTTATACAATACATTATTGGCAGGTGTGTTGGATATTGCATTTGTCTGTGTGAGGACGGGGGACAGAACAAAAGGGTACATAGAATGTAAGAAAGTTCCAGGCATCAAGGTCGGAACCAAGGACACTTCAGCAGGTGTTTGCCAGAACTTTACCAGACGTTCCTATAACAATACCAAGAAACTCCATTGGACAATGTGACTTGGTCTCATAGAGGGAGGGAGAACCTGAACTTGAATTACGTGGGTCTGTGTGGGAATGAGTTAGGTCTGGTTTTGCTTTCATTCTCTGCCGAATGAAGAGTACACTATTTGCATGAAGAGATTGGATCGTCTCGTCAGTGCTTGCTAGATTGGGTTCATCAATCAGAACCTTGACATTGACTTCAGTTGACCAAAGATGGAACTGTGATGTCAGCAGAAGACCTCAGGAGAGCTACCAGAACAAGTATTACCTATTATCATGGAGAAGACCCGGGTGGGCTCGTTGCCTGTTATTTTCTTGTAGAGATGTGGGTAGTATAACTCCAGACTCTCCAGGAAAGCCACAAACCCCTTTTTGCCCGTCCTCTGGAGGAGATCTAGGAGCAGTCCTGAAAAAGATGGACAGAGCACAAACTGTTTAAAACCTCAATTTCTGGACTGGACAGATGGTTGAATTCAGTGGTCCAGATCGTTCCTGCACAAAGTAATTTCTAATCTTTTGCCTCTCTTTAAATACCTAAAGATAACAAAGACATTCCAGATGGGCTCTTCGAAGCCCAGTTATACATAAATAATAGTAACAGACTTGGAAGGACCTTGTAGGTCATCTAGACAAACACACACCCCACCCAACCAAGCAGGAGGCTTGATGCGACACTCAATTCTCAAGAAACAGATTTCTCCATAGCTTCCTGTCAGATAAATATGTTCATATGGAGCCTATGAGATACAAAGTGCGACTTTATCTTAGCTTAATTTCAGATTTCTACTAAAGTGTGAAATTTACCAAGTATTACTGATCTTTTTTTCGGGGGAAATCGGACTAGATGACTTACAGTTTCCCTTCCAACTCTGTTATTCTTATTCTAAAAAAGCTCCCCTAATTGCAGTTATGAATGATGAAATGCAAAATTCAAAATGATTTTATTTTATTTATTTATTTATTTATTAAATTTTTATACCGCCCCCTCTCCCGAAGGACTCGGGGCGGTGAACAGCCAAAATTAAAAACACACAATACAAATATTAAAATACATTAAAACAGAATTAAATTATCTTAGGCTTCTCCAATTTAAAACCCCATTACCCATAAAATTCACCAATTAAAAAATTTTTTTTTTAACCCAGCCCGGCTTGCTGAAATAAAAACGTCTTCAGGGCCCGGCGGAAGGTCCGGAGATCCGGGATTAGTCGTATCCCTGGGGGCAGTTCATTCCAGAGGGCGGGTGCCCCCACAGAGAAGGCTCTTCCCCGGGGGGTCGCCAGCCGACATTGCCTGACAGACGGCACCCTGAGGAGACCCTCTCTGTGGGAGCGTGTTGGCCGGTGGGAGGTTATCGGAGGCAGAAGGTGGTCTCGTAAATAACTGGGTCCTAAGCCATGGAGCGCTTTGAAGATGAGAACCAACACCTTGAAGCGCACTCGGAAGACCACCGGAAGCCAATGCAGCTCGCGCAGGAGAGGTGTCACGTGGGAGCGCCATGCCGCCCCCATAAGTACCCGCGCGGCCGCATTCTGCACCAGTTGGAGCCTCCGAGTGCTCCTCAAGGGGAGCCCCTTGAGGATCAGAAGAAAGGAGGAGTCAAGAGTTTTGCAGCCACCGAAACCCTCAATTTTAGCCACAGGTGTTAACAGAGATAAGTGTCCGGCATCGAGGCCATCACTCTGAAGTTTATGATTTTAACACCATGCAGAAAATATAGTATTTTTCAGAGTATAAGATGCACTTTTCCCCCCTAAAAGAGGGTGAAAATTTGGGTGCGTCTTATACACCGAATGTAGCCCCACCCACCCGCCAGCCCCCACCCTTTGGCCTCTGCCTCCCAGCAATTTGCCTCCTTGCAGCAAATAGCAAACAGCCCGTTTCAGCTTCAGCACAGCCTGATTAGCACAAGCAGCTGATTGTCAGTTGGATCGGCCTCCCGACCACCAGCTGTTTCAGGCTGCTGGAATTGCCATTGTCTATTGCTGCATTTTCGGCCTCTGCTGTTTGCTGTTTGCTGCAAGGAGGCAAATTGCTGGGAGGCAGAGGCAGATTTTTTTTTCTTGTTTTCCTCCCCAAAAAAGGTAGGTGTGTCTTTTTTTTTTTTATTTTATTTTATTTTTATTTTTTTTTTTTTTAAATTTGATTTTATTATAACATATAGTGATACAATCGGTACATTTTCGGTTCATTGGTGCAGTTATATACATATATACATCTACATACATTATTGCTTGTCTTTTGTTGATATTGTTTCTTGAAGCTAGATTTAATTTCAAACACTTAAAAATAATAGTGCTCAACTCCCTAAGACTAAATCTAATACTATTCATATTCATATAGATTTTGTTAATTAGTTAAAATTTAATCTCTATTACCTTCTTTATTTCTTTCCCCCATCCATTCGTACCACATGTCCCACACGCTATAAAATTCTGAATCTTCTCTGTCATTAATTTCTGAAGTCAATTTGTTCATTTCGGCGCACTCCAATATTTTTCCAATAACATGTTCTTGAGGTGGTATTTGTTTTTCTTTCCAATACTGGGCAAAGGAAATTCTAGCGGCTGTCAGAATATGTATAATTAAATACTTTTTCTTTTTTGCATATTCAGTTTTCAAAATTCCCAGGAGAAAAGCTTTTGGGTCAAAATCAAAATTTTCTTTTATTATTTCTCTAATCCACACCCATATCATCCTCCAGAATTTTTGTGCCTGATTACATGTCCACCAGCAATGATAAAAAGTACCCTGCTGATGGTCACATTTCCAACATTTAGGGCTCGAATTGGGGTAGATCTTCGCTATCCTGGCTGGGGCCATATGCCATCTATAAAACAGCTTGTATTGGTTTTCCTTATAAGCCGTCGCCTTTGTCATTTTAAGGTTATTATTCCATATTGAATCCCATTCGTTCAAATTTATATTCTGTCCTATATTTTTGGCCCATGCTAACATCGGTTCTTTAACTACTTCCTCTGCCATATCGTACTCCAATAAGTAATTATATAATTTAGCTAAAATTTTGTCGTCCGTACCCATCCATATCTTATCAAATCCATTTATGCTCATTTCAATGCCAAATTCCTCCTTATCTTTTTTATATCTGGATTTAATTTGGTTATATGGCCACCAGTCTATAGAAATACCTTGTTCCATCAATTCTTCCCTTGTTTTAAGGTTCCCTCCCCCATCTAATAATTCATTGTATCTGAACGTTTTACCCATTTCTAATACATTTGGATATATTATAGCCTCCATGGTGGAAAGCCATCTCGGAATTTTCCTATAGTGCTTCTGTCTCATCTCTCCCCATATTTGTATCAAGATCTCCCTTATTTTATGTCTATGGAAGTAAGTTTTTATCTTCTTCCCAGTATCCCAGAGATATGCATGCCAACCCTTCTGGAGATCATACCCTTCTAGAGTTAACAGTCTTTTATTTCTTAGGGTTGCCCATTCTTTCAGCCATACTAGGTTTGCAGCTTTTTGATATAACTCCCTGTTGCAATATTTTCAGGATCAGACTCAATAAAGATAATAGAAGTTATAGGTTTAAATATAATTCTCTTTAATCATAATAGGCATTCTATATTCGCTGAATATTCAAGATAGAAGCAAGGAAAATGGGGAGGATGGCTCCTTTTATATACAAGGGGCGGAGTCAAGAATGGGAGTGGTAAATTATGAATACATTAAAGCTCAAGTAATAAGTTAACCCCTGATGTTCCATATATACATTATTTACACATTAGAGAATAAGGCATTTACATCTGACAAATCCCCCTCTAAATGCCGGTTCGTTATACAACACCAGTTACATTCAGATTCAGGACAATATAATACATATAATTTAGAAGTTAAATATTTGTGTTGTTTAGAAGGTAAGGGTTTTGTTAATATGTCAGCTAATTGTTCAGAAGTATCACAATGTATTGCTTTGATGAATCCGTCTTGAGATAGTTGTCTCACGTGCTTAAATTTTATATCAATATGCCTGGACCTTTGTCCAATTGCATCGGATCTAGAAATTTCAATGGCCGCTTTATTATCTTCATGCATAATAAAGGGTAAAGTAGGTTTCTTCCAAACATCTGTGATCAAATCATTGAACCATACAAGGTTATTTGCAGCTTTAGACAAGCAAACATATTCTGCTTCTGTGGTAGAGGTGGCTACCAGTTCTTGTTTACCAGTATACCAGTAAACTGGACAATCGTTCAATAGAAAAACATAACCAGAGGTACTCTTTCTGCATGATGTATCACCGGCCCAATCTGCATCAGCATAACAAGTAATTTTTGGTTCTTTGTCATTATTGGGTTCCAATATTAAACAAAAATCTAATGTACTTTTCAGATATCTTAAAATTCTTTTGACAGCTTCCCAATGATACAAGGTTGGTTTGCTAACATATCTTGACAATAAATTGAGAGGTAATGCAATATCTGGCCTAGTCCAATTAGATATATAAAGGAGTGAACCTATAATTGATCTGTAAAATGTGTTGTCTTTAAACTCAGGGGAAGATTCATCATTGTTTCTAAGAAAATCAGTTTGCATAGGTGTGTCACATGTTTTGGCATTATTTAAGTTACATTTGTTTAGGAGTTCAATGATTTTATCTTTCTGAGTAAGTTTGAATCCCCTTTTTGTTTTGTTAATTTGTACACCAAGGTATTTATTCACTCTACCTAGTGATTTCAATGAGAAGTGTTCGTTTAACTTATTTACAAAGATTTCCCTGCTCTCTTTATGCTTTCCAATATATAAAATATCATCCACATAAATTAATACAAATTCAATATGATCATTACTCTTTTTTACAAAGAAACAGTTATCAGCAGTGGTGGCGTTGAAATCCATGGTCTTTAGTACTTTTACCAAACAATCGTACCATCTTTTGCCAGATTGCTTCAATCCGTACAGACTCTTATTTAGTAACCAAATTTCGTTCTTATTAGTGTATTGACTGTGTGGTGCTCTTACATATATTTCCTTATCTAATTTTGCATGTAAGTATGCAGTCTGTATGTCATATTGAAACACGTCTAGATTGAGTGCAGATGCTACTACAAGAGCTGTTTTGACACTCTCTGTTCTCACTGTGGGTGAATATGTGTCAGTATAGTCTTCTGGATATTTTTGTGCATAACCTTGTGCAACTAGTCTGGCCTTGTATAAGGTATTACCTCCTTCTAAATTCTTAATTTTATAAATCCACCTGGTACCTATAATTGTTTTATCCTTAGGTGCGATCGCAGGTGTGAATACATTTAATCCTTGTAAACTTTTCATTTCTTTTTCCATAGCTAGTTCCCATTTTTCTCTTTCTTCACGGGGAAGTTTCAATACTTCCTCATATGTATTAGGTGTTATTTGTTCCCCATCCATATGCATAATATAATCTTTGTATTTATTTGGTATTTGGTTTCTATTATTTCTAATATTTCTTTCAGGTTTGCTATGGTTGTCATGCAAATATCTGGCTTCCTTTTTTGTTAATGTGTCTGTCTTTATTTTATGCTGACTATTTGTCCAAGTTTTGGTTTTGTTCTTACTTTTGCTAATATTTTGATTTTCTGTTGTTCCTTCCTCGCAAGGTATATTATCTTTGCTTTTATTAGGAAAAATTTCATTAAGGTGCAACTTAGACCAATTGGCCTGCTCATGAAATACAGCTGTTCTGGATACTATAAATTTGTTATTATTATCGATGAATCTGTACCCTTTGGTTCCAGTTTCGTATCCCATGAATCTTAATCTCCTGGATACGTTTTCTCCCTTTCTCCTCAATTGTTTAGGTATGTGCACGTCTGCAGTAACTCCAAATATGTGCATGTGTGCTAATTTAGGTTTTCTATTGTACATCACCTCATATGGTGTCTTATTCACAATACTGGACCATGTTCTATTTTGAGTGTAATTTGAATAATGTAAGGCTTCTGACCAAAATTGTTTGCCTAAACCAGCATCCTCTAATGTGCATCTAATCATGGTTTGTAGTGTGGAGTTCTTTCTCTCTGCAATCCCATTTTGAAAGGCAGAAAATGGATTGGACGTGAAATGTAGCATCCCTCTATCCTTTAACCATTGGGAGAATTCTTTAGACATGAATTCACATCCCCTATCTGTCATAATTTGTTTTATTCTGATATTATGTTGTGTTTCTATGCGTTTGTAGAATTCCTTAAATTTCTGAAAGGTTTCATCCTTGTGCTTTAATGTGTAAACAAAACCATAGCGACTGTAATCATCCACTATTGTTAGGAAGTAACGTTTTCTATAGGTAATTGATGGAGTTAATGGACCAACTAAGTCCATATGTACCAAATCAAAAATATTGTTAGTTGATCTGTTAGATTTTTTTGGTCTGGGACTGGTTTTTAGTTTGGTGGATTTACATACTGAGCATTCTAAATAATTTTCACAATTTTTTATTTTTACACCTTCTGCGTGTTCAGTCATTTTTTGTACTACAGGAAAGCTTGCATGTCCTAACTTCCTGTGTAAGATATGAGCACACTCATCATGAATTGGTTTACCTATTTTTGGTTTCTTCTCATTGTGTGTATTTTTGTTATCATGAGTTATTTTACATTCATCATTGTCACTGTTACTGACATTTTCATCATCTGCTTCAATACAATCTTCCATATTTGAATCAATGTTATGTAACCATCTTTCTTTGGTTATCAGATAGGGTAGACCCCCTTTTATCATCACAGTGCCTATATTTGTTTTGTTCTTTTCTATAGTTGCTTTCCCCTTTGAGAAAACTATATTGATGTCAGATTCTCTGCTTAGTTTTATAGCACTTAGTATGTTGTGAGGTATTTCTGGGATTAATAATACCCCCTCTATTTTCCCTAAACCAGGCAAGGTCACATTTCCTCTGCCTAATACTTGAACCTTTTCTTGATTAGCTACCTTTATCACAAACTTATCTTCTGTAAATGAAGATAATATACTTTTGTTATTAGTGGTGTGATTTGTTGCACCAGAATCAATAAGCCAATTATTGTTCTCATCTTGTTGTGTTTTGGTGCTGTCTTGTTTATTTAGCCCATTTAGTGACCCAGATTTTCTCTCTTTTGAATTTTCTCTACCCCCTTTACTTTCTCTGTAGTTTGGTGGGTTTCTATATTTGTGTCTATCTGTGGAAGATTGTCTGTAATTGTATTTGTTCCTATATTCTGGCCTATGTCTCTCCCTTGGGACTTTGGGACAGTCTCTTTTACTGTGTTCCCTGGATCCACAATTGTGGCATCTAAAGGCCTCATTATATTTATCTTGAAAGACTACTTTCCTAAAAGGTTTGTGTTCTGTTTGGTTATTGGAACGATTTTTTCTTGAATTGTCTTCTGCTATCAATTTGTTAGATAGACTTTCTATTGATAAATATCCCAAATTAATGGTATCTAAGTGTGACATAAAGCTATCCCATGATGGATCAAGTGAATTGATAATAACACTTTTCATAGTTTGATCTGAAATCACTTCCCCCCTCAATTGCAGCTCAGCTCTTATTTTGTTTAGATTTATCAAATGTTCACTTATAGAAACCCCTGGTTTCACTCTAGAAGAAAAGAAATCCTTAGACATTCTTGTGGTTGTGGCTACGCTATCGCTGTGAAATAGATTAAACATGCATTGAATTATTTCTGATACAGTTAGGTTTGGTTTGATGCTATGATACATTGCAGGAGACACGCTAGAAATTATTATGAAAAATGCTCTATGATGTAAACAGTCTATTTTTAAAGTCCAAGGTCTTCTTGGAGGACTAGTTATAAAGAATAGTAAATTTTCTTTCATAAAAATAACCTGAAGCTGTTGGTACCACTCTTGTAAATTAATGCCATCAACTCTAAGTTTTGGGAAGTCACTGGGTAAGTTCCCCACATTATTCTGTCCATTACTTACAACCTGAGGCAGTCCGTGGTCTCTCAAGTGCAGGAAATTACAGAACGGCATTGGGATGCTTGTAACGAGTCTGCGCGGTTCTCTGGCCAGTTCAAGTCTTTCGGGGCCGTCTACGTAGTTTTGCACATGCGCGTTGCTCATTTCTTCTTTGGCGCCGTTGTGGAAGGTTCTCTCCATTTCAGCTCTCTCGATCCGCTCCTCTTCAGATGAGTCGGTCTCTGGCTCGGTTTTTGGGGCTTTGGTGATGGCGGCGGTTCTTCTCTTTCTCTTGTGTGTGCTGGCACTCGATTCTGTCTGCGGTGTAGGACGGAATCGGCATGGCTCTCTGGGCTCGGGTGTCGTAGTTTTCGAAGTCAGGATGGGAGCGTGCAGGTCTTGAGTTGTCGGTTTGATTGCTTGCTTCTTCGTTGATGTCTTAGAAATTTTCAATCTTGGCCCAAAAGCAGCAAAAAGTGTTTTCATTGCTGACTCTACTTGAGACTTTGTTAAATCGTCTTCACTTTCTGATTTTGGTTCATCTGAAGAGTTTGAGACTTCTTTTTCACTTTCTTCGTCTGATAGCGTTTTTCGCGCCAGAAATTTTGAACTGAGCGTTTTGATTGGCTCTGCTTCACTCTCTTTTGAAGTTCGTTGAAACCAAGATGGCTGCCGTTCAAAATTTCGCGCGGGGTCACATCTTTTCTTTTTTACAACTATTTTCTCAGTAGTCATTTCACTCACAGTTTTTTGATCTTTGGGTTTTTCTTTAATGATGTTTTTCTCTCTCGCTGCTCCGCTGTTCCTCAGCATCTCCTGGAGGTCCGCGATGAGGCTTTCATCATTCTTTTGGCTTTTTAGTATTTTTAATATTTCTGACCTGAGTTCGTTATTTTCTATCTCGATTTCTTCCTGGTCGTTATTTTCACTCATCAGTTCTTCTTCTTCAGTGGTGTATTCTTCGGATTCTCTCGAAATCGCATTAGTGGATTCGTTGATCATCTCTTGATCAGTTTCTATTTCTTTGCTGTAGGCCCTGGTGTTGGGCCTATCTTTCTTGGACATTTTTAACTACTTATTGAGTCAATTAACCATCCTCTGCTACCAGCTTGTTGCAATATTTTCAGGATCAGACTCAATAAAGATAATAGAAGTTATAGGTTTAAATATAATTCTCTTTAATCATAATAGGCATTCTATATTCGCTGAATATTCAAGATAGAAGCAAGGAAAATGGGGAGGATGGCTCCTTTTATATACAAGGGGCGGAGTCAAGAATGGGAGTGGTAAATTATGAATACATTAAAGCTCAAGTAATAAGTTAACCCCTGATGTTCCATATATACATTATTTACACATTAGAGAATAAGGCATTTACATCTGACACTCCCATTTAGGTAATCCGAAACCCCCTCTTTCCTTCTTGTCCTGTAAATTCCTAAATGCTATCCTTGGTTTCTTTCCCTCCCAAATAAATTTCCTGATGATGCTATTGAGCTCCAGAAAGAATTTTTTATCTAATTTAACAGGGACCGTTCGGAATAGATACAATAACTTGGGTAATATGCTCATTTTTATTGCCGCGATTCTGCCTAATAATGATATCTGTAGTCTTCCCCACTTTTCCAGATCCTGTTTAATATTTCTAATCAATGGTAAATAATTATCCTCTCTGAGGTAGGTAGGTGTGTCTTATAGTCCGGAGCGTCTTATACTTATACCATATATAAAAATACGGTACTTTCTGATGTTGATGGTGAAGGGAAACAGTAATAAGGATATAATAAATATATCTTTGGCATTCTGGTGACTCAGGTATATTTTGGGACCTTACAATGGCTTGACTCATTTTAATATGCCCTGCTTTAGACAGTTTTATATATTCTTCAAAAAGATTCTAAGAGAAGAGTTGACTTTCTTCTTGTTGTGGAATTGCTACTGTTCTTGAGGAAGGCAGGAAGATGGCTTCCCAGATGGGCCAGAGGTTTCAGCCACGGGGATTGCAGTGAAGCTCAATTTTAAGGAGGAGAATTTGGAAAAAGGATGAAAAGGAAAAGAGGCAGAAGACTTTCTGGTCCCTGTCAGGTTCTCCCCAGGAAGAAAGAAGGATGGAAGATCAGATAAGGTTGCCTCGCTCCTTTTGCTTCTGATTCTTACAAAGGGTGCCAGCTAAAACTCTCTCCTGGAAGCTTCTTGTTTGATATCTACGAGATTCTCCGTCCTCCAGGTCATGGTTGTCCCAAAGGTCCTTTTTCCAAGAGGCAACTGGACTTTTCTGGTTTTTCTTTGAAGACGTTTCGCTTCTCATCCAAGAAGCTTCTTCAGCTCTGACTGGATGGTGGGGAATGGAAGGATTTATACTCCTTGCAGCTGGTCATTTGCATCCTTCTATTCTCCACCATCCTGTCAGAGCTGAAGAAGCTTCTTGGATGAGAAGAGAAACGTCTTCAAAGAAAAACCAAAAAGTCCAGTTGCCTCTTGGAAAAAGCACTTTTGGGACATTCTTGTTTGATATGTTGTGCAAACTCAGATTCCTTGCAAAGCCAGAAAATCGGCGGGTACCTGTTTTCCTTTTCCGGAGTACCAGGCTGGGATCATTCAGGACCTGCTCCTCGTCATCGTGGTTGATGACTCGGCACTGCCGGAGGTAAGGCGTTATTCTGAAAGGGTCGATCACCGAAATCAGCTTCACACGGAAGCTTTCTAGGTTGTTCCAACAAGTTTCACCATCCTCATCCTCCGGGTCCGACATGGTGGAGGCAGAAAAGCTGAAGCTGGACTCAGGATCTTCTCAGAAAATGCAGGAGGGGGTTATCTCCAACTGGGAAGAAAATGGGACATTAGCAGAATAATAGCTTCTTCATGAACTTTCCTTCCTTCCTTCCTTCCTTCCTTCCTTCCTTCCTTCCTTCCTTCCTTCCTTCCTTCCTTCCCCTCCCTATCTCCCACCCAAGTTGTCTCTGACATCATTACATCTCTCTCTTTCTCTCTCTCCCTCCCTCCCTCTCTCTCTCTCTCCCCTTGTCCACTTTCTATCCATCTGTGTTTACAAATATGTGAATAAATTTCTTTGCTGCTTTCTAGTTATTGTCTCGGGTAGTTCCATATGCAAACATGCACTGTTTATAACAATTCTATTCCACTATTTCAATCAATCAATTGGAATAGCACTGGAAGGGACCATGAAGGTCTTCTAGTCCAACCCCCTGCTTAAGGAGGAGACCCTATACCCGTGATGCCGAACCTGTGGCTAATTCTGCCCACTGCCAGGAGTTCAATCTGTCCAGCGTGTGTTAGGACATCAGCTGTACATTCCTATGAATAACAGAATTTTGGTGTGCAATAATCTAATCTCTAGATCAGTGATGTCTAACCTTTTTGTTGTTGCGTGGCAAAAGCAAAGCGTGTGCGACCCCCTGCATGCGCCCCGCCCCCTGCATGACTCCCATGCATGCACGCGTGACCCCTGTGCATGCACATGTGACACACATATGCACACAACTCCCCTGCGCTCCCATGCCCACCACGTATGCATGCACAACCCCCCATGCTCCCCCGTGCATGCATGTGACCCCCCACATGCGGCCTGCCCTCCGCATTCACACGCAACCCCCGCGCATCCATGCAGGGCCCCGTACATGCATGTGCAAACCCCCACGCATGCATGTGCATCTCCTGCATGTCCCCCACCCCCCATGCATGCGCGGCAGAGACCCGAAAAGCAGCTGGATGGCGGGAGGTGTGCGCACATCACCCGGTGGAGCTGGTCTGGGGTGACGGCTCGTGTGCCCACAGGAGAGGGCTCTGGGTGCCACCTGTGGCACACATGCCATAGATTCGCCATTACGGCTGTCAAGTATTTGCAAGCCATTGGCACATGTGTCATATAGACACCAGTGGAGGCAGAGAGTGTCTCCACCCCTATGTGGAAAGGAGGGGCTTACCCTGAGTATAAAACCCCCTCCAACCTTTTCCACCTCTCTCGCTCTCTCCATCTCTCTCTTTTCATGTTTGCGCCTCATGAGACTTGATCTCTGTTGTACATGGTTTTGTTTTTTTTTGCTTTTAATTTATATGCCGCCCTTCTCCGGAGACTCAGGGCGGCTTACAATGCATTAAGCAATAGCCTTCATACTTTTGTATATTTTATACAAAATCAGCTTATTGCCCCCACAAACTGGGTCCTCAATTTACCTACCTTAGAAAGGATGGAAGGCTGAGTCAACCTTGAGCCTGGTAAGATTCGAACCTGCAGTAATTGCAAGCAGCTGGTCTTAATAGTGCTTAGTCCACTGTACTATAGGCTCATAACTATAGTTAATATGATTTATCATATGAATAAATATGTTTAAGACATTTATTTATGCATCTGCCTCTGAACTCTTCTATGCTCCTGGGTATTTCTACGATCCCAAATTCCACAACGGCTCTAGATTCTAATATAATAAACAGAATAGCCAAAAGCCGTGCCATAGATGACCAGGGTTGTTCTTGGCACTGGCACAGCTTGGTAACTGATCTGCTTATTTCTCAGATTGATAGAGCTGCCCATCTGAGCAGAAGTGACCCTCGGCCGCATGCAACGATCCAATCAAACTAATATAAAAGCAATTATTCTAAATACAGCCAAAAAATATAGACATTTAGTATTAAAAACATGAAAACATTAAAATCCACAAACCACAAATGTAGAGAGGATTATCCAGACATCACTGACAATAAGGGAATCACCTTAAATTGTAATCACTTCCCCAGGACCTCGGAGCCTGGGGTGTAACCAGGGATGAAATGTAAAATTTGTTACTACCGGTTCTGTGGGCATGGCTTGGTGGTGGTGGGAGGTAATGCGACTGGGTGGGCGTGGCCAGCTTTTTTTTTTTTTTAACTTTTCAAAGCATTTTTTCTAATGCTTTGAAAAGCCTCTGCCGATCAGGCAACTCAGCTGGGATCGTCAGAGACTTTTCAAAGCATTTTTTTTACCACCTCTTCGGCCAAGAGGTTGCAGAAAAAAATGCTTTGAAAAGCCTCTGACGATCCCAGCTGAGCCGCAGGATCATCAGAGGCTTTTTTTTTTAACTTTTAAAAGCATTTTTTCACCCAAAGAGATTGTAGAAAAAATGCTTTTAAAAGTTTAAAAAAAAAAAGCCTCTGATGAGTGGGGTAAGCGAGTGGCGACCGGGTCGGGGACCGGTTTGGGGGCGTGGCCAGCCAATGTTATTACCGGTTCTCCGAACTACTACAAATTTTTACTACTGGTTCTTGCGAACCGGTGCGAACCGGGAGCAACCCACCACTGTTCCAGATACTCTTCCAGGGCAGCTGTCAAGCCCGGATATCAGGAAACTCAGGCAGTCCAAAAGAATGTAAGGATTTATTGCAAGCTTAAATTTTATGTACACTGAGAGCATATGCACCAAGACAAATTCCTTGTGTGTCCAATCACACTTGGCCAATAAAGAATTCTATTCTTTTCTAAACTCTCTACAACTGTTCTGTCTCCGTCCCACGCACACACACACCAACAGACGTCCAAGAGTTAAAAACCAAACCAGCCGACAAAATCCTTATCCTTTTGATAACGGAACTTGGCAGCAACCTAGTGGCTGCCTGCCAAGAGTTTTTTACTCACAAAGGGAAGAGATAACTTCTCTCCGCCTTTGGTACATTAAAGTAAAATGTTCAATAATTACAGAGTAACTTAAGTCCAAAGATAATCCAGCAAAGTCTATAGCAAAAGTCCGGCAATGCAGAATGGCGTGGAAGCTTTCAGCTTTGTTCGTCACAAGGCTTGACTGGCCACCACGCTCCCTTTTATACCCTGTGGGGTGTGGTCCAGTGACTCAGCCTAATCTCTGGCACGCCTTTTCTTCTGTTGCGCGCGCTTATCTCTCCGACGCTGGCGTGGATCCAGCCAAGACTCATCCCCGTCACTGTCCGACTGCGCCTGCGCGGGGATACCTGGCTCCTGGCCAATCTCTGCTCTGTCGGGAGACACCTGAGGCATTGCCAGAGAGGAGGGTCCTGGAGAGGGAGGCCCGGCTTCTCCTTCCCTTTCGGAGCCTGTTGCAATATTTTCAGGATCAGACTCAATAATGATAATAAGAGTTAGAGGTTTAAATATATTTCTCTTTAATTATAACAGGCATTCTATATTCACTGAATATTCACAGATAGAAGCTAGGAAAATGGTGAAGGTGGCTCCTTATATATACAAGGGGTGGAGCCAAGAATGGGAGTGGTGAATTATGAATACATTAGGAACCAAAGAATAAGTTAACCCCCGATGTCCCATATATACATTATTTACACATTAGGGAATAAGGCATTTACATCTCACAAATCCCCCTCTAAATGCCGGTTCGCTATACAACACCAATTACATTCAGATTCAGGACAATATAAGACATATAATTTTGATGTTAAATATTTGTGCTGTTTAGAAGGTAAAGGCTTCGTCAATATGTCAGCTAATTGTTCAGAGGTATCACAATGCACTGCTTTGATAAATCCATCTTGAGACAATTGTCTCACATGCTTAAATTTTATATCTATATGCCTGGACCTTTGTCCAATGGCATCGGATCTGGATATTTCAATGGCTGCTTTATTATCTTCATGCATAACAAAAGGCAAAGCAGGTTTTTTCCAAACATCTGAAATCAAATCATTAAACCATACAAGGTTATTTGCAGCTTTGGACAAACAAACATATTCCGCTTCTGTGGTCGAAGTGGCTACAAGTTCTTGTTTACCAGTGTACCAGTAAACTGGACAGTCATTTAATAGAAAAATATAACCAGAAGTGCTCTTTCTGCATGATATATCTCCAGCCCAATCCGCATCTGCGTAACATGTAAGTTTTGGTTCTTTACCATTACTAGGTTCTAATACTAAGCAAAAGTCTAATGTACTTTTCAGATATCTTAGAATTCTTTTGACTGCTTCCCAATGATACATTGTTGGTTTGCTAACATATCTTGACAATAAGTTGAGTGGTAATGCAATATCTGGCCTGGTCCAATTAGATATATAAAGAAGTGAACCTATGACTGATCTATAAAATGTATTATCCTTGAATTCAGGGGAAGATTCATCAGTGTTTCTAAGGAAATCAGTTTGCATAGGAGTGTCACAGGATTTGGCATTGTTTAAATTGCATTTGTTCAGAAGTTCAATGATTTTATCTTTCTGAGTAAGTTTGAATCCCCTTCTAGTTTTGTTAATTTGTACACCAAGGTATTTGTTTACTTTACCTAGAGATTTCAACGAGAAATGTTCGTTTAGCTTATTTACAAAGGTTTCTCTTCTCTCCTTGTGTTTTCCTATATATAAAATATCATCTACATAAATTAATACAAATTCAATATGATCATCACTCTTTTTTACAAAGAAACAGTTATCAGCAGTGGTAGCGTTGAAATCCATGGTCTTGAGTACTTTTACCAAGCAATCGTACCATCTTTTGCCAGATTGCTTTAATCCGTATAGACTCTTGTTCAATAGCCAAATTTCATTCTTATTAGTGTATTGACTGTGTGGTGCTCTTACATATATTTCCTTATCTAGTTTTGCGTGTAAATACGCAGTCTGTATGTCATATTGAAATACATCAAGATTGAGTGCAGATGCCACTACTAGAGCTGTTTTAACACTCTCTGTTCTCACTGTGGGGGAGTATGTGTCAGTGTAGTCCTCCGGATATTTTTGTGCATAACCTTGTGCAACCAATCTAGCTTTGTATAGAGTATTGCCTCCTTCTAGATTCTTAATTTTATAAATCCACCTGGTACCTATAATCGTTTTATCTTTAGGTGCAATCGCAGGTGTAAATACATTTAGTCCTTGCAAACTTTCCATCTCTTTTTTCATAGCTAGTTCCCATTTTTCCTTTTCTTCACGAGGGAGTTTTAATACTTCCTCATATGTATTAGGTGTCATTTGTTCACCATCCATATGCATTATGTAATCTCTGTATTTATTTGGTACTTGATTTCTATTGTTTCTAATAGCTCTTTCGGGTTTGCTATGGTTATCATGCAAATATCTTGCTTCCTTTTTTGTTAATGTGTCTGTCTTTATTTTGTGCTGACTATTTGTCCAAGTTTTGGTTTTGTTTTTATTTTTGTTGATATTTTGATTTTCTATTGTCCCTTCCTCACAAGATTTTGTATCTTTGCATTTATTTGGAAATATTTCATTAAGATGTAATTTAGACCAATTGGCCTGTTCATGGAACACAGCTGTTCTGGAGACTATAAATTTGTTATTATTATCAATGAATCTGTACCCTTTGGTGCCAGTTTCATATCCCATAAATCTTAATCTTCTGGATACGTTTTCTCCCTTTCTTCTCAACTGCTTAGGTATGTGTACGTCTGCAGTGACTCCAAATATGTGCATGTGTGCTAATTTGGGTTTCCTATTATACATCACCTCATATGGTGTTTTATTCACAATACTGGACCAGGTTCTATTTTGAGTGTAATTTGAATAATGTAAGGCCTCTGACCAAAATTGTTTGCCTAAACCAGCATCCTCTAATGTGCACCTAATCATGGTTTGTAGTGTGGAATTCTTTCTCTCTGCAATCCCGTTTTGGAACGCAGAAAATGGACTAGACGTGAAATGTAGCATTCCTCTATCCTTTAACCATTGGGAGAATTCTTTAGACATAAATTCACATCCCCTATCTGTCATAATTTGTTTTATTCTGATATTATGTTGTGTTTCTATGCGTTTGTAGAATTCCTTAAATTTCTGAAAGGTTTCATCCTTGTGTTTTAATGTGTAAACAAAACCATAGCGACTGTAATCGTCTACTATTGTTAGGAAGTAACGTTTTCTATAAGTGATTGATGGAGTTAATGGACCAACTAGGTCCATATGTACTAAGTCAAAAATTTTGTTAGTTGATCTGTTGGATTTTTTTGGTCTGGGACTAGTTTTTAGTTTAGTGGATTTACATACTGAGCATTCTAAATAATTTTCACAATTTTTTATTTTGACACCTTCTGCGTGTTCAGTCATTTTTTGTACTACAGGAAAACTTGCATGTCCTAACTTCCTATGCAAGATGTGAGCACACTCATCATGAATTGGTTTACCTATTCTTGGTTTCTTCTCATTGTGTGTATTTGCGTGATCATGAGATATTTTACATTCATCATTGTCACTGTTACTAACATTTTCATCATCTGCCTCAATACAATCTTCCATATTTGAATCAATGTTATGTAACCATCTTTCTTTTGTTATTAGATAGGGTAGGCCTCCTTTAATCATCACAGTGCCTACATTTGTTTTGTCCTTCTCTAAAGTTGCTTTCCCCTTTGAGAAAACTATATTGATGTCAGAATCTCTGCTTAGTTTTATGACACTTAGTATGTTATGAGGTATTTCTGGAATTAACAATACCCCCTCTATTTTTCCTAGGCCAGGCAAGGTCACATTTCCTCTGCCTAATACTTGAACCTTTTCTTGATTAGCTACCTTTATTACAAATTTATCTTCTGTAAATGAAGACAATATATTTTTGTTATTAGTGGTGTGGTTGGTTGCCCCAGAATCAATAAGCCAATTATTGTTCTCATTTTGTTGTGTTTTAGTGCTGTCTTGTTTATTTAGTCCATTCAGTGAACCAGATTTTCTCTCTTTTGAATTTTCTCTACCCCCTCTACTATCTCTGTAATTTGGTGGGCTTCTATATTTATGTCTATCTGTGGAAGACTGTCTATAATTGTATTTGCTCCTATACTCTGACCTATGTCTCTCCTTTGAGATTTTGGGACAGTCTCTTCTATTGTGTTCCCTGGACCCACAATTATGGCATTTAAAAGCTTCATTGTATTTTCCCTGGAAAGCTACCTTCCTAAAAGATTTGTGTTCTGTGTGATTGCTGGAACGATTTTTTCTTGAATTGTCTTCTGCTATCAATTTGTTAGATAGACTTTCTATGGATAAATATCCTAGATTGATGGTGTCTAAGTGTGACATAAAACTATCCCATGATGAATCAAGTGAATTGATAATAACACTTTTCATTGTTTGATCTGAAATCACTTCCCCCCTCAAATGCAGCTCAGCTCTTATTTTGTTTAGAGATATCAAATGCTCACTTATGGAAACCCCTGGTTTTACTCTGGAAGAAAAGAAATCCTTAGACATTCTTGTAGTGGTAGCTACACTATCGCTGTGAAACAGATTAAACATGCATTGAATTATTTCTGAAACAGTTAGGTTTGGTTTGATGCTATGATACATTGCAGGAGACACGCTAGATATTATTAAGAAAAATGCTCTATGATGTAAACAATCTATTTTTAAAGTCCAAGGTCTTCTTGGAGGACTAGTGATAAAGAATAGTAAATTTTCTTTCATAAAGACAACCTGGAGCTGTTGATACCATTCTTGCAAATTAATGCCATCAACTCTAAGTTTTGGGAAGTCACTGGGTAAGTTTCCCACATTATTTTGTCCATTACTTACAACCTGAGGTAGTCCGTGGTCTCGCAAGTGCAGGAAATTGCAAAACGGCATGGGGATGCTCGCAACGAGTCTGCGCGGTTCTCTGGCCAGTTCAAGTCTTTCCGGACCGTCTACGTAGTTTCGCACATGCGCGTTGCTCATTTCTTCTTTGGCGTCGTCGTGGAAGGTTCTCTCCATTGCAGCTCGCTCGCTCCGCTCCTCTTCAGACGAGTCGGTTTCTGGCTCGGTTTTAGGAGTTTTGATGGCGGCGACTGCTCTTTTCTTTCTTTTGTGTGCGTTGATACTTGATCCGGTCTGCGGTGTAGGGCGGAATCGACATGGCTCTCTGGGCTCGGGCGTCGTCGCTCTCGAAGTCAGGATGGGAGCGTGCAGGTCTTGAGTTATCGGCTTGTTCTCTAGCTTCTTCGTTGTCGCTTTGGAAATTTTTAATTTTGGCCCAAATGCAGCAAAAAGCGTCTTCATTGCTGACTTTACTTGGGATTTCGTTAAGTCGTCTTCGCTTTCTGATTCTGGTTCTTCTGAAGAGTTTGAATCTTCCTTTTCGCTTTCGTTGTCTGATAACGTTTTTCGCGCCAGAAATTTTGAACTGGGCATTTTGATTGGCTCTGCTTCGCTCACTTTGGAGGCTTGTTGGAACCAAGATGGCTGCCATTCAAAATTTCGCGCGGGATCACATCTTTTCTTTTTCATAACGACTTTCTCTGTAGTCATATCACTCACAGTTTTTTGGTTTTTGGGTTTCTCTTTAGCAATGTTTTTCTCTCTCGCTGCTCCGCTGTTTTTCAGCATTTCTTGGAGATTCGCGATGAGGCTTTCATCATTCTTCTGGCTTTTTAATAGTTTTAATATCTCTGACCTGAGTTCGTTATTTTCTATTTCGATTTCCTCCTGGTCATTATTTTCATTTATTAGTTCTTCTTCTTCAGTGGTGTATTCTTCGGATTCTCTCGAAATCGCGTTTGTGGATTCGTTGATTATTTCTTGTTCAGTTTCTATTTCTTTGCTGTAGGCCCTGGTGTTGGGCCTATCTTTCTTAGACATCTTTAAGTATTTATTGAGTCAATTAACCATCCTCTGCTACCAGCTTGTTGCAATATTTTCAGGATCAGACTCAATAATGATAATAAGAGTTAGAGGTTTAAATATATTTCTCTTTAATTATAACAGGCATTCTATATTCACTGAATATTCACAGATAGAAGCTAGGAAAATGGTGAAGGTGGCTCCTTATATATACAAGGGGTGGAGCCAAGAATGGGAGTGGTGAATTATGAATACATTAGGAACCAAAGAATAAGTTAACCCCCGATGTCCCATATATACATTATTTACACATTAGGGAATAAGGCATTTACATCTCACAGAGCCTTCTTCCTCCAATAAGACGGGCTTGGGGGTCAGAGCCACAACAACAACAGGGATGTCAGACTCAAGGCCTGGGGGGCAGGATCTGGCCCACGGGCTGCTTAGATGTGGCCTGCAGGCCCGCCCTGGAGACAGTGAAGGACTGGCCCACGGTGTCCCTGCCAGCAAAAACAGAGGCCCTTCCAAGCTCAATTTTTGCTGGCAGAGGGTTGCAGGAGCCAAAAACAGAATTTGAGAGCCTGTTTTCTCTGACAGACCGTTAGGGCCACCACTGGCACCCCCGACATGAGTGACGTCGAGCTGGGCACCCCAACCCCAGCCCCCCTGAGGTCAAACACAACCTTGATGTGGCCCTCAATGAAATCGAGGTTGACATCCCTGCTCTACAAGAATCTGAATTACAAAGCAAATTGGTGGTGAATAAGAGTCAATGGAATTAAGATAGGGTGGAATTAGATATCTTGTGGGTGCGAAGGGACTCGAGGCTGATGACGCATTTGACTCCTCCCTCAGGCTCAGCCTGGTCATCTCCTACAGCAGCCCCATGTGGAATGCATTACAGTAGTCCAATCTGGAGGTGACTAGAAGTTCCCAGTCTAGGAACAGACAAAAGTGGTGCATGTGGCATGAAGCTGTGGTAATGCCCTCCTCCTAGCCACAACTGCCACTTTCTCTTTGATCAGAGATTAGATCAGTGTTTCTCAACCTTGGAAGCTTGAAGATGGGTGGACTTCAACTCCCAGAATCCCCCAGCCAGCAGCGCTGCTGGCTGGGGGATTCTGGGAGTTGAAGTCCACCCATCTTCAAGCTTCCAAGGTTGAGAAACACTGGATTAGATGAATCTCCCAACAGAAGGAATGGAAAGTGGGTGTGAAGAAAGTTTCCACAGCCTGACAAAAATATTCCTTTGGACACCCATTTTCCAGGCTGAGTCACTGAGAAGAGGAAGACAAAGGCACCCTGTCTCGGGAGGGGAAGTCCCTGTTTCTTCAGCCCGACTTCTCCCTCATTGTTTTTCTGACTCATTTACTCAGTGAGTAACTGATATTATGGTCACCCAGGAAAGCGATTCCTTTGTCTCTCTGAAGAATCAGAGGAAGGGTCATATGTGGAGATAGGTGTGATGGACAGAAGAGAGGAATATGAATTCTGACAAACATTTATTCTTGTCTTCATTTCTTTGCCTTAAAACAAACAATATAACAGCTTTTATTCCTTTTTGCTTTTTTGCTATAATAGGGGATTTGCAATCCAGGCTTTCTTGATAGCATGGTGAGGGGGGCTGTGGTGGCAAGAGGGGAGGGCAGGGGTGAAAAGCTCCCAGTTCGGACTGGCTCGGGCAAGTAGGTAGCGATGACAGCGGGCAGTTCAGAGAACCAGTAGTAAAAATCCCTGCCCCTGTCCCCCATGCCCAGCTGAGCCGCGTGATCATCAGAGCCTTTTTTTTCTTTTAAATGGTTCTGACCAGCCAAGCTCTGACCATCCCAGCTGAGTTGCCTGCTAATCGGTAGCAAAAATCCCTCCCCCTCCCCCCCTCAGCTTGCTTACCTTAGCTGCTGGTCGCAACGCCTTGCTGTAATCCCTACAATCCATTGCATCAGCAAGCAACTGAATCTCTCTGCCTGCAATCAAGCAGGCAGGGAGTTGTGGACTTCAACTCCCAGAATTCCTCAGCCAGCAAAGCAAAGCTGGCTGAGGAATTCTGGGAGTTGAAGTCTACAAGTCTTAAAGTTGCCAAGGTTGGAGACCCCTGTTCTATCAGGTAAGTTTTTTCCCCCTTTGGGAGCTTTAAAAAAATAGTTAATTGGGATTTTTTTTAGTTCTTTTTTTAGACCTAGCCATTTAAAGTTTAGGAAGTTTTAAATTTAGCTGCTTTTATATAAAAATAAAAATAAATAATATTTGTGCAGCTTTCTGAGATTTAGTGTGTTTCTGTAGTGTTTCACTCTAACTACACAATCACACAAAATCTCACAAAGCTGTATGTGGAATTTTGTGTGTGTAAAGTTGGTTTTTTGGGCTTTTTGTGGCTGTGTGAGGTTCCTGCTTGTTGCAGGGGCCATTTTGGGTCTAGCACAGCTGCTTTTATATTGTGGGTGAGCCAGTTGTGTTGTGTTGTGTTTTGTAGGTTAAAAAAGGGCAAAGAAGTGACATTGACTTGGCCATGCCCACCTGACCAACAAGCCACACCCTCCCAGTCACCTTACCACTAAGCCATGCCCACTAATTAAGCCACGCCCACAGAACCGGTAGCAAAAAATTTTAGATTTCACCCCTGGGGGAGGGGGCTGCATGGTTAATGAAGTGAGGCAGAAGTAAACAATTTACCTGTCAGAAACCACTTAGCCAGGATGTTGGATCTTGCTTACAAGAAAAACCCCAAAACCACACAGCTAGAAACTAGAAACTTTGCAAGATACCTGTGACCTGGGGTAGGCAACAGGTGGAGTGAGATTTAGCTATTTTGCATAGCAAGCATAAAAGCTTTTTTGGGGGGAGTAATCCAGGTAACTAATCAATATTATAGGCATTATTAGGGGGAGGGGAAAGGGGTGCATGTGACTCACCTATGAGGATAAAAATTGTTATAAAACTGTAATCAGGGCCTTGGCGGCTTTCAAAGCAGGGTCCTTCTATCTTGGTACCAAAATAAAAATATATTCTTGTTTCACACCTTGTGTTTGGCGATCAATCGGTTTTGACACCAAGCTAAGGCCCAGTTTTGGGGACAACCCTCACAGACACGGGTCCCTAAATCTCAACTTCCTTTTTGAAGAAATCCCTCCATCCCTCTGCCTCTCAAAGCAGGCCTCTCAAAAGCTGTAGCCAGATGGCAAGCCTCTCCAAAGAATACCAGCATTTTGGCTGCCTATCACCAGGCACCGTTAGTAACATACAGTAGGTAGTAATCCAATGAGGTTTGGGATGGGAGACCCATAAACATGCCACTTCCTTCAATAATTGAGAGCTAGGGAATGTATCTTGTGAAATAATATAGGACCTATGGGCATTATCATTCTACTCTACTCTACTCTACTCTACTCTACTCTACTCTACTCTACTCTACTCTACTCTGTATCCTATTCTATTCTATTCTATTCTATTCTATTCTATTCTATTCTATTCTATTCTATTCTATTCTATTCTGTATCCTGTTCTATTCTACTCTACTCTACTCTACTCTACTCTACTCTACTCTGTATCCTATTCTATTCTATTCTATTCTATTCTATTCTATTCTATTCTATTCTATTCTATTCTATTCTGTATCCTGTTCTATTCTATTCTATTCTATTCTATTCTATTCTATTCTATTCTATTCTATTCTATTCTATTCTATTCTGTATCCTATTCTATTCTATTCTGTATCCTGTTCTATTCTATTCTATTCTATTCTGTATCCTGTTCTATTCTATTCTATTCTATTCTATTCTATTCTATTCTATTCTATTCTATACTATTCTGTATCCTGTTCTATTCTATTCTATTCTATTCTATTCTATTCTATTCTATTCTATTCTATTCTGTATCCTGTTCTATTCTATTCTATTCTATTCTATTCTATTCTATTCTATTCTATTCTATTCTATTCTATTCTATTCTATTCTATTCTGTATCCTGTTCTATTCTATTCTGTTCTGTTCTATTTTGTTCTGTTCTTTCTATTTACTCTACTCTACTCTATTCTACTCTACCCTACTCTACTCTACTGAAATAAAATAGGACCCTGGGGCATTATCAAATTAAACTGTGTCACTGAAATTGAGCACAGAGAAAACCTTGCGCTGATGAGGCTACCTAGTTGCCTAGTGAAATGTCTGCAAGGAATGAGGAGTCCACAAGGAAAAGAATCGAACAAATTTAAAATCGTGTTTAAAGGGAGGGTGGCGGCCCTTGTGGCTACTTCCTGATATTTTGGCCAACAGGCCAGCTCTGACTCAAGGGCACTTATCTGGACAAGTCCCTGCCACTTTTTTGGCCAAAATTTTGTCAGATGTTTTTTATTTCCCCTTGCCACCTTCTTCTTAGGGTTGAGAGAGGGGCTGGCCCAACCTTCCCCATTGTCTGCTCTGCTTCCCTCAACTTCAGCCAGCTCAGGAAAAAAATAAATAAAGAGTATTTGCTGGCTTTAAGCTTCTCTTCTCAAACTGCATTTAAAATCAGTGGTGAAATCCATTTTTTTTTACTACCAGTTCTGTGGGCGTGGCTTGGTGGGCGTGGCAGGGGAAGGATACTGCAAAATGTCCATACCCTCCCCACTCCTGGGGGAAGGATACTGCAAAATCTCCATTCCCATCCCACTCCTGGGGGAAGGATACTGCAAAATCTTCATTCCTGGGGGAAGGATATTGCAAAATCTCCATTCCCACCCCACTCAGGGGCCAGCCAGAGGTGGTATTTGCCATTTCTCTGAACTGCTCAAAATTTCTGCTGCCGGTTCTCCAGAACCTGTCAGAACCTGCTGGATTTCACCCCTGCTTAAAATCTTTCCTCATGTTTAGGACTAGGAACTGATTCACAAGAGAGGCTGATGTCGTAACAGTTCAACTTCTGGATTTCTATGTTTCATGGGCACGGTTCCAATGTGTATATTTTTTTTTTCAAACAGAAAAAGTTGTTTTCTTGACATTTTCTTCTTTTATTGCTCAATATCCTATTTACGGAAAGGAGGCCCTGAAGTCATTCTGAAAAGTAATTGAGAAAGAGGCAAACAGGGAAGTAGGCTTTCTCCTTCCAGAAGACCACCAAAAACTTGGAGGACTGGATTGTCTCCAGTGGTAGGGAAGGATATATAACCCTGGGAGATATTTGGGGAGGGGGCAGAGAGGAGAGAGCTAGCCCGAGATGGGGGACCAGGATGGAGGCATTATAAAATAAGGCTGAGGGGAAGAGAGAAAGAGTTGAGTCAGCCACGCTCAGAATACAAGAACTCAAAAGGTGATTTAAGGAAGGTGGACGACAGAAGGTCCAGGAAGCAGCGGTGGGATTCAGGGAAGTTTGCCACCAGTTCACAAATGTGAGTGCACATGCCTGCCTTCTGTGCCTGCACACAGCCTTCTGCACCTCACACGTGTGGCTCCTGTGCCTGTGCATGGCCTTTTGTGCAAGTACTTTGCTTGCATGCAGCGTCGAAAACGAGGCTACATAGGGTCACTGCTACCGGTTCACTGAATGCCACCTCTGCAGGACGGGGAAGAGATTGCCAGGTGATCCATTAACAGCATATTTGCTTCTAGTGTGGGTGGGATTCAAAAGTCATCAAAGCAATCTGACAGGCAACCACATATCCAGGATGGTGCTAGAACTGTCTGGTGCAAGGTGGGCTCAGTCCCGCATGTCCTACTTATTCCAATGTATGATTTGATTAAATGTGCGGCCTGCCAGAATCAAACGTTTCTCATTGACGCACAAGATCTCCCCAGTATTAGAAAATTATTCTTGATGTAATGTTACCCTTTTTAAAAATGGAGTTTGAAAAACCTGCAGAGATCAGTTCCGATCAGCAAGCATAAAAATTAATAAAAAGCAATAAATAAGAAGCAATAAATAAATAAATAAATAAATAAGGCTATGATCACAACCCAAATGCTTGATGTCTAGGGAGATTCTCAGGCATCCAGAACAACCCAAATTGTTTTTAAAAATAACTCAGTTCTGAGTTGGATAAAATGCTAATAAGGAGCCAGACTGATCGTATCTCAGTGAACAAGTGATCCATGGGGCAGGAAGAAGCCCCAGTGAAGGTTGGTGGCCTTTGGATGGAGGAAGCAGGTTCTCTTGGACTTTCCTGTTTAACTGGAAAGTTAACTGGAAATAGGTTGGCCCCTACTCCCAATTCTCTTCATAGACAACCAGGAGCATCTCCATAGCTCCAGCACTTTCTATCTGCCGGAATCTAGTTGACCAGCTTAGGTCTTGCTTCATTGATCCAGCAGGATTTTTATTTCATATATTTTTCCCTTAGATTTCCTGTCTGTTGAGAAATCATATGATCTTTCCCCCCTCTCCCCCATATCACCTCCAACAAGAGGACATTCCAAATCCCTCCCACCCACCCCCTTCCCCAAATGCTTGGCACTCTTAGCTTCCAGCCAAGGATTTCAGCTCCTAATGCTGATCTCCACAGTATCCAGGGGCAGGAAAAGAGGCATGTCCACCACAGGTAATCCAATGGCTTACTCACATCTCTGGGATGGATTCTGATGTGGCAGATTCAGGCACAATAACTTAACTCCCAACCTCTTCCACCAATGCTCCAAGTTCTCTTATAAGAGCTGTTCCAACCAGGAAGATTTCCACCTTCTCCGGAGATCTATAGGTGTAGTCCATTCCTACTTCAGGAGGCCAATGGATCCCAATTCAGCATCCAAGAGCCCAGGTCAGCAGAGGTGGTTTCCTTCCTCCTCCTCCCATCTCAACACCCCAGGGAAACAGTCCTGCTTTGCCCAGGAAACCAGTTCCACCCACCTGACCAGGAGCTTCCAAGCAGCGTCCTAGCTGACGTGACCAGGTCCAGATTCACAGCTCTGGTTCCTTCCAAGCTGCCCCATCAAAGGAAGAAGCTGACTTTCCATGAGGCATCAAGCAGGAACAGGAAGGGGCCTCAACTCCCACCCGGTGAAAGTTGTCTGAAGAGTGAGTGAGAGAGTGAGAAAAGAGGAAGTGTAAGGACTGATGAAGAGTCTTGGATGAGAAGCGAAAGTTCTACTTCGCCAAGGAAAGAAAAAAAAATATAGTCCAGTTGCCTTTTGTGGGGGGGGGAACCCCCCACCTTTGAGACAACCATGACTTGGATGACTGAGAATCTCCGTAGACACACAAGAACTGAGGATTACGCCAGTAATACTAATATTAAATTTGCAGATGATACAATAGTGGTGGGACTCATCTCCAGGAGGAGGGGGGGATGAGTCTGCTTATCGAGATAAAGTGGACTGATTGCTTTCGTGGTGTGGAGACAATAACTTGGTTCTTAACACCAATAAGACCAAGGAGCTTATAGTGGACTACAGAAGGAATAGATCCGACATCCAGCCCTTGCTTATCAATGGAGACCGAGTGGAGCAAGTGGCCAGTTTTAAGTTTCTGGGTGTTATCCTAAAAGAGGACCTGACTTGGGGCGCTCACATTGCAGCACTGGTCAAAAGGGCCCAGCAGAGATTATACTACATGAGACGTCTCGGGAAACAGGCTTCGGCTCAACCCTGCTAAGACTGAGTGGCTGTGGTTACTGGCGTCCTGGTCCGATCAAGAGATTCCATTTTTGGTCATAGGGGATGAGGTGGTGCCCCCTGTATACAGGGTGCGCAACTTGGGTGTCCTCCTGGACTCGCGGTTAAACTTGGAAGATCATGTAACGGCCGTAACCAGGGGGGTATTTGCCCAGGTTCGCCTGGTGCGCCAGTTGCGCCCCTATTTGGACCTAGATGCCCTACACACAGTTACTCATGCACTTGTCAGTTCCCGTATTGACTACTGCAATGCCCTCTATATGGGGCTGCCCTTGAAGACCACTCGGAGGCTTCAGCTGGTGCAGAATGTGGCCACGTGGGTTGTGATGGGAGTATCTCGATACTCCCATGTTACACCTCTCCTACGCGACTTGCATTGGTTGCCGGTTGCCCTCAAGGTGCTGGTGATTACCTATAAGGCCCTATATGGCTTAGGCCCGGGATATTTGGGGGCCATTTGCAGCCAGCAACAGCTGCCCATCGCCCGGTGCGTTCCCACAGAGAGGGCCTCCTCAGGGTGCCGTCGGCCCTACAGTGTTGGCTGGTGACCCCCAGGGGGAGAGCTTTCTCTGTGGGCGCACCTACCCTTTGGAATCAACTGCCCCTGGAGCTCCGGGTGGCCCCCGACCTCCGCTCTTTCCTTCGCGACCTGAAAACGTGGCTGTTTCGTTTGGCTGGCCTGGACTGATGGGGTTTTAATTTTTAACTTGTTAGTCTTAATTGCACTTTTAACTGTTAAAATTATGAGATTTGGATTTAATTTCTTTTTAACTTTTTCATTAGATGTTTTTTACTGTTGTGAGCTGCCCTGAGTCCGGCTGGAGATAGGGCGGCATATAAATCTCATTAAATGGCGGTTATTAGTAACGAGGATCTGGGTCCGAGGGAGACCGCTGTGCCTCAGATAGCCGGATGTGAGTCCCTCCTTGTGAGGTGGGGTCGTGGGGTTTAGATGGGCTTGTTGCTTATGTACCTGGCTCCCTGCCGCATGGCAACAGCCCTACCTGAGCTACTCGACGTGATAGCCACGATGGCAGTAGATACACCCAGGCTTTTAGTCATGGGTGATTTCAACTTGCCATCCGTTGGTGAAACGTCTGAGGTGGCTCGGGAGTTCATGGCTTCCATGACGGCCATGGACCTGACCCAGTTAGTTCATGGCCCTACTCACAGGGGAGGTCACACTCTGGACTTGATTTTTATCTCTGGCCAGTGGTTGAGTGGTCTTGTTATAGGGACTATAGACATGGAACCCTTGTCATGGACTGACCACTCGCTCCTTCGCCTGGATCTTCGAACCGCTACCCCTCGCCGCAAGGAGATGGACCCAATTAGATGGATCCACCCCAGGTGCCTGATGGATCCTGATAGGTTCCAGATGGAGCTTGGGCCATTTCCTGAGGATCTAACACATGACTCGGCCAAGGACCTGGTAGCCGCCTGGGACCGGGTGGCTGGTGGGGCGTTGGACTGAGTCGTACCTTTGCGACCTCTGACCTGGTGCCGATCCCATGCGGCTCCTTGGTTCACTGAGGAGCTGAGGGAAATGAAGCGCTGGAAAAGATGCCTGGAGAGTGGTTGGAGGGCCAGTCTCGCTGAATCTGATTGAACACTGGTAAGGTTGCATATTAAGGCCTACCTAGTGGCGATAAAGACGGCAAAGTTTAATTACTTTTCCACCTCTATTGCATCATCAGGGAATCGTCCGGCTGCCCTGTTCAGGGTAACCCGCTCCCTGCTCCATCCGGGAGTGCGGGAGGATCCCTTCGAAGGCAGGGCGGAGGATTTCAGACAATACCTGTATGACAAAATCGCTCAGATCCGGGGGGATTTGGACTCTGACTGGGTAGATCAGGGCAGGGTGATGAGGAATAGTCTTGAGAATGTTACCTGGGAGGAGTTTGATGCTGTGACTCCCGATGATGTGGACAGGATTTTGGGGAGACTTAGTGCGGCCACATGTTTACTGGACCCATGTCCCTCCTGGTTGGTACTGGCTTCCCGGGAGGTTACACGAGGCTAGCTCCAGGGTGTTATCAACACTTCGTTGAGTGAGGGTCACTTCCCCGCCGCCTTGAAAGAGGTGGTGGTGAGGCCTCTCCTCAAGAAGCCGTCCCTGGATCCGGCAATATTGGCCAACTACCGTCCTGTCTCCAACCTTCGCTTTATGGCGAAGGTTGTTGAGAGTGTGGTCGCGCAACAGTTTCCGCAATTCCTGGAGGAAACATCTTATCTAGATCTGTTCCAGTCAGGTTTCAGGTCTGGGCACAGCACAGAAACGGCATTGGTCGCATTGGTTGATGATCTCTGGAGGGCTCGGGACAGGGGTTGCTCCTCTGTTCTGGTCCTGTTAGACCTCTCAGCGGCTTTTGATACCATCGACCATGGTATCATGTTGCACCGGCTGGAAGAGTTGGGGGTGGGAGGCACCGTGTTGTGGTGGTTCTCCTCCTTTCTCTCCGACCGGTCGCAGTTTGTGTTGGCAGGGGGGCAGAGGTCGACCTCGAGGCCTCTCATCTGTGGAGTGCCGCAGGGATCGGTCCTCTCGCCCCTTCTGTTCAACATTTATGTGAAGCCGCTGGGCAAGATCATCCGTGGCTTCGGGGTGAGATACCACCAGTACGCTGATGACACCCAGCTGTACGTCTCCACCACAGGCCACCCCAACAATGCCCTTGAAGTGATGTCCCAGTGCCTGGAAGCTGTGCGGATCTGGATGGGGAGGAACAGGGTCAAGCTCAACCCTTCCAAGACTGAGTGGCTGTGGCTCCCGGCATCCCGATATAGTCAGTTGACTCCATCACTGACTATTGGGGGTGAGTCTTTGGCCCCCACAGAGAGGGCTCGCAATCTGGGAGTCCTCCTGGATATGCAGCTGTCCTTGGAGGAACATCTGACGGCTGTAACCAGGGGGACCTTTTGTCAGGTTCGCCTGATTCACCAGTTGCGGCCCTTTCTTGATCGGGATTCCCTGTGCACAGTCACTCATGCCCTCGTCACCTCTCGCCTACTGCAACGCTCTCTATATGGGGCTCCCCTTGAAGAGGACCCAGAGGCTCCAACTGGTCCAGAACGCAGCAGCGCGGGTAGTGACGGGAGCAGCATGGCGCTCCCATGTAACACCGCTCCTGCATGAGCTGCACTGGCTCCCAGTGGTCTTCCGGGTGCGCTTCAAGGTGTTGGTCATCACCTTTAAAGTGCTCCATGGCATAGGGCCTAGCTATCTGCGAGACTGCCTGCTGCTACCGATGACCTCCCATCGACCCGTGCGCTCCCACAGAGAGGGCCTCCTCGGGGTGCCATCAGCCAAACAGTGCCTTCTCTGTGGGGGCACCTACCCTCTGGAATCAGTTGCCCCCAGAGATAAGGAGAATCCAAGACCTCAGTGCCTTCCGCCGTGCCCTTAAAACCCATTTTTTCCAGCAAGCCGGGCTGGCTTAAGAAGAAACCCAAACTCAAGCATTTTGAAGAATTTGGTACTTTTACTGAATATGAAATGATTAGCAACCCAGTTAAAGCTGGAAGTGAGCAAAACGCGCAAAATGCATCTACTAAGCCTCTCCCCCCCCCTTGTCCATATATCATCAGCCAATCCAAAGGTCTTCCAAAGGTCTTCCAAAGGTCAGGTGGCATCACGTCTGGCAGCGTCATTCATCAGGAATGTAGGGCAGTTGGTCAGCCGTCCCCTTTGAAGAATCACTTTTGTTTCTCATGAAGACACATCCTACAAGGAAAAAACAAATCTTGCATCTCCCCACCCTTCGTCCTATAACTAATCCCTCCCCTGTTTCTTATGGCAGCTGAAGCAGACAAAAGCTGAGGCTGACATTCGCCCCCCCCCTTGCAGAAGAGACGTTATTCCTAAGTAAAAGGAAAGAAAAGAGAGAGAAACAGAATATATACAATAATTATGGTTGATCTGGGTATTTGGTATAGAATTGCTGTACTTTCTTGGGAGCTCGGACATCTCGTTTATTCACCCATTCAGCCTGCAATAAAGGGAAATGTTTCCAGGCAATCAGATATTGGACTTTACCATGGTGTTTTCTCAAGTCCAAAATTTCTTTAACTTCAAAATGTTGCTCCCCCTCTATGAGAATGGGAACTGGAGGGGTGCTTTGATCAGCCCTTAAAGGAGATGAGTGTTCAGGTTTCAATAAACTAACATGAAATACAGGATGTATTCGTCTCAAGGTTTTTGGCAATTCCAATTCAACTGTTACTGGATTAATCAATCTAATCACACGAAATGGTCCCACATACTTAGGCCCCAGCTTTTTGGACTTCTGGGTAGTCTGTAAGTATTTGGTAGACAAATAGACTTTATCACCCACTTTATACTTGTGAGCTGGGGACCTTTTCTTATCGGCTTGGGCCTTATGAGCCCGGTGTGCCTCATCCAATGCCTTCCGAGTCACTGCCCATGTGCTCTTTAGCTGTTCAATCCAATCCATCAAGGAAGGATTTTGAAGATCATCTTGTGGTAACTCGGGAATGGGTACAAAATCCTGGCCCGATGCGACCTTAAAAGGGGTGAATCCGGTGCTACTGTGTACAGAATTGTTATATGCCACTTCTGCAAATGGTAACAAGTCTACCCAATTGTCTTGCTGGTAATTTACGCAACCAATACCTCAGGTATTGCTCGAGTACCCCATTGGTTCTTTCACAGGCCCCATTTGTCTGAGGGTGGTGACTGGAACTTAACCCCTGTGCTGAACCTATCAATTTCAAAAACTCCTTCCAGAAACGAAGTAAATTGCACCCCCCTGTCAGAAATTATTCTTTTCGGAGATCCATGTAGTCGGTAAATTTGCCTAATAAACAGTTTTGCGAGGGTTTTTGCTGAAGGGATCTTTGAGCAAGGGATGAAATGTACTTGTTTGGAAAACAAATCAGTAACTACCCAAATGACAGTGCAGCCCTCACTATCTGGTAAATCCACAATAAAATCCATAGATATTTCCTTCCATGGGGCGTTCGGTCTAGCCACACTTTGCAATAATCCAGGGGATTTTCCTGGAGGTCTCTTAGCCGAGGCACATACTGGACAGCTAGCCACATATGCCTCTATGTCCTTTTTAAGTGCAGGCCACCAAAATTGTCTCTTAACAAGATGCAGAGTCTTGACAAACGCAAAGTGTCCTGCGGCCTTAGCATCATGAGCATATGTTAATACGATTGTCCTTGGAATTGGAACATCCAATTTCGATCCAACCCAAGCTAGTCCGTCACGAAATGTGCATTCATTCGAGTGATTCTTAAACCACTCGTCGGTTTTTAGAGCTTCTCGCAATTTTTCAAGTAAATCCCCTGAGAGTTCTGGTTCGGCTTTACGCTGAGCTCTGGTAGTGACAGGTGTTGCTAATTGTGTCAATGGGATCATTGGTTGAACCACTTCCTTCTTGATGCTGTTGTACTGTGGCAATCTGGAAAGTGCGTCCGCCATGAAGTTTTTTCCACCAGGAAGGTACCTTAAAGTGAAATTGAAACGCTTGAAGTGTTGGGCCCAGCGAGCCTGTTTTGGTGATAGTTTGCGTGGTGTTTTTAATGCTTCTAGATTCTTATGATCAGTCCACACCTCGAAAGGGTGTTTTGCCCCTTCTAAAAATTGTCTCCATGTTAACAGCGCCCATCTAACTGCAAACGCTTCTTTCTCCCATATGGCCCATCTCCTTTTCGTGTCTGATAGTTTACGGGACGTGTAAGCACAGGGCTGTAATATCCCGTTCTCATTCTTTTGCAAGAGTATTGCTCCTACAGCGATGTCGCTAGCATCAGCTTGTACTACAAAAGGTTGTTCCATGTCGGGGTGTTTGAGCACCGGTTCAGCTGCAAACAGTCGTTTCAGTTTTTCGAAAGCAGCTTGACAGTCCACAGTCCATTCTAGTGGTTTCGAGGGTTTGTGTTTTACTTCCCCTTTGGTTTTTAGCAAGTCTGTAATTGGCAGTGCGATTTTCGCGAAAGAGGGGATAAATTGTCTATAGAAATTTGCAAACCCTAAGAAACTCTGTAATTGTTTACGGGTGCGTGGTGCGGCCCATTCCATCACTGCCCGGACCTTTTCCGGGTCCATCTCTATTCCCTCATGCGATATACGATATCCAAGATAGTCGATTTTGTCTTGGTGGAATTCACATTTAGAAAGTTTGGCATAGAGTTCAGCTGCTCTGAGTTTATTCAAGACCGCTCGAACCAGTCTTACATGATCGGCCATGTTGTCAGAGTAAATTAGAATATCGTCCAAATAAACCAACACCCCCTTATATAGGTGCTCATGCAACACTTCGTTGATCAACTGCATGAATACAGCCGGGGCTCCCTGTAGTCCAAAAGGGAGTACTCTAAACTGGAAACATCCTAGTGGGCAGTTAAATGCGGTCTTCCATTCATCCCCCTCCTTTATTCTCACTCGGTAGTACGCCTCTCTTAAATCAAGTTTGGTGAAAATTTTTCCCTTCCCTAAATGGGCTAACATGTCCTTCATGAGTGGGAGGGGGTAGACATTTTCTACGCAAATGGCGTTCATGTTTCTATAATCAACTACTAATCTGAAGGATCCATCTTTCTTTTCGCGGAACATTACTGGTGCTGCCACCTTGGGTTTGGCTCGTTCGATGAATCCCCATTCTAAGTTTTTATCGATAAAATTCTGCAATTCCCCCAACTCTCGAGGTGTCATGGGGTAAATTTTTGGTTTGGGAAGCTTCACCCCAGGGAGTATTTCAATGGTGCAGTCAGTGGCCCTGTGGGGAGGCAGGGCCTCTGATGCTATTTCGCTAAACACTTCCTTGAGGTCCCAATATTCTTTAGGAATTTTTTCTTCTCCCTCAATATAGTTAATGGCTACTGCCACCCTTTCTGGCCTTATGTCGCCCCTTGGGGGGGGGCTTCCTTATCCGGAGTTGGTTCTGCTGTACGGATGCGCAGGACCCCCGTTTTCCAATTTACTCGTGGATTCCATTTACGAAGCCAGGGCAGTCCTAGAATGAGGGGCCTTTCCATGCCAGGTGCTACAATAAAGCTGAGCTTCTCTACATGATTCCCCAACTGCAGTTCAAGGGGTTCGGTCATAAAACTAGCTGGGCCCCCTCCTGCAATCGACCCGTCTAATTGACAAAATGCAATGGGTCTTTTTAAAGTTTTCAGTCTCAGTCCCATTTCCTCCACTACTTTGGGGCAAATTATGCACCTAGTGCACCCCGAGTCCAACAGGGCTAACAATTGCGCGTGAGTTCCTGTGGAGGGCACCCTTACTTCTACAGGCATGAGTAAGGGTTCTTCCGTGTGACTCACCCGTTCGTCGGTGTCGGAGTCGGAGTCCGTCTCGCTGTCGTCATCGTTGGTCGGAGTTCCCAACTCACCCTGGTTTCGGGGAGCGAACTCAACGACTTCTCTTTTCAGGGCGGTGCCGCGGGTTTTGGCGGGTATTTTGTCGCCTTTCTTTTGGCTGGCCCCGGAAGCTTTTGGCGGTGGCTTGGAGAAACATTCGGCAGCCCGGTGACCCTCTTTCCCACATTTGAAGCAGGTGAAGGGCTTTGACTTGGGTTTGAATTCGGTCTTCCCGCCAGTCATCTTGGGTGCCCCCTTACGGTGGAAAGAGGATGACTGGTCCCCCATCCGTCTGCCTCGGAGTTCGCTCCGTCTCAGCTCGATCCCTACGTCCTCAGCTACTAGGTACCATCTATCCAAATCATCGGGGACCCCCATGCTTCTGCAGTCCCGATATATCTCTTCATTCAGCCTATCTGTCGAGTCCTGCCGGAGCTCGCCATCGATGGGGGGTGTGGGAGACGAAGGAGTGGAGATAAGCAGCCGCAGCGAACACACAAACAGTTCCTGGATAGCAGCATTCAGGGCAATGATTGATGACGTTGCTGGGCCTCTCCGATTCTGCTGTCCTCGCTGCTCGCAGCTGTTACTGTTAAGGGAGTGGGGGGTGCTTGATTGATAATCACCGGATGTATGTTTAAGGGGCTGAGTTTTTGTTAAATAGCGCTGTGGTGTGATTACACCCAGCGCTGACTTTGAACCAAAACACCGACTTGTACTTTACTTTTGACTGCAAGCTTATCATTGCCAAAGTAAACCCTGATTCTCTGTGTGTTACTGGTGATTATTTCCTATCGCAGTTCTGAATGAACGACAAGCCGAGAGAAAGTCAGCGCTTGGTTCCTTTTCGCAAGAGGTGAGGAGTCCCTGTGGCTTTGCAGCAAAGGGGGATATGGCAGAAGGGACGGCCTTGGAAGAGCAGGAGTGTGGTGGAGATGTGGAGGGGGAGGAACCACTGATAGAGGAGGTGAAGGAGAGTGTGGAACAGTTGGCAGTGAAACCAAAAGTCAAGCAACCCAAGAGCGCCCCACCCCGACCGGAGGAGGAGAGTTTTCCAGGACAACGGGCTCGGACGGGGGATTGGTGGCACAGCTCTGTTCTCCTCGGGCCACGGATGCCAACACCCCCTCGCTTGGGAGCATCTTTCCAGGGCTGGAGGGAAAGACGATGGACTGAGGAGGATGAAGGGGATTGGGGGTATCCTGCCTCATCCGGTCCCAGCACCATGGATACGCTACGTGAGCGTTTTGGGGAATCTGGATTTCGTGACGCCCCATCCGACCTTTTGTGGTACCAGTCGTACTCCGAAACCCACGGGCCACCACTGGACGCCGATATGAGGCATTGATTGATTCAGGGTGTACTCGTTGTTTAATTCGTAGGGCGATAGTTGACGAACTTGGGCTGCGGGTTGTGCGGTTGAGAACCCCTATTACCTTTGAACAAATGGATGGTTCATTGCTGGGAGGGGCACCAGTGACTCATATAACAGAAAAGGTGCACCTCGATATTGGGGAGCACACCGAAACTATTCGGTTTATTATAGTGGAGAAAATGTTAGAACCAGTGATTTTAGGATTAGCATGGTTGGACAAGTGGGCTCCTACGATATGGTGGGAAGGGGGTTTTCGCAAACTTCGATTACCGTTGGGACCTCCCCCTACCAAGGAGGAAAAGGAGCCAGCAGGGGGAATAGAAGCAGAGAGCCCACCAGTAGACACGACGTATCCTGATATGTATAGGGATCTCGCCAGAGTCTTTAGTGAGGAGGAATGTGAGACCCTGCCCCCTCACCGGCCTACGGATTGCAGTATTGAGTTAATACCCGGGGCGAAGTTACCCAAGCCCCGGATGTATTCAATGACACAACCCGAACTAAAAGAATTACGAAAATATATAGACAAGAACTTGGCCCGGGGTTTTATCACACCTAGTCGATCAAAGATGGCTGCCCCTGTCCTGTTTCGTGGGAAGAAAGACGGGGGTTTATGCTTATGCGTTGACTTCAGAGGTCTCAATGCAGTGTGTGTGGAGCCCCTCTATCCACTTCCCTTAATGAAGGACCTGTTAGCTGCCCTAGCCACCGGTCGTATCTTTACGAAACTCGACCTACGCGAAGCGTATTATAGGATACGAATCAAACCAGGGGATGAGTGGAAAACAACATTCAATTGTCCCTTGGGAAGCTATCAGTTCCAGGTCATGCCGTTCGGACTACAGGGCGCCCCTGCGGTGTTCATGCAGTTCATCAATGAAGTGCTGCATGGACATCTGTACAGGGGTGTCCTTGTATATTTGGATGACATCTTAATTTACACGCAAACTGAAGAGGAACATATATCTCTGGTCCGACAGGTCTTAGACAAATTATTAGCTGCTAAGCTGTACGTGAAACTATCCAAATGTGAGTTTCACAAAAAGAGGATAGATTATCTAGGCTATAGAATATCAGAGAGCGGGGTAGAGATGGATCCCAGAAAAGTCCAGGCAGTGCTTGAATGGCAGGCCCCTAGAACCAGAAAGCAATTACAGAGCTTTCTAGGCTTTGCAAACTTCTATCGGCAGTTCATTCCCAGATTTGCTGAAATAGCCCTACCACTAACGGATCTGTTACGGACCAAACCGGCCACAGCTAAACCAAAGCCGGGACAAGTGTTGACGTGGTCGTCAGCGTGTCAAATGGCTTTCGAGCAGTTAAAAACACTCTTTGCTCAAGAACCAGTACTCAAGCATCCAGACCCAACGCAGGCATTCGTAGTCCAAGCAGATGCTAGCGACGTGGCTGTAGGAGCAGTACTCCTACAAAGAACACAGCAGGGAGGGTTACAACCTTGTGCCTATATGTCTAAAAAGTTAACCACGACAGAGCGGGCATGGGCGATCTGGGAAAAAGAGGCATTCGCGGTCCGTTGGGCGTTGATGACATGGCGACATCTCTTGGAGGGGGCGTCTCATCCTTTTGAGGTATGGACGGACCATAAAAACTTAGAAGCCTTACAAACGCCCAGGCGACTATCTCCCAAACAGATAAGGTGGGCACAATATTTTCAGCGTTTCTCTTTCCGGTTGCAGTATGTTCCTGCTGGGAAAAACTTCCTGGCTGATGCGCTGTCCCGGATGCCACAGTATAATAGCAAGCGAGAGGAAGTGATGGAACCTCTAATTGCACCTTCCCAAACCCTATTAAGACTTACAGAAGTAGATGGTCACTTACGTACCGAGTTTAAAACAGCTTTACAACAGGATCAATGGGTAATCCAAAACCCCTCTATGGTTAGCTATAATGATGGAATAGCGTGGAGGGAGAATAGAATATATGTTCCAGAACGTTTACGGAACGTAGTGTTATGCAGGTGCCATGATGCCAAATCAGCAGGCCATTTTGGGTATTTAAAAACTCTACACCTTGTGAAGAGGCAATTCTGGTGGCCACGAATGCGTAAGGACATAGAAACATACGTAAAAGGTTGCACAACCTGTGCAACCGCCAAACCCTGGTCTGGATGACCGTTAGGACTATTACAGACAGTCGCGAATCCTAGCAGGCCTTGGGAAGAGATCGCTATGGATTTCATAGTCGATCTCCCCCCTAGCCATGGCCACACTGTAATTTGGACGGTGGTAGATCTGTTTTCGAAACAGGCCCACTTTGTGCCATGTAAAAGCATACCATCCGCGCGACAATTAACCGAACTCTTTTTGCAACATATCTATTGTCTCCATGGAGCACCTAAGAGGATTATATCCGACCGCGGTGTTCAATTCACCTCTAAGTTTTGGAGACGATTTGTCCGTTTAATTGGGTCCTCTCAAGGGTTAAGTTCAGCATTCCACCCGAGCACTAACGGGGCGGCTGAACGGGCCAATGCCATGGTCGAAAGATATATCAGATGCTACGTTTCATACCAGCAGACGAATTGGTCAGGACTCCTGCCTTTCGCCGAAGTGGCATATAACAACATACCCCACCGCAGTACTGGGTTCTCCCCTTTCCAAGTAATATATGGCCGAGAGTTTTCAGCCATTCCAGAGTTAGATCCCCCTATGACAGACGGTGACACGCCACGCAGTTGGGCCGATAAAATTAGTAATGTATGGCCAAGTGTAAAAACAGCATTACAAAAGGCAGCAGACGAGTACAAAAAATATGCAGACAAGAAAAGAGCTGATCCAAAACCATTCCGGATAGGAGACAAAGTATACTTATCTACGAAATACCTTAAACTCCGACTGCCCAGTAAAAAATTAGGACCTAAATATATAGGACCATTTCCCATAACACAAGTCATCAATCCTGTAACCGTAGCTCTTAAACTTCCCCCTCTGTTCAGTAGGATACATCCCGTATTCCATAGCAGTTTGGTGAAACCGGTGACGATAGAAAGGCCAGGTACCTCAACTACTCCACCGGGTCCCATGCATACCAACCAATATGAGATAGACCGAATATTGGACTCCAGGGTTCGTAGGGGGATGTTACAATATCTTGTGCGGTGGAAAGGATACCCTGTAACACAGGCCTCGTGGGTGGCAGCACCCGATGTTCACGCTGCCCGATTGATACAATGGTTCCATCGGAAATACCCAGACAAACCTAATGCAGGATCGTAACAGTGACTAACATCTGTATGCTTTCTATTTATAGGTGAGCTCCTGGTAGGGGGGGCCGCCTGTCGAGTCCTGCCGGAGCTCGCCATCGATGGGGGGTGTGGGAGACGAAGGAGTGGAGATAAGCAGCCGCAGCGAACACACAAACAGTTCCTGGATAGCAGCATTCAGGGCAATGATTGATGACGTTGCTGGGCCTCTCCGATTCTGCTGTCCTCGCTGCTCGCAGCTGTTACTGTTAAGGGAGTGGGGGGTGCTTGATTGATAATCACCGGATGTATGTTTAAGGGGCTGAGTTTTTGTTAAATAGCGCTGTGGTGTGATTACACCCAGCGCTGACTTTGAACCAAAACACCGACTTGTACTTTACTTTTGACTGCAAGCTTATCATTGCCAAAGTAAACCCTGATTCTCTGTGTGTTACTGGTGATTATTTCCTATCGCAGTTCTGAACGAACGACAAGCCGAGACTATCCTTGAAACTCTCCAAAAGAGCCATTTCTAACCAGCCTGTCATATAGGGTGCCAGTTCACGAAACTCTTGGATATACTCTGCCACCGGCCTCCGGCCCTGCTGAATGTTCTTCATTCTGAGTCTCGCCTTTCGTTCAGCTAAATGGTCTTCGAAACACCTTCTAAGGGCCCCTCATGAACTGGTTGTAATTTCTCAGCAAGAGGGAGTTGTTATTGTGGAGAACCACCATCCACTCAGCCGCTACTCCCTCTAGGGCATTCGCAACGCTTCTGACTTTTGCCGCCTCTGTTTCGTAGTCCTCCCCCCAATCCTGCATGTGGTTCCACACTTGGGTCAGGAAAAATCCCAAGGCTTTAGGATTCCCATCAAACTTCCCAGGAAGGGGGGGGATTTTTGGCTTTTTACGTCTGCGGGGGGGGGCCTGCAAGGCTGGGGTTCTCTAGCTGGCTGCATCTCTCCCTCGAGCTGCCGAACCCTGGGATGTTCCCTCCTCAAACTCTTCCTCTCCCCCGCAGGCTGTCTCTTCTGGCTCCCCCCTGGGGCTTGCTCCCCCCTTCTCCACAGGAATTTCAAAAGACTCACGGTTTTTCCTGCTTTCTTCCACATCACGGATAAGCTGCAAGGCTTGGTCTATCATGAGACGTTCCTTCTGCTGTTGCATCCACACTGCCTCCTTTTTACGGGGTCTGGAAGTCGTCACTCCCCGGGGGTTCTCCCCCCAGTCCAGCAGTCTCCCCACTCCTTTGGACCATCTAGCTTCCTCCGGCTCCAAACGGAGTTTTTCCAACCATTCTGCAGTTTCTCTTTCCGACTGGAGGGCGATTGAACTCGCTGCCCCCATCTTCCCTTCTTCATCACTCCCTCGATCTGACATACTTTGGATTTTCAGTCCCCTCGGGTTTTGTCCGGGATGACTGGTTGTGACTTCCAGCTTAATGCCAGGTATGCTTCCTTCAGTATCCAGCTCTGGCTCAAAAGGCTGAGAGCATCTCTTCCTCCACAGCTGTGCTCCACTTTGAACCAGAGGTTGGCTCCTTCCTTCTGTAGAAAGTTAGCACCCATCCCTCCTAGAAACCTTTTAGGAAATATTTAAAAAGGCAGAATATTATATTTCCCCTAAAAGTGAAATAGAAATTTTAAGGGAGACAGAAACTCAGAGCTCCCTGACCCCAGCAGATATTTGATGCCCATTAAGAAGGACTGGGCCAGCCTATCTACAAGACAAAAGACCTTCAACCACAGGGTGATGGGATTAGCCCTGACTCAAGACCCAAACCAGAGCAAAGCCATTAAGACACAATAGGAATTGCCCAACACCCTTTCAGAACAGAAGCCTCTTAATTGCATCACCCAGCAGGCTTCAACCAAATTTGACTCAGAAAACCTACAAGGTTTTGAGGGTTTGACTCAGAAAACGTTATGACCCCCTACAGCAACCAATAGAATGCATGCCCTTGCCACAGGAACAGGAAGCTCAAGAGCAAGGCCCAAGAGAGGATATAAATACCTCTCCCTCTCAACTCCATGTGGTCAGCTGCACCAGGACTAATGGTTCTGCTCCATTAAACCATCTTTCCAATCAGCCTCCATCTTTCCAGTGTCTTTGACACTTTGGAACTGAACCAGATGGATATTTCTTCCATACCACTTCAGACCCAGAAGCGCTCATGTGCAGCTTGCACTAATCCCAGAGAGAAGGGCCCATCTTTGCCTTGTCATCTGACCGGGAGAGAGGCCTTGAAAAGCTGCTCTTGCTCTCATCTTTTCATGAGCAGCAAGAGAAGAGACCATCATGTTGCTTAAAGTGGGTTGAGAAAATCGAGAAATTTAATACAATCCAAGGCAGTGTGGACAAGAGGGGACTCTCCACATTCCACCCTACCCCTTGTTTGTCATTTAAAGGTGCTGTGTTAAAAGCAAGATTTGTGACCCTGAAAATCCTCAATAGATTAAAAAACCATCAATCCGAAGCGGTAGGGATTCTCTCGTGTAGCCAAAAGCAGTTGCCTCCTCATTCTTGTGTCCTACCAGACTCTTGCGTTTTTCAGACAATAAGATTGGAAAATGATGATTTGCAAAGCAAACCGATCTAGGACTACTGAACAATGAATGAATCGGCACAGAGTGGGCCCAAGATGCATTCTTAGCAAATAAAAACTGAAGCTTGAGTGAATTTTTTTGTTTGGAAGTCGGATGGTTCAGAAAACAATGGCAAGAAGAGGGAGGGATTCTGCCCAGGTAAGCACCCAGGAAGGTGGACTGAACTTTGATTATGCTCAGGTACCGTGGAAAGAATTCCACAGAAGGAAAATAAGAGATAAACTACCCAGAAGTTCCTAAACAACAAAATGGGGGAAAAAATAGTATTCTGAAATCATTTGATCTTCTTTCCTTAATGATTTGTCCCGCCACCCCCTCCCACAATGCAGGTGTCCCACAACAAAAAAAGTTTTCTAAACACTTGCAAAGTGCCAGGAGTCTCCGGGGATCAGGTGGCCAGTAAATTCAAATCATAATCATTATAATTCAGGGAAGGATCTCTACATTCAAGGCTTCTTTGAGGCTGGGAATAAAGACAGCGACCTCTCCCCTTCCTTCCAGCGGGGAGAGGAAGCGGGTCTTGATGCCAGGGAGCACCTGGACTGGGGGGGAGACCCAGCTGCAACCCCCCTTCTCCCCCCAGGAGGAAAGGGGACCACCAGGAGATGCCCAGGTGGCTGCAGGCTTAGAGGGGCGGGGTAGGGAGCAGCTCCCGGGAGGCAAAAAGGGCTCCGGGACACGAAAGCCGAGGCCGGCGAGGGAAACCTCCGCCCATTCCCCTCCATTGCAGCCCCTTTGGGAATCCCCCATTCGCCCTCCCCATTCCGAAAAGCCGGGCGGCTGGGAGGGGGCGGAGGGGCGGGGCCAGCGGCGCAGGGGAGGAGCCAAGCGAGGGGAGGGACCCAGACGGGAGGAAAGCCAGGAAGGCGGCCGCTGCAGAGTCGAGCACGGGGCGTGGTTACGCGGCGCCCACCAATGGGATGGCGTAGAAGCTGCCCCGATGCAAATGAGCGCGAAGTGGCGGGAAAAGCGCTTTTATCCCGACTTCCGTAATCGGATCAAAAGAGCAGAGTTACAGGGGGCGGTGCCAGGAGGAAGAGGCGGAGCTGGGCCGAAAGGGGAGGAAGGCCGCTCTGGCCCACACTTTCGGAATTACAGAAGCCACGGGAAAACTTTCGATTCGGTTGCGCATGCGTCCTGATGCAGGTAGGACGCCGGGAGTCACAGTCCGGGAGGGTCCTCAGGAGAAGGGAGGCCTGGGTGGGAGGGGGGAGGAGAGGCCGGGGCGCCCGAGGCCTCGTTTGGCGGGCAGACGCTGGGAGGGAGGCCCGTGGGAGGTGGGGGCTTGGGCCTGGGCCTCCCCTGAGGGAAGGGGACGCAGCCGTGACCCTCTTCTCTTTCTCCCCTGCAGGAGGACGGAGGATGGCGGCGGATGCAGGAAAGAGGCACCGCCCGAGAGGAGGTGGAGGAGAGCAGGCCCCGCGGAGCAGCCCTGCCCTGTCCCAGCGCGGCTTCTCCGGGAGATGGTGGGGAAAGGCCGGGGGGCTCCGGGGCTGCAGGAGGGATGAGCCCAGGGGGAGCCCGGGAAAGGCAGCTGCCTGGAGAGCGAAGCATGGAGGAAGAAACGGGCAGAGACCCCGAGACGGGCCTGGAGGGCGGAGGCTCCTTCGGAAAACCCCGAAAGCCCCCAAGAATCCAGGAGGAAGCAAAGGAACATCAGTGCCCAGAATGCAAAAAATCCTTCAAAAGAAAGGACTTGCTTAAAGGCCATCTAAAAATCCACACAGGAGGAAAACTTCACAAGTGCCTGGTGTGTGGAAACAACTTCAGTCGGAGGACCAACCTTTATAGACATCAAAGACTCTATTTGAAGAAATGCCTGGAGGGCGAAGGCTCCTTTGGAAGACCCCGAAAGCCCCAAAAGATCCAGCAGGAAGCAAAGGAATATCAGTGCCCGGAATGTTGGAAAACCTTCAAAAATAATGAAAATCTGGAAAACCATCTCAGGATCCACTCAAGAAAGAATCCATTTGAATGCCTGGAGTGTGGAAAGAGCTTCAACTGTAGGAACAACTTTAATAGACATCAAAGGATCCACTCAGGAGAAAAACCTTATAAGTGCTTGGAGTGTGGAAAGATGTTCAATGACTTGGGAAATCTTTATCGACATCAAAGGATCCACTGGAGAGAGAAGCCAGATAAGGGTGGAGAGTCCTTCGGAAGTCCCCAAAGAATCCTGGAGGGAGGAAAGAAATGTCAGTGCCCAGAATGTGGAAAAACCTTCAAAAGAAGCTACCTTTTTAAAGTCCATCTAATAATCCACACAGGAGAAAAACCTTATAAATGCTTTGAGTGTGGAAGGAGCTTCTCTCACAAGAGCAGCCATGATCGACATCAAAGAATCCACACAGGAGAAAAACCTTATAAATGCTTTGAGTGTGGAAAGAGCTTTAGTCAGACGAGCAGCCTTTATGCACACCAAACGATCCACTCAGGAGAAAAACGTTATAAGTGCCTGAAGTGTGGAAAGAACTTTGGCCATATCAGCAACCTTTATAAACATCAAATGATCCACTGGCGAGAGAAGCTGAATAAATGTCTGAAGGGTGGAGAGTCCTTCGGAAGACCCTGGAATCCCCAAGGGATCCAGGAGGAAGGAAAGACATACCAGTGCCCGGAATGTCAAAAATCCTTCAAAAAAAATCACCATCTTCAAAGCCACCTAATTATTCACACAGGAGAAAAACCTCATAAGTGCCTGGAGTGTGGAAAGAGCTTCAGTCTAAGGAGCAACCTTTATAAACATCAAAGAATCCACTCCGGAGAGAAGCCATATGAATGCCTGGAGTGTGGAAAGAGCTTCAGTCAGTTGGGAAACCTTTATACCCATCAAAGAATCCACTCGGGAGAGAAGCCATATGAATGCCTGGAGTGTGGAAAGAGCTACAGACAGTTGGGAAACCTTTATAACCATCAAAGAATCCACTCCGGAGAGAAGCCATATGAATGCTTGGAGTGTGGAAAGTGCTTCAGTCAGTTGGGAAACCTTTATACCCATCAAAGAATCCACTTGGGAGAGAAGCCATACGAATGCCTTGAGTGTTGAAAGAGATTCAGTCTGAGGAGCAACCTTTATAAATATCAAAGAATCCACACAGGAGAAAAACCATATAAATACCTGGTGTG
>NW_027256897.1:10621217-10643717 GCF_029215685.1 Pituophis catenifer annectens | reverse complement strand
CCTACCCAGTCTTCCCAGGCCTTCTCCATATCCCGCTAAGTCTTAAGAAAAACCTGCCATCCTTGATTTGGCTCAGTGTCTCATTTTTCTCCCCTTGGCAAGTGCCATGGCTCCATCCTTTGGACCACTGTTGAAACATCTGGATGCCTTCTGGTGGACCTCCTGGCCACGTCTCCATCAGGGGGCAAATTTTTGCTAGGGCACAGCGTTCTTGGCCCCTTCTAAAAAAAAAATTATCCTTTGAATCTGCAAGTTCCACAGAGACCTGTTGCAAAGAGCCATTCTTGGCAAGCGAATGGGCAACTTCCCACCCAGATATGGCATGGATACATTTGTACACAAAAATGCTTTTCTTTTTTTGGGGAGTATGTGTGTTCATCGATGCATCGCAAACTGCCTTTGCACAGGGAAGGGTTTACTTAAAAACAAGGCAGGTTTGAAGTCCAAAAAAGCACAGCTCACAAGAGCCAAAATCAGAGGAGGGTTTCAGCAGGTTCTGACCAGTTCTGGAGAACCGGCTGCGGAAATTTTGAGTTGTTCGGAGAACCGGTAGTAAAAATTCTGACTGGCCCCGCCCCCATCTATTCTCTGCCTCCCGAGTCCCAGCTGATCGGGAGGAAATGGATATTTTGCAGTAACCTTCCACTGGATTGGGGAGGGAATGGAGATTTTGCAGTAACCTTCCCCTGGAGTGGGGAGGGAATGGAGATTTTACAGTATCCTTCCCCTGCCACGCCTACCGAGCCATGCCCACCAAGCCACATCCATCAAGCCATGCCACGCCACGCCTACCAAGCCACGCCCACCAAGCCATGCCACGCCCACCAAGCCGTGCCACGCCCACCAAGCCACGCCCACAGAACCGGTAGTAAACAACATTTGAAACCCACCACTGGCCAAAAATGGACTCCCTGGCATCTCTTATGGCCTCTGTGGTGACTGAACCAGGATGGGATCAAGCTTCCAACTCTAAAGCTGCCTTCGGAAGTTGTGGGAGCTTCATCCCTGGAAGCTTTCAAGAAGAGACCGGACTGCCATCGGTCAGAAATGGTGTAAACTCTCCTGCTCGGGCAGGGGGCTGGACTAGATGACCTCCAAGGTCCCTTCCAACTTTGTTATTGTGTTCTGTTCTGAAGTGGTGAACACAGAAAGAAAAATTGTCCAGGCCAGCAGGACCACGGCAATAAATCCACCGTCTCCCTCCTTCCCTCAATTTTTTTTTTAAAATGTTCTCTCTGTCCACCGAGGGCCCCTCCCTCAACCCCATCTATTAACAAGTTTCTTTCTCGTGTTGCTTTATGTATGGCAAAGGTCCTCTTTATCTTCTCAGCTGCCACATTCTGATGCTGGTTTATGGACAGTTTTGTATCTTAATTTTGTTTCTTCTTCTTCTTTCTGTTTTTTTTTCCCTCCCCTTTCTTTCTTTCTTTTTCTTTTTTTTTTCTTCTGTTGCTAGCACCGTCACGTGGCCCTGGAGGAAGCCAATGAAGCAAGTATTTGAAATCTACCGTGGTCACCATTTGGAGGCGGGGACTGGACGAGTGTCCGGCGAAAGGCTGCGACTGCCCAGGACAAGTGCACCCACGCAGATCTACCTGGGAGTGAGTTCCGTGCTCGGTCACCAAAGCCGGGCTCTCCATGGGGCTCCATCTGGATTAAGACCTGGAGGAGTCCAAGGCTTTGGCCTTCAGCCACTTTCACTCTTGGAGAACTTCACAGCTAAGGAGAAGCTGGTGGAGTCATAAGCGGCGAGAGAGAGAGAGAGAATCCGAGGGCTCCTTTCCAAGTAAGTGATTGATAACAGGCACTGCCAAGGTCATTGGAACAATTGTACTTTTTATCTACTTCTGCGGTAATTCGTGGTCTCTCTAGCTAAGGATGAGGTGGGACGAGAACCGGTGGGCGTTTTGCCTGCCAATCTCTCTGTTTTAGGTAGGCCGAGGTAGCCTGGAAGATCTGGGCTCCCAAATAGGTTGAACTTGAAGTTAAGAATTCTGGACAGTCCCCTTTTTCCGATTTGGTGAGATTTGGTGGCTTCGTTCGAAGCACCACTGGGTGAATTCGCCTTCTTCTTCCTCCACCATCTGGGCTGCTACTACTACTACCATCTTCTCCAACTAATCAGGACGGGTGGACCTCCCTAGAGGAGGCCCCAGATCTTGAGGCCGTTTCCCATGGCGGGACCTGGAACGGTCTCACTTCCAACAACGGGGGGGGGAAAGGGAGGATTTGTTTAGAGAGAGCCCGGGTGCTAGGCTGAGACGCAGAGTTGGCACACCAGAAGCGGGATAGTAGCGTCTTTTGCTCCCTTGGGAGAGATAACACCCACCATCAATCTCCCCCCCCCCCCGAAAAAAATATAGAAAGGGATTCCTACTCACATCTGGGCACTGCAAAAAAAGCAGATCGTGTGTTTTGAGACCTTGTGGAGAAGACAGCTTGCAAGAAATGGACGCGATCGGGAGGATGGCTTTCGTTGTGGTTTTCCTTTTTCATGCCATCACAAATTCCAGAGGCCAAAAAGAGAGGAAGCTCCTTTTTTAAGACAGAGAAAGTTCTTTGAGTCTCCCCAAGGAAGGGGAGTTAAGAGGTCCTCCAGTCTGCTTTTGATCTTGGCTTCAGGATACGAGGACTCCATCTATTCTTTTACTGGTCTGCAGTTTTGTTTTGTTTTTTAAATTTGATTTATATGCTGCCTTTCTCCGGAGACTCAGGGCAGCTTACAGCGCGTTAAGCAATAGCCTTCATACTTTTGTATATTTTATACAAAGTCAGCTTATTGCCCCCACAAACTGGGTCCTCAATTTACCTACCTTAGAAAGGATGGAAGGCTGAGTCAACCTTGAGCCTGGTGAGATTCGAACTTACAGTAATTGCAGACAGCTGGTGTTAATCACAATGCTATCAGTCTGCTGAGCCACCAGGCCCGATCTTCAAATTTACCTGTGAAATCCAAATTCCTTCAGAATAACTTGCCCATCGCAGTTATTCTTACTCTCTCGGGCATCAGAGACTCAAGAATTTCTGTGAGGTAGCTTTCTTTCTTTCTGTTGGAACCTTATCTGTTTCTTCCAACTGACACGGGCCCGGTCAGTTTCAGCATGACTTGGCTGAAATCCTCTTCCTGAGATCTTCGCCTTTGATGTGGGATTTTCCGAAGGAAGATGGGGAATTTTTGGCTGGGTCCCTCTTGAATTCCATGCTGCAGGCAGGGGGACATCCGTGGAACAGAGAGGACAATTTTTGGTGAGGTCGGGCCTTCTTGTCCATTGTTCTAGACCAGGGGTGTCAAACTCGTATCATCATGGCATCGTCACGTGACGTATCAGGACTTTCCCCCCCCCTTCGCTAAACCGGGCAGGGGAGGGGCCAGCATGTGATGAATCCGCCCTGTGGGCCACGAGTTTGATACCCCTGTTCTAGACTTATTCCCCTCAAGTGAGCCTGGATAGCTCAGCAGACAGAGCTCTGTAATTTAACACCAGCTGTCTGCAATTAAAGTAAGATCGACTCTCGCCAGGCTCAAGGTTGACTCAGCCTTCCATCCTTTCTAAGGTGGGTAAATTGAGGACCCAGTTTGTGGGGGCAATAAGCTGACTTTGTATAAATATACAAAAGGATGAAGGCTATTGCTTAATGCACTGTAAACCGCCCTGAGTCTCCGGAGAAGGGCGGCATATAAATCAAATTAAAAAAAGTTTGTTGAGGGCCACACCATCTCTTTGACCAAGCCAAGGGTGGTGGGCACTGCCTGTGGTTTTCCAGATGTTGGACCGCCATCCTAGCATCCCTTCCAACCGATGGCACATCTGGACAACCCCTAACACAAACCTTAACACGCACCAGAGTTGTTCTGCCTCTGCAGCTTCAGGCTGGCCTCGGAGAGACACTCTGCCTATGCTCAGGGGCACTCTGGCTCTCCAGCGACCACGATTCCATGCTTGAGCAGGCATTCCTCTGCAAACACGGCTCTGGTTGTCTTGCTGGCTGCCATTTCCCCTCCAGGGGAGGCTGGGTCTAAAACGCAGGAAATGCTTCCTTCCAGGAAAGCTGCCGGAGGGAAGACAATGCGAGGCGGGGGGGGGAGGGGAGTGCCCCCTTCCCCACGGGGAGGCGCATGCCAAAGGCGCCTTCACCTGGATGGGGAAAGGGCATTTGTGATTGTCGGTGTGTGTGTGTGGGTGTGTAAATATAGGAAGCGCACACCACTTCTGTCCTTTTCAAGGCCATCATCTTCCTCGCAAGCCGAGCTCCAGCAACTCAGCCTTGCTCCTTGAGAGGCTAGATTTCCAAGCGCCCAGATTTTAAGAAGGCTATCTTCAATGGGAGGAGGACCAAAGGGGGGTCATCTGGTCTTGGCTTTATTTTTTTTGACCTCTAAAGAGGCTGGGCGGTCTGGAGAGGAGGAGCGGGGTCGCTGGGCCAAGGCTGTCCTGGCAGGCGATGGGCCGGGGAATTTTCGCTGGGCCCAGAGTTTGCTTTCGATTCCAGCTGGGCTTTGGGCTGTCTGTTTTTCCCCCTCCTCCGGGCTGAGAAGCTCTTTTTGCTGGCTGGGAAGGAGGTTGGTGGGAGAGGGGAAATCCCCCGTAGCCCTTGTCTTTGCATCCCAAAATCTGCCTCCTGTGTCAGCCAAAGGCAACTCCAGAATTTTTGCACCAAGGTTTATTCGGCTAGCTAGAAGCTTTTCGGGGGGGGGGGGGTGGCAGAGAAGCGAGCAAGATCCTTGCCCGGGGATGAGCAAAGGCTGAAGGGGGGCAGCGGCAGGCATCCGGAGTCTTTTGAGAAGCGTTTGGATGACCTTTAGAGGCTCCCGTCCCGTGGCTTCCAGGCGGCAGAGGGAGGAAAACGAAATTCATGATCTTCTCCCAGCCCCGGAAGGGATGGGGGTTTTTCCTGAGCATCGTGCTTTTTTCAGTGTGTGTGTGTGTGTGTGTGTGTGTGTGTGTGTGTGTGTGTGTGAAAAAGGGGGAAACCCCTGCTGCCTGGTCCCCCTTAAGTCAGCAGGGCAGAAGACGAAATGACACCCCCCCCTCAATTTTCTGAATTGCTGGGTTAAGCCTGCAGCGCAGCGTTCCTGATTTCTCGGTTGGTGTGATAAGAGTTAATCCAGAATGCTCGGTTTGGTGATTGTGTGTCTGTGCGGTCGTGTGTTTTGTCCCTCTCTCTCTCTCTCTCTCTCTCTCTCTCTCTCTCTCTCTCTCTCTCTCTCTCTCTCTCTCTCTATCCTTCCTTCCTTCCTTCCTTCCTTCCTTCCTTCCTTCCTTCCTTCCTTCCTTCCTTCCTTCCCTCTCCCTCCCTCCCTCCCTCTATCATCTTCCTTCCTTCCCTGTCATCTTCCTCTCTCCCTCCCTCCTTCCTTCTTTCCTTATTCTCATCTCCTTCCTTCCTTCCCTTCCCTTCCCTTCCCTTCCCTTCCCTTCCCTTCCCTTCCCTTCCTTTCCTTTCCTTTCCTTCCCTTTCCTTTCCTTTCCTTTCTTTTCCTTTCCTTTCCTTTCCTTTCCTTCCTTCCTTCCTTCCTTCCTTCCTTCCTTCCTTCCTTCCCTCCCTCCCTGTCATCTTCCTCTCTCTCTCCCTCCTTCCTTCCTTCTTTCCTTATTCTCATCTCTTTCCTTCCGTCCCTTCCCTTCCCTTCCTTTCCTTTCCTTCCTTCCTTCCCTGTCATCTTCCTCCCTCCCTCCTTCCTTCTTTCCTTTTTCTCATCTCCTTCCTTCCTTCCTTTCCCTTCCCTTCCCTTCCCTTCCCTTCCCTTCCCTTCCCTTCCCTTCCCTTCCCTTCCCTTCCTTTCCTTTCCTTTCCTTTCCTTTCCTTTCTTTTCCTTCCTTCCTTCCCTGTCATCTTCCTCCCTCCCTCCCTCCTTCTTTTCTTATTCTCATCTCCTTCCTTCTTCCCTTCCCTCCCTCCCTCCCTCCCTTCCTTCCTTCCTTCCTTCCTTCCTTCCTTCCTTCCTTCCTTCCTTCCTTCCTTCCTTCCTTCCTTCCTCTAACGTTTATTCAATCCGAAAAAGAACCCAGCAACCTTGGGAAGAGCCTGGGGTGAAGAGTCGGCCCTTCTCATGCTACCCGCGCCTTGCCTTCCCCTGAGCCAAAGGCGTGGAACTACAATGCCCATCTTGACTTGTCCAGCTGTTGGCAGGGTGTGATGGGAGCTGTGTCCCAACCCCCCATGGAGGCAACCGAAAGGGGAAGTTAGCCACCAAGTGACAGAAAGCGAGTGGCCAGCTGTTAGGGTTTTATTTTCCTGCGTGGGAAAAATCCCCAACAGACGGGGCAAAATTCTTCCTTCACCCGATCTTACCCCGAACCCCAAACGCACCATCACGCTTTTTTTTTATCAGTCTCTATTCCAATCCAGGTAACGCTCGGTTTAAAGATTGATTGCAGCTGGGAAGTGGCTCCGTGGAGTCAATCGGGGGGGGGGGTTCCATCCACGAAGGGGAATCCGCGTGGGGTCTCGGAGTGCAGGGAAGGGGATCCCCCCCCCCAGAGCCCGCAGGGGCCTTATCCTTGGCTCTCTGGGGCGCTTGCCAGCCAGAACTCCGCAGCCTCTCAACCTCTTCTGCGTGGAGAGACCGGTGCGCCCCGTCGGGGCTCTGATTCCGGGGGGGACCCTGCCTCCCTCCCCTGGAATTGGGGGGCAGGAACAAGAAGGCGGAGGCCGCGATTCCCTGTTGGGTGCCTGGTCGCTGGGGGTGGCGGTGTGGGGGAGGGAGTGTGGGGTGGAGGGGTGGACTCTGGCCAAGCCCGCCCCCCCCCCCCCGGGGGCCAGCGAAGAGCCGAGCCCTCTCAATGCCCTCCTTCCCCGACGGAGAGGGAGGGAATGGGGGGGTTCCTAAGCGTCCCCGCCCGCACGAGAACGGTTTGCGGAGGCGCAGCGCCGCACACGTCCCCGCGGCTATAAAGGAGGCCGCTGCCCGTTGCCCCCCAGTCTCTTGGCCGCCGCTCGTCGGGGCACCCGCAGCACCTCAGCGCCTTCCCGCCGCCGCCCCCCCTTCCCTCCCTCTCCCTCTTTCCCCCCCACCTACCCACCCACCCCCAAAACTCCCCAAGGGGAGAGTTCCCAGGCGCTGCCCCCGGTCTCTCTCTCTCTCTCTCTCTCTCTTCCTTCCTCGCAGGCCCGCAAAGGTGATGGATTATTCGTACGATGAAGATCTGGACGAGCTGTGTCCCGTTTGCGGGGATAAAGTCTCGGGGTACCACTACGGGCTGCTGACCTGCGAAAGTTGCAAGGTAGGGGCCGAGATGGGGAGGTGGGCGCGCAGGGGAGGCTGGAACCGGCGAAGCACCCCCAAGTAACGCAACCCGAGGCCTGCGGGGAAGCAGCGCGCCTTGCCGCCGGGCCCGACTTAGCATCTCCGGGGAGAGACCGTCCCCCACAACGCCGCCGCCGGAATTATCATAATTAATGTTGGCCACGAAAACGGGGAGGAGGGTCGCGGATAACCCGGCGGCGGCGCGCCCCACAATTGACTTGCCTTTCGGGGCTCCGGCGGCTCTTGCGCTCCGGGACCCCGGAGGAGAAGACGGGTATTTTTTGGGGTGGGGTGGAGGGTCTCCACCAGCTCTCCCACCCACCCCCACCCCCCCGGACGGGAGAGAAGGGAGCCCGGGATCCAGGCGCAGCTCCGGATTCGTTTAACCGCTCGGATCTGCTCAGAGTTTTTCCCTTCTTGACGGCAAGGAATCATCATCATCATCATCATCATTTATTCATTTTAATTTAATTTAATTTATATGCCGCCCTTCTCCGGAGACTCAGGGCGGCTTACAGTGCGTTAATATTAATATTATAATTAATTAATTAATTATTAATATTAATAATCGCCTTTCGTTGGTGCAGTCTTCGGTTTTTTGTTTTTTTTTTTTTAAAATATATATAATTTTGTCGCTTTGGCGATTCCAATTCTTGGAAGGAGGCAGAGCGGTTGCAGCCCTGAGCAGCCAAAACCTGCGCCCACCCCCCTCAATCTCGGTATGTTTTTTTTTTAAATTAAACCAGAGGTTTTAACAGCTGGGTCGAAGCGAAGCCCCGACGCGATCGCCTCTGCAGGGAATTATTCCCCCCCCCTTATTTTATTTTTACGTCCCCTTTAGGATTCGTTTAATGGCGATTCTGTGCCTGCGCGCTAAATTCAGCCTTTGGCGATCCTTTCGCGCTCCAGGATCCCGCGCCAACCCAGACCCTGGAGATTCGGTTCAGAATTCCGTTTGCTTGAACCGAAAATTGGGCGAAGGCGCAAATTTTGAGTGCCCCCCAAAAAAACAAACGAATTCCAGCTTCTTCTCTTTGGGTTTTTATTTTTATTTTTCAAAACCGGGCGTCAATCCCTCCAGGCACCCGCCCGCGGGGAAAAAAAAACCGCTCCAACGCTTTGGAGACCCAGCTGTTAAAAATGAGGGGGAGGGGGGCTTTTTTTCCCCCCTCCCGGGTCAGTTAAGAAGTAGCCTTCTTAATTCGGCGTCACTCCGGCCTTCTTTTCTTTGACTCTCCGCCGCTTGGTTCCGAAAGATTTCCTTTTGGGAGAGAAAAGGAAGTTGTGAAAAGTCGAACGGTTGAAAAAGAAACCGAAGGGGAGAAAAAAAAATAGGAGAGAGAGAGAAAGAAAGAGAGAGAAAGATTTGGGAAGAAACGAAGGGAGAATCTGCTAGAATCAAACTCCTACGGTTTTCCATCGGCAGCTGGAAAGGAAGGCATGCCAAGAACGCGGAAGGGAATTGTGCCAGGTTTATATATATATATATTTTGCGGGGAAGGGGGCAATTCAAACCCCGCGAGTTTGATTTCGCCCACAACGAAATCGGTCCGGATTTCAGGGACAGGGAGATGGTCTTTTTTCTGGGTTGGCAATTTTTTCTAAAATATTTTGAGATGGGAAATAAAAAAAGGAGCGAAATGGCGCCCCTTGGTTTTAGAAACGAAAGCGAGCCGAAGGTGGGCAGGGGGGCCGCTTTCTGGGATCCCGTGGCGCGTCCCCCTTCCCGGCCTCGTCCCTCGGAGGGTCGCGGGCTCGGGCGATTTGCTGGAACGCGGCGATCCGAGGGCTGAATTGGGGGTGGGGGTGGGGGCCTCCTTTGGGTTTTTTCAGGGGGATTTTGATTTTGAGGGGGGGGGCGGCGAATGGGGAAAAATTCTTCCCCTTTCTAGTTTAATCCCTGATCGAGGGGGGTTTAATTGGATTGATTTCTTCGGGGATGGGGTGAAGGAGAAGAAATGGCCACGTCCTTCTCTCAAGCCCCCCGCCCCCTTTTTTAAAGACGGGAACTGTCCCCTTAAAAACGCCGCCTCTGAACCTCTTCATTTTAAGATGAACGGAGGGGCCTTTAAAGAAATAGCGTATTTATTTTTATTTTTATTTTTTTTGCCTCTGGATATTTTTTCGATGATTTTGGGACGGTTGATTCTCCAGCCGGGAGGGGCGAGAAAATGGTTGAGCCGGGCCCGGGAAAAGACCCTCGCCCTTTTACCTTGGATTTGAGGGGTGGGCGACGGAAAGGAGGGAGGGAAATGTGGATTGTTTGTCGTTGTTTTTTTTTTTGCATTGCACGAGAAATTAGAATAAAATTAGAATTCTAAAGAATTCGATTCTAAATCTAGAGGCGGGGTCGTATTAAAATAGGAATTCTCGTGTTAGTGTCAATCGATCAGTTTATTATTCGTGCGTGGAATCTCGTTTCGAGTCGTATTTCAGTCAGGACCCTCGTATGGATAGCTATAAGATTATGTTAAACAATTATAATTATTAACAAACCATTATGATCGCCTCCTGCTCAACCGCTTCCTTCTACGCTTAAGCCCATTTCACGGATGGGCACTGAGGCCAGAGGTACCGACTAAGAATGAAAGGCAGGGACTGGCGACCCTCGTCCTCTTTCGGGGAGGGGGGGGCTCATACTTAGTTACTCTTCCACGTTAACCTACCTTACAAGGCTGGGGTGAGGATAAATTGAGGAGCGTAGGTCAGACTGGCCTAAGTAATTTCTATAAAAATGTCCTGTGTTAAAAATGGTGTAAAATTTGGTGTCTTTGAGGACGTATCCAAAAATTGGGGGATAATTTTTTTTAAAGCCAAATTTAAGCCAGTTTTATGATTCTTCGCCAGGAGGAATTGTATCCAGAGGCCCGAGTCACAGTCTGTGGCTGTGTTCGCACGCCAGCAAACTTTCTAATAGATAGATAGATAGATAGATAGATAGATAGATAGATAGATAGATAGATAGACAGACAGACAGACAGACAGACAGACAGACAGATAGAGATAGAGATAGAGATAGAGATAGAGATATATAGATAGATATATAGATATCTTGTATTCGTGTGAACATCATATAAAATTATATATATGTGTGTGTGTGTGTGCAGTTAATATTTCGGGTTTCTTCCCGTGTAATTGTGAACATAACCTAAAAGGATTACACGGGAATTACACGGGAATTACACGGGAAGAAACCCGAAATATTAACTGTACACACATATATACCCGTGAAAACTTACATATATATATATAATTTTATATGATGTTCATACGAATACAAGATCAACACCGAAACGACTCCCGTGGGAGAAGCGATTCGGGTTGGGTGCGATTTGTTTGTTTGGGGCGAGTTAGGGGTTAATTCCATCCCACAGTGGATGGAATTGGGGGGGGCAGATCCCCCTCTGGACCCCCAGGGCTGTCTTAACGCATGGGCCTGATGGGCCCCACGAGCATAGAGACACCATACCAACCCCGATTTTGCTGGAAGCGCCAATAAAATAAAATATATGTTTAATTTTATCGACCGTTTACATTTTTCTTTTTATTCCTGTGGGTAGTTGTGGTAGGGGGCTCCCAGTAGGCCGCTTTGCCCCGGAGTGGGGGGGGGCATAATGCTGTTAAGAGGGCCCTGTCTGGACCCTCCACTGCTGAGCCAGCTCCCAGAACCCTCCAAACGGGACAGGCCAGCGTGGATTCTGGGATCGGAGTCCCCCACGCGCGCCTAGGGATAGCTTTCCGCGCCCTTTCCTCTCTCTCAAGCCCTCCTCTCTCTCTCTCTCTCCTCGCCCAAGGGCTTCTTCAAGAGGACGGTGCAGAACAACAAACATTACACGTGTACCGAGAGTCAGAATTGCAAGATCGACAAGACCCAACGGAAGAGGTGCCCCTACTGCCGTTTTCAGAAGTGCCTGGCCGTCGGGATGCGGCTGGAAGGTGAGCGCTCTTGGTATGGCTTGGGGTTGGGGTGTGTGCAAGTGGTGGGTTTCAAATTTTTTTTACTACCGGTTCTGTGGGGGTGTGGCTTGGTGGGGGTAGCAGGGGGAAGGATACTGTAAAATCTCCATTCCCTCCCCAATCCAGGGTAAGGATACTGCAAAATCCCCATTTCTGCCCGATCAGCTGGGACTCGGGAGGCAGAGAATAGATGGGGGGCAGGCAGGGCCAGTCAGAATTTTTTACTACCGGTTCACCGAACGACTCAAAATTTCTGCTACCGGTTCTCCAGAACTGGTCAGAACCTGCTGAAACCCACCTCTGGGTGGTGTGGGAGGTCTTTGCACGTCGGAAGGGCCTTTGGTGAAGGTCCAGAGAGAAAGAGGGAGAAGCCCCTCTAGTTCCCCCCTCCCCCCCCGCTGGGGTGGGATTCCCACACCCCTCTCCTTCCTCGGGTGGGCACAGCAATTCAGCTGCTTCGGCGGCCAAGCGGCCTTGGGAAGAAGCAGAGAAAACGAAAGTGTTTCACGAGAGAGAGTTAAAGTGGGGAGGGGGGCGGGAGTAAAACAGGGAATCTAGCCGGGCCTTCTCCCCTGCATTCCCACCAAGGTCCCCCCACCAAATCTTTGGGGACGGGTCCGGAGGTGAAGGGAAGGCCCCCATGTTTCGAAAGACACCCGGTTTGCAGAGAGCGCGCGCCACTCCCGTCAAAAGCCGCCCGTGTTTTTTCCCTGCGCGCGTGTCCCACCCCCACTTTCCCCCCTCCTCCCGTAACGAACAGCCCCTCCCTCTCTTGCCCGGGCTGCTTGCTTGGAAAAGGGGGCGCGTCTCTCTCTCTTTCTCTCTTTTTTTGGGGGGAAAGCAGACAGTAAGAAAGGGAAATGTGAATTGCGCCCCCCCCCCCGCCCCACGCGGGACGAGTTTCCCCGCGGTTCGGGGTTGGCCCACCCTCCTTTCTGCCTTTTAGAGCCCCCCTCCTCCACCCACCCACCCACACCCCGAGACGTGCAGCTTTCTTTGAACCCCGAAAACCATTCGCGCGGGCTCCAATCCAAACCAGTTCACAGCTCCTTTGGAGACCGCGGCTAGGAAGCTTGGAACAATGTACCACTCGGGGGGGGGGCTGCGGCGGGGGTGGGACCCCCCCACCCTCCCACCCCCCACGCTACGGAGCAGCTCAGGGAAGCGCCTGGTCGTGTGAATGCGAGCCTTGGAAAGCGGGTTAAAGTCAGGGTTGTCTTGTCCCGGGAAGGGAAAAGGGAGCGAGCTGCCCCCCACTCATCTACCCACCCACCACCAGATCGGTTGCCTTGACCCGGTTTGCAGGAGGGAGAGAGAGAGCGCCTTGCGCCCTTCACCTGCGCGGGGGAGGAGGATGTGTGGTGGAGGGGAAAGGATGGGTGGGCAGCCGAAGTTTGGCCGGGACTCTTTTTTTTTTTAATTTGATTTATATGCCGCCCTTCTCCGGAGACTCAGGACGGCTTACAAGGCGTTAAGCAATAGCCTTCATCCTTTTGTATATTTTATACAAAATATTTGTATTATATGTATTTTATTTGGCTGTTCGCCGCCCTGAGTCCTTCGGGAGTAGGGCGGTATACAAATTCAATAAATAATAATAGTAGTAGTAGTAGTAGTAGTAGTAGTAATAATAATAATAATAATAATATACAAAGTCAGCTGATTGCCCCCACAATCTGGGTCCTCAATTTACCTACCTTAGAAAGGATGGAAGGCTGAGTCAACCTTGAGCCTGGTGAGATTCGAACTTGCAGTAATTGCAGACAGCTGGAGTTAAATTACAATGCATTAGTCTGCTGAGCTATCCAGGCTCTTCTTCCCTCCCCCTTTTTTTCCCCTTCCTTCTCTGCCCCGCTTGGGAAGCCCCTCTTTAAATAGACGGGGCCTCCCTTGCATTTCCTCACTCCCCCCCCCCCACACCTTTCAGGCTCTTTCTCTGCCCTCTCCGCTCCTTCCCCACCTCCCCCCCCCCCGCCCTGTGCTATTTCTGATCTTCACGGATCTGGTTTTTTTTGGTGGGGGGGAGAGGGAAAGCAGAAGAGGCCTGTGCAAAGACGCGTGCAGAATCCCCTCGTTGGGGGCGAGCAAACCCCCGTCTGTTGCAGCCCCCCCCCCCCTGCAAGGCAGCTGAGGCCTTGAGAACAGCTCTGGGGAGGGGACGGGTAAGGTGGGGGTGGGGGGTCTCGCAGGAAAGACACGTGGGGCAGCCCCGACAGGCACCTACCGCGGGGCGACAACTGGGGAAACCCCAGGCAGGGAGAGGCTGCCAAACGCTTGCGCTATTTTATTTTTATTTTTATTAGTTTGATTTATATGCCGCCCTTCTCCGGAGACTCAGGGCAGCTTACAATGCGTTAAGCAATAGCCTTCATACTTTTGTATATTTTATACAAAGTCAGCTTATTGCCCCCACAATCCGGGTCCTCATTTTACCTACCTCGGAAGGATGGAAGGATGGAAGGCTGAGTCAACCTTGAGCCTGGTGAGAATTGAACTCGCAGTAATTGCAGGCAGCTGGCAGCTAAGTGCTACTTTAACAGCAGCAGTTTAGTCTGCTGTGCCACCAGGCTTCTATTCTATTCTATTCTATTCTATTCTATTCTATTCTATTCTATTCTATTCTATTCTATTCTATTCTATTCTTTCTATGCCATCCCATGCCATGCCATGCCATGCCATCTATTCTATTCTATTCTATTCTATTCTATTCTATTCTATTCTATTCTATTCTATTCTATTCTATTCTATTCTATTCTGCATTCTACTTTGCATTCTATTCTATTCTATTCTATTCTATTCTATTCTATTCTATTCCATTCCATATTCTATTCTATTCTATTCTATTCTATTCTATTCTATTCTATTCTATTCTGCATTCTACTTTGCATTCTATTCTATTCTATTCTATTCTATTCTATTCTATTCTATTCTATTCTATTCTATTCTATTCTATTCCATATTCTACACGTATTGTATTGTATTGTATTGTATTGTATTGTATTCTATTGTATTGTATTCTATTCTATTCTATTCTATTCTATTCTATTCTATTCTATTCTATTCTATTCTGCATTCTACTTTGCATTCTATTCTATTCTATTCTATTCTATTCTATTCTATTCTAGTCTGCATTCTACTTTGCATTCTATTCTATTCTATTCTATTCTGCTTTCTACTTTGCATTCTATTCTATTCTATTCTATTCTATTCTATTCTATTCTATTCTATTCTATTCTGTATTCTACTTTGCATTCTATTCTATTCTATTCTATTCTATTCTATTCTATTCTATTCTATTCTATTCTATTCTGCATTCTACTTTGCATTCTATTCTATTCTATTCTATTCTATTCTATTCTATTCTATTCTATTCTATTCTATTCCATATTCTATTCTATTCTATTCTATTCTATTCTATTCTATTCTATTCTATTCTATTCTATTCTATTCTATTCTGCATTCTACTTTGCATTCTATTCTATTCTATTCTATTCTATTCTATTCTATTCTATTCTATTCTGCATTCTACTTTGCATTCTATTCTATTCTATTCTATTCTATTCTATTCTATTCCTATTCCATTCCATTCCATTCCATTCCATATTCTACACGTATTGTATTGTATTGTATTGTATTGTATTGTATTGTATTTCTATTCTATTCTATTCTATTCTATTCTATTCTATTCTATTCTATTCTATTCTATTCTATTCTATTCTATTCTATTCTATTCTATTCTATTAACAGTAGTTTAGTCCGCTGCACCACCAGGCTCTTTTCTACCATCCCACATTCTGCCCTCCATCCTTTGGATGCCACTAGACGCCGGGTGTGTGGGGGGGTGGGGGGGCTTCTCTCATGTCCACACGGGTGGAGAAGTGTGGTGGGTAGTGGTAATGCCGGGCAAGTGAGGGTCTCCTCTGCTTTCAAACCCACCCACTCACCCACCCACCCCGACGCCTCGTTTCCTTGCAGCTGTGCGTGCCGACCGTATGCGCGGGGGCAGGAATAAATTCGGCCCGATGTACAAGCGCGACCGGGCGTTGAAGCAACAGAAGAAAGCCCTGTTCCGAGCCAACGGCTTCAAGCTGGAGACGGTGCCACCGCCGGGGACCCCCGCCACCGCTGTCTCTGCCACTGCCGCCGCCCCCCATCGTCTCTCCAGTGCAGGCGGCGGACTACGGGGGCCTGCCGCCTTCCCTGCACAGCCTGGCCCACCACCAGCACCCGGCTGGCATGCCCAAGGCTCTGCCACCTGCCAGCGCCACTGCCATGACTCCCATCGATTACGAGCGCAGCCCTTACGGGACCCCCGCGCTGGCCGCCCCCCGGGCCGGTGGGCCCCGGACCCCTTTCGGGCTATCACTACCCTCCTTTCGCCAGCCGGGCCATCAAATCCGAGTTCCCGGAGCCTTACGCCGCCCACCCCCCACGAGGCCGCCCCGGCGTACCCCTTCCCGGAGCCTTATCTGGGCATCGGGGGCGCAGGAGGGTCTCCGGCGATGGCGCTGGACGTGCCCGAGGTGATGCTGAAGCTGCTGCAGCTGGAGCCCGAAGAGGAGCAGCTGAAGGACCGCATCCTGACCTGCCTGCAGCAGGAACAGAACAGAGGGAGGCAGGAGAAGCTGACTACCTTCGGGCTGCTGTGCAAGATGGCAGACCAGACCCTCTTCGCCATCGTGGAGTGGGCACGCAGCTGCATCTTCTTCAAAGAACTGGAGGTGAGAAAGCACACACACACACCGCTGGAAAGGGGGAGGGGAGGGAGGTGGGTGCGGGAGACACTCTGGTCCCAAAAATCAGCACTGCTGGACTCCGGAGGGAACTTTCCCCTGGTGTTTTAGCAGCCCATCGTCCCCAGCCACACTGCTTGGGGGAGCATGGGGCTTCCTGGGGAGAGCCCTTGGCTGTGATGGTCCAACTGTGATGGTTGAACTGGGACCATTACCGACATAACTCAGTTTTCTTTCTAAACCACTCAGAAGACATTTTTTTCCCCTGGCATTTCCCAGTTGTCTCAGGCCAGAAAGCCCATCATCCCCAGCCACACTGCCTGGGGAGCATGGGGCTTCCTGGGCAGAGCCCTTGGCTGTGATGCCAGTGCTGAGAGGTCGAACTGGGACGTTAAACTGGGACCATTACCGACACAGCTCAGTTTTTCTTTCTAAACCACTCAGACATTTTTTTCCCTTGGAATTTCTGAGGCTGGGAAGCCCATTGTCCACTGCCTCACTGCCTGAGGAGCATGGGGGCTTCCTGTGCAGAGCCCTTGGCTGTGATGCCAGTGCTGAGAGGTCAAACTGGGACGTTAAACTGGGGACCATTACTGACACAGCTCAGTTTTCTTTCTAAACCATTCAAAAGATGCTTTTTCCCCCCCTGGCATTTCCCAGGCCGGGAAGCCCATCGTCCCCAGCCACACTGCTTGGGGGAGCATGGGGCTTCCTAGGCAGAGCCCTTGGCTGTGATACAAGTGCTGGGAGGTTGAACTGGGACCGTTACCGGTGCGGCTGGGTTTCCTTTCTTAAGGCAGCCTCAGGAGAAGACATCTGGGGTATCAGGATGCCCCTTTGCTCTGGCGTGCCTCTGTTTCCCCGTGGGTGAAAGGGAAAGTTTACAGGGGGTGTGTGTGCTTTGTGTGACCAGCTGGTACCCAGGTTTTTTTTTAATTTGATTTATATGCCGCCCTTCTCTGGAGACTCAGAGTGGCTTACAATGCGTTAAGCAATAGCCTTCATACTTTTGTATATTTATACAAAGTCAGCTTATTGCCCCCACAACTAGGTCCTCAATTTACCTACCTTAGAAAGGATGGAAGGCTGAGTCAACCTTGAGCCTTGGAGAGATTCGAACCTGCAGTAATTGCAGGCAGCTGGTCTTAATAACCAGCTTAATAACAGGGTGCCTTAGACCACTGTACTACCAAGGTTTGATATGCCGAGCCAACACTTGATGCCTAGTTGATGGGGAGCTGCGGTGGGTGGGTGGGTGGAGGGGGCATTTCTTGAGCTCAGAAGTTGTGGCTGGGGAGGGGTCCGGTCCAGCCTTGGGGACGGGGTCTCCCCCAGGAAGACAACTCAAGGACAGGGTCTGGAGAGACCCAGCAGGGACCTCCAGATGTTCGCCACACACCTGGAGGAGGACGGCTGGAGAGAGTTGGCTCGCTCTCTCTCCTAGCTGCTTTGCTGTAAGGCAGGAAAAGGAAGCTGAACTCTTGTGTCTCTGTGTGTGTTTGTGTGTGTTTGTGTGTGTTTGTGTGTGTTTGCGTGTGTTGACAAGACTGTGCGGCTCCAGGAGAGGCTGACAGGACCAAGGAAAGAGGTCTCAGCCTGCCAAATTGTGTCCAACGCACCTGCCTATCTAACCAGAAGAGCAGGAAGGGGCTGGGAATTCAGGTTGGCCATGGGGACACAGACAAGACCCGCTCCCTCCTTTTTTGTCTGCATCCCTTTCCCTGTTTGGAGGTAGACTGTGCCTGTGCCTGGAGGTTTCATGGGCTAACAGGCCACTCGAGTTTGCTTGTCACCGATTGTTCTCCCAGCCTTCAGACTCTGTCCCTTCGTGTAAAAGGCACAATTTTGGTTTGCATGGCCCTTGAAATCCTTCCTTCCTTCCTTCCTTCCTTCCTTCCTTCCTTCCTTCCTTCCTTCCTTCCTTCCTCCCAGTCCCATCTTCTTCCTTCCCTCCCCATCTTTCTCTTTCTTTCTTTCTTTCTTTCTTTTCTTTCTTTTCTTTCTTTCTTTCTTTCTTTCTTTCTTTCTTTCTTTCTTTCTTTCCTGTTTTCATTTCATTTCTTTGCTTTCCCCTGTAATTTCCTGTTAAAAGCTTTTAACAGGAAATTTAAAAACTAAAAAAGCTTTTGCACCTCCCTCCCTCCCTCCCTCCCTCCCTCCCTCCCTAATTCCTTCCTTTTCTCACTTCTTACCTTCCTTCCTTCCTTCCCTCCCTCCGTCCCTCACACCTTCCTTCCTTTCTCCCATATATCCCTCCCCTCCCTCCCTTCCTTTTCCTTCCTCCCTTCCTCCCTCCCTCCCTTCCTCCCTCCCTCCCTAATTCCTTCCTTTTCTCACTTCTTACCTTCCTTCCTTCCTTCCCTCCCTCCATCCCCTCCCACCATTTCCTTCCTTCCTTTCTCCCATATATCCCTCCCTCCCTCCCTTCCTTTTCCTTCCTCCCTTCCTCCCTCCCTCCCTAATTCCTTCCTTTCCTCACTTCTTACCTTCCTTCCTTCCCTCCCTCCATCCCTCACACCATTTCCTTCCTTCCTTTCTCCCATATATCCCTCCCTCCCTCCCTCCCTCCCTCCCCAAAAGTTTTGGAACCCCAGATCCCTTCTGTTTGGTTTCCCCATCCCCGCAATGCCTTCCTCACTCAAAATTCCTGCTTGGGGGGGGGCACATTTTGGTTGCAAGAAAAGCCTCTTGTGCTTTTGTGCGCATCCTGATGCCAAAACGGCGAACGTGGCTTGGGCATTCTCCCCAACCGGAGTGCATTTTTTGTGCCTCCCTGATTGGCATTCATTCCGCCAGAAGGATGAGCCAAGTGGTGAGCTCCCAACAGCTTGTGTGGGGTGTCTTCTCCGTGCTTGTGTGTGTGTGTGTGTGTTTGTGTGTGGGGGGGAAGGATTCAGCTCCAACACCTGTTTTCAAGGTCACCATTCATTCCTCCAACTTTGAAGCAGGATCAAAAAAACCAACAACACACAAGAAAGAAATGGGATAATATTCCTAAGTAAGTTTATTATGACTTTAGCCGTTGCCGATTTCCAAGGGTTTATGCTAATGTGGTGTTTTGTTAGCTTCCCCAGAGGTGTCTGGTGGGCGAGTGGGTGGGTGGGAGCCACGAACGGAAACCCTCACAATCACAGCAACGTGGTCGCAAGCAACAAGAATGGCCATCGGGGGTTTTTTTTAAAATGCTGACTGCCCTTTCTTTCTTTCTTTCTTTCTTTCTTTCTTTCTTTCTTCTTTCTTTCTTTCTTTCTTTCTTTCTTTTTCTTCCTTCCTTCCTTCCTTCCTTCCTTCCTTCCTTCCTTCCTTCCTTCCTTCTCTTTTCTTTTTTTTCTTTCTTTCTTTCCTAAGTTTATTAACCCGCTTTGAAACATCCTCTGCCCCACCCAAAATTTCTGTTGGCAAGTGTTACATTGCCCTTGAAATCCTTCCTTCCTTCCTTCCTTCCTTCCTTCCTTCCTTCCTTCCTTCCCTTCCTCCCTCCCTCCCTCCCTCATTCCTTCCTTCCCTTGATCCTTCCCCCTTCTCTTTCTCTTTCTCTCTCTCTCTCTCTCTTTCTTTTCTTTCCTAAGCTTATTAACCCCACTTTGAAACATTTTCTGCCCCACTCAAAATTTCTGTTGGCAAGTGTTACATTGCACTTGAAATCCTTCCTTCCTTCCTTCCTTCCTTCCTTCCTTCCTTCCTTCCTTCCTTCCTTCCTTCCTTCCTTCCTTCCCTAAATTTATTAACCCCTTTGAAACATCCTCTGCCCACCCCAAAATTGGTGGGTGCCAGTGGGGGGGAAGGGTGGGCTGGTGGTGGTGGGGGGAGGAAGGCCATGCAGTTTCAAAAACCAGAAAATCAACTTGGCAATTTGTCTCACAGTGGCAAGAATGAAGAGGTCGGTTTTTTGCATGAAAGGTTACAAGGATGAAAAATGGATAGTCGGATTATTCTTATTCTTATTTTTAAAAAAATAACCATGGGATCAGGATTGTTCCCCCTGGTTTCTAAAGGCAGTCCTTGTCTTACACCTGATTCATCCAGTGTCTCATTTGAAGTTACGAAATAACGTGACTTACAAACCGATCCTCACACTTATGACCACTGCAGAATCTGCATGGTGACGTGATCAGCGTCCGAACACTTGGCGGGCCAGTATGTCTTTACGACGGTTGCAACCTCCTGGGGGTGTCACCTAATGAGCATTTGCGACTTTCCCAGCTGGTTTTCCAACAAGTAATATCAACGAGGGAATTTTGTTTCATTTAATGACCACAAGATTCGCTTAAACAACCGCTTTGCTTCACAAACTGCGGCAGAGAAGGTTGCAAACTCAGGCGTGGTCTCGTTTAATAGCTGGCCTTGACCAGTAACAAAAATTCTGGTGCCAGTTCTGGCCATAAGCCGAGGGAATAAGCTGTACTGCGTAGACCAGGAGTCTGCAACCTTAAACACTCAAAAGAGCCATTTGGACCCGTTTCCCACAGAAAAGAAAACACCGGGAGTCACAAAACCCTTCCTGTGCCTGACTATTTCTCAAGCGGCCACAAAACTAGCATCTGTAGTTGAATTCATCATTCTGTTTTCTTTTGAAACTTTTCTTTTCTTGGATTTATCCATGGTTGGCCTATTGGGGATTGAAAAGCTCAATAAATCGCGTGCCAGGCAGGTGTCACACATTGGCGGTTGTGACGCATAGTTTGAGTGAAAGGGAGCCGCAGCAGAGGGGTGAAAGAGCCACATGCGGCTCCAGAGCCGCAGGTTGCTGACCCCTGGCATAGACAAACAAGCCATCTTAACTTTGTCTCTTTAGGGTTGTTGAAAGGTAGGATGATTTTTCTGCTAACGTGCCATTGATGGGGAGTGGAGATTTGAACATTCCTGAGCTGGGAAGCCCAGGAAAAAAACAACAGATCTTGAACAGATATTTGGCATAAAATAAGATTTGCATCTCCTTGTTGAGTGATGACGAAGTGTGGCTTTTGTATCTTCCTCCCTTCGGAGATGACGAGATAACAATGTTCCAAGTTTTAAGGGGCTGCCACAATGATGAAATCCATTTTTTTTTCCTACCGGTTCTGTGGGCGTGGCTTGGTGGGCGTGGCAGGAGAAGGGAACTGCAAAATCTCCATTCCCCACCCCTATAGTGTTGCCAGGTGTCCACTATTTGAGCGGGCAGTCCGCTTTTTTTCACATTCTGTTCACTATTTTTTTTTTCACAAAATAGTGGACATTTTTTTTTTATTCAAAAGCTTTAGGATGAAATTAAAATGGTAATTTAATATTTTACATGTTATTATAATATATTTGATGTTTTGAATTTTAAGTCAAGTTTTGAAGTGATTATTTTAATACCTGTTAAAATGTTTGTAAGACAATATATAATTTAATTGTAAATTTTTTTTTATTTTTTTACTACTTAACACCCCCCCCACCCCCCACCCCCGCTTGTTGCTATTTTTTGGAAGCAGACCTGGCAACCCTACCACCCCACTCCAGGAGAAGGTTACTGCAAAATCCCCATTCCCTCCCCATTCCTGGGGGGAAGGATATTGCAAAATTTATTTATTTATTTATTTATTGGTTCGATTTATATGCCCGCCCTTCTCCCGGAGACTCAGGGCGGCTTACAATGCGTTAAGCAATCGCCTTCATACTTTTGTATATACCTGCTTAGTAGGGCTTTCGCCCCCCTAAGCGGTGTTCTTTTTTTTATACAAAGTCAGCTTATTGCCCCCACAATCCGGGTCCTCATTTTACCTCCCTCGGAAGGATGGAAGGCTGAGTCAACCTTGAGCCTGGCGAGATTCGATCTTACTTTAATTGCAGGCAGCTGGTGCTACCTAACAGCACTTTAGTCTGCTGTGCCACCAAGGCTCTCCATTCCCACCCCACTCTGGGGCCAGCCAGAGGTGGCATTTGCCGGTTCTCCAAACTGCTCAAAATTTCCGCTACGGGTTCTCCAGAACCTGCTGCGTTTCACCCCTGGGCTGCCACAAAGAAGAGGAGGGGGTCAAATTATTTTCCAAAGCATCAGAAAGGCAAGAAAAAAAAATGGATGGAAACTCATCAAAGAGAGAAGCATCCTGGAATTAAGGAGAAACTTCTAACAGTGAAGACAATTAACCAGTGGAACAGCTGGCCACCAGAAGTTGTGGGGGCTCCATCAATGGAGGTTTTTAAGAAGAGACTGGATGGCCACTTGTCTGAGATTGTATAGGTTCTCCTGCTTGACAAGGGGGCTGGGACTAGAAGACCTCCAAGGACCCTTCCAACTCTGTTAATTCTGTTAGTGAATTTGCCAAACTGTGACTCTTTTTTTTGGGCTGCCACCTTCACTCAAGAATTCTGAGGGTCACCAAATCTTCAGCAGAAATCTTAAACTGATTTCTTGCGGAAGGGTTTTGGATATTGGGTCAAGGACTGGAAGTGGTTAAGGGCTGTAGGTTGCACACCCGTGCCAGAAAGAAAAATAAAACAATGCCGTCCTTTGGAAAACCCCCATGGAGAGGGAAACGAGCGACTCTGAAGTGGAGATATCCCTGCATGGCAAAACAAAAAAAAAATGATGACGAGGAA
>NW_027256897.1:10617061-10621117 GCF_029215685.1 Pituophis catenifer annectens | reverse complement strand
TTTCTCCTCTCCTCTTCTCTCCTCTCTTCTCTTCTCCCTTCTTCTCTCTCTACTCCTTCCCCTCTCTCCTGTTGTTTCCCTTTTCAGTTCAATCTAAAGTGGTATTCGAGCAGCCCCGATTTTCTAATTATCTTTATTCTCATTTCAATTTCTTATTCCATTCTTATTCATTTTAATTTCATCATTTGCGTACAGTTTTATAATATCTCACTTTTTTCCCTTTTACCCCCCCCTCCCCCTTTCTCCTTTTACTTGGCATCACCTGGGGATCTATTTTTCTAATTGTTTCCTCCCATCTATTCTCTTATCTATTTTATTTCTATGTCCTTATTCATATTTCTTTTCTAACCAAATCATAAAATTTATCCCATGTCTTGAAATAAATCGACTCCTCTTTATCTCCTTGTCCTGCAAGTATTTATGTCAACCAAAGGAGGCCAAGTTGACAAATTGGCTACCCAGCCCATCCTTCAAAAGCATTTTAGTTCAATACTTCTAGTTTAGCTCCTAGGCCAGTGATGGGCAACCTTTTCGGCACCGAGTGCCCAAACATGCGTTCCAGAGCACTGGAAACCCAAAGACAAGCTAGCACTGGTGCGCACATGCCTGTTTTTTTTGCCATTGTTCGGGCCTGAAAAGTGCCCAGAAAACAGCCCAAAAATGTCCTGAAAACTGCCCAGAAAACAGCCCAGAAAAGGCCCAGAAACTGCCCAGAAAATGGCCTGTTTTTTTTTGTTTTGTTTTTTTGTTTATTTGATTTATATGCCGCCCCTTCTCCGGAGACTCAGGGCGGCTTACAATGTGTTAAGCAATAGCCTTCATACTTTTGTATATTTATACAAAGTCAGCTTTTCTTTCTTTCTTTCTTTCTTTCTTTCTTTCTTTTCTTTCTTTCTTTCTTTCTTTAATTCCTTCCTTCCTTCCTTCTTTCTCTTTCTTTTCTCTTTTTTTTAAATTTGATTTATATGCCGCCCTTCTCCGGCGACTCAGGGCAGCTTACAATGCGTAAGCAATAGCCTTCATACTTTTGTATATTTATACAAAGTCAGCTTCTCTTTCTTTCTTTTCTTTCTTTCTTTCTTTCTTTCTTTTCTTTCTTTCTTTCTTTCTTTAATTCCTTCCTTCCTTCCTTCTTTCTCTTTCTTTTCTCTTTTTTTTAAATTTGATTTATATGCCGCCCTTCTCCGGAGACTCAGGGCGGCTTACAATGCGCTAAGCAATAGCCTTCATACTTTTGTATATTTATACAAAGTCAGCTTCTCTTTCTTTCTTTTCTTTCTTTCTTTCTTTCTTTCTTTCTTTCTTTCTTTCTTTCTTTCTTTCTTTAATTCCTTCCTTCCTTCCTTCTTTCTCTTTCTTTTCTCTTTTTTTTAATTTTGATTTATATGCCGCCCTTCTCCGGAGACTCAGGGCGGCTTACAATGCGTTAAGCAATAGCCTTCATACTTTTGTATATTTATACAAAGTCAGCTTATTGCCCTCACAATCTGGGTCCTCAATTCACCTACCTTAGAAAGGATGGAAGGCTGAGGTCAACCTTGAGCCTGGGGAGATTTGAACTTGCAGTAGTTGCAGGCAGCTGTGTTAATAACGGTGCTTTAGTCTGCTGCGCTACTAGGGCTCTTTTGCCTGTTTTTAGGCCGTTCTCCGGTGCTCTGGTGCCAGTGAAGACCAGCTGGCTGATGCACGCATGCCTGTTTTTTGGCCTTTTTTCAGGCCGTTTTTCGGCCCCAAAACAGCCTAAAAACAGCCAGAAAAATGGCCTGAAAAACTGCCCTCAAAACGGCCTGAAAAATGGCCTGAAAACAGCCCAAAAATGGCCCAAAAACGGCCTGAAAACAGCCAGAAAAATGGCCCAAAAACTGCCCCCAAAATGGCCCCAAAAACGGCCTGAAAACAGCCAGAAACCAGAAGAACAGCTGGCGATGGCGCATGTGCCCACAGAGAGGGCTCTTCGTGCCACAGGTTTCGCCATCACTGTCCTAGGCCGTTGCATTTGTTTAATCCATCTTCTTGGACTTGTAAAAAATTTTTGATTGGGCGCTGCCGAGACTCCTTACCCACCTCCTTAAAATTGCCATGACCTTTTTTTCCCTTGTTTCATCCTCACACACACACAAATGCACACCCGGGAAAAATTCACTGCTCCTGCCACTGTCCCCAGGGAGTGTTTACGAACATGGCGTGACACAGCGGCGTCAGCTGCCTGCGGACCGAAGAAAAGTCTTGGTTTCAGTCACCGACAAAGAAAAGATCATCTTAACTAATCCGGCTCCAAATTGGCGTGCATGCAGACCCCCACACTGGGGGGTAGGCTGCCTCATTCCCCCCCCCCCAAGCTCATGCTTTACGCCAAACAAAACATGTTTCCTCTACGCAACAACCCCAATAATGCTCTCATAAGTAAGGGACGTGGTGGCTCAGCGGCTAAGACGTTGAGCTTGTTGATCAGAAAGGTCGGCAGTTCAGCGGTTCGAATCCCTGGTGCTGCGTAACGGGGTGAGCTCCCGTGACTTGTCTCAACTTCTGCCAACCTAGCAGTTCGAAAGCAGGTAAAAAATGCAAGTAGAAAAATAAGGGCCACCTTTGGTGGGAAGGAAACAGCGTTCCATGCGCCTTTGGCGTTGAGTCATGCCGGCCACATGACCACGGAGACGTCTTCGGACAGCACTGGCTCTTCGGCTTTGAAACGGAGAGGAGCACCGCCCCCTAGAGTCGGGAACGACCAGCACGTATGTGCGAGGGGGACCTTTAAGTAAGGAAGCTCCGGTGGCATTTTGTTTTGGCTGGCTGCAGAAAAATTGTATTCGATCATGGATAACTTTGAATTATAAATTTGAATGATAAATTTGAAAGGCAAGCTGGCTGAAAAAAGAATGGGTGAATTAATTTCATTTTTGTCCGCTCTTAAAAGTTGTGTCAGGGGATTGTGTAGATTAGAACATGCAAACAACTTGCAGGCAATTGCTGGTTATATATGGCGTGAGGGTAAGGATGACTTAAACGGATCACTTTAATGGGCCACACTGCGGCCATCCAGAGCCACCCCATTCTTTTCACATCACGGCTCCGAATATTTGGGGGTCCCTTCTCCTCAATGAGTTCTGGAACCTTGCAAGAAATCTGGGGTTTGCCTCTTGCATTAACCACCGTCCCTCTGTGCGATCGCTTCAAATTACTGTTCAAATTACTGTTTTGTTACGTATTGTTATTGCGCTACTTTTGAGTACAATGGGCCTTTTCACAGGGCCAATTCAAAAGTGGTGTGCTGTGCATGATGGGTTACTTTTAGAAAGCTGTTGGAGAGGAGGGTGGGGGTTTGAACTCTGCCCATTCTGGAAACATTCTGGTATTTTTTTGCACGGCTTGAGCCCCTGAAGGCTGGTTCTGACATGTGAATTTGGGAGGCAGGTTTAATTCAGAATTTCCAAAATTCTGACCTGCATTTGACTTACTCTACCAGTCTTCGGGTCCCTGTCAGAAGTAGATCGGATACGAAGGACAATTTTAAAAGCCTGCGCGGATACCTTGAGACAGCTGGATCGATAATTCACGCATTAGCACACCCACGAGAGATATTTATCTCCTCTTTCTCTCTCTCTCTCTCTCTCTCTCTTTTCCTGCGTTTTTAGTCCCTTTTGGTAGAACGAGTAAAATAATTATCGAGGGAGCAAATCCAACGAAGCTTTGCGTGGGTTTCCCCCCCCCCCCCCACACACACACACCGTTGTTTTCAAAAAATCTGGAACGCAGACAGGAAGTTGTAGAAAATGTAGTTCTGATCCCATCGCATCCCAAAAGAACAGGTTTTTTTTTTCCTCTTTCCTGTTTGCTACCCCCAAAAAGACGAACGTGCATGGCAGTTTTTAAAAAGCCGTATATGCAGCTTTTGTGCGTGTGTGTCAATAGTTACTGTACGTATTCATTTAATTCAGCTGTCCATCCTTCCGAGGTGGGTAAAATGAGGATCCCAGATTGTTGGGGGGCAATAAGCTGACTCTGTAAAGCGCTTAGAGAGCGCTGCAAAGCACTGTGAAGAGGCATATAAGTCTAAGT
>NW_027256897.1:10582061-10614561 GCF_029215685.1 Pituophis catenifer annectens | reverse complement strand
CTTCCGCACGACAACAACACGGTGAGGTGGGATGGACTGAGAGAGAGGGACCGGTCCAAAGTCACCAAGCTGGCTTTCTTGCTTAAGGCAGGACTAGAACTCACAACCTCCTGGTGATTGGCCCAAAGTCATTCACCTGGCTTTCTTACCTAGGGCGGGACTAGAACTCACAACCTCCTGGTGATTGGCCCAAAATCATTCACCTGGGTTTCTTATCTAGGGCGGGACTAGAACTCACAACCTCCTGGTGATTGGCCCAAAATCATTCACCTGGGTTTCTTATCTAGGGCGGGACTAGAACTCACAACCTCCTGGTGATTGGCCCAAAATCATTCACCTGGCTTTTTTACCTAAGGCGGGACTAGAACTCACAATCTCCTGGTGATTGGCCCAAAGTTACCCACCTGGCTTTCTTACCTAAGGTGGGACTAGAACTCACAACCTCCTGGTGATTGGCCCAAAATCATTCACCTGGGTTTCTTATTTAGGGCGGGACTAGAACTCACAACCTCCTGGTGATTGGCCCAAAATCACCCACCTGGCTTTCTTGCTCTAAGGCAAGACTAGAACTCACTTCTGGGCTGGGTGCTGAGTGGTGCCATGGATGGCTGCGCCCAAATATTTTCCTGATATCTCCCTTGGTTGTTGAGGGGGAGGAGGATATTCTGCGAGCCCAGACAGGGGGTCTTTCCCCTGGACGGTGTGCTGACCAGAGTTGGTATTTTTTTTTTTTTAATTTGATTTATATTATAACATATAGTGATACAATCGGTACATTTTCGGTTCATTGGTGCAATTATATACATATATACATCTACATGCATTATTGCTTGTCTTTTGTTGATATTGTTTCTTGAAGCTAGATTTAATTTCAAAACACTTATTTTTTTTTTTAATTTGATTTATATGCCGCCCTTCTCCGGAGACTCAGGGAGGCTTACAATGCGCTAAGCAATAGCCTTCATCCTTTTTGTATATTTATAAAAAGTCAGCTTATTGCCCCCACAAACTGGGTCCTCATTTTACCTACCTTAGAAAGGATGGAAGGCTGAGTCAACCTTGAGCCTGGCGAGATTCGAACCTGCAGTAATTTCAGGCAGCTGGTCTTAATAACAGGGTGCTTTAGACCACTGTACTACCAAGGCTCCTTACCTTAGGAGGTAATTGCCTTAGGAGGCAATTACCAAGGTATTCCCTTACCTTCCCTCCCAGTTCGCAAATGTGAGCGTACACGCTTGCTTCACTCGCACACGCCACCTCCACGCATGCACGCCGCCCTCCACCCATGTGCTGTGCTCGCGTGTGTGGCTTTCACGCTGCCATCCACCCATGTGCTGTGCTCGCGTGCGTGGCTTGCATACATGTGCGCAGCTTCACAATGTGCCTAAATCGGGGCCCGTCTGCGATTTCCGCTACCGGTTCGGGCGAATTGGTACGAACTGGCTGAATGCCACCTCGGGTGCTAACTCTCTCTTCTCCGCCTTGGTGCCCCCTAGCCCTGAGTTGCAATGAGAACGACGGGAGCCCCCTGGATCGAGACCAGCATTACCCCAGCAATCAAAAGACCAAACGCATGAGGACTTCCTTCAAACACCACCAGCTGCGGACAATGAAATCCTATTTTGCAATTAACCACAATCCGGATGCCAAGGACTTGAAGCAGCTCGCGCAAAAAACGGGATTAACCAAAAGAGTGCTCCAGGTAAGTGGGTTGTTTTTTTTTTAGGGACTCAAACGGAGCAGGGGCCTTTGGCCAGAGCTTGCAGGTGTCCCCCCTGCTCGCAGGTACGATTCCCACCAAGCTGCCTGCTGTGATTCTCAACTCCCGTAGGGTAAACTTCAATTCCCGGAATTCCACGCTTGGCTTGGAGAATTCTGAGAGTTGGAGAGAAGTCCCAACCAAATTTGTCTTCTGCTCTCAGCCGAGGAGGATGGACAGGGGGGATATGATGGAAATATTGGCCTTGAGCTATCTCTGTCTCACCTGTCCAACGTTGGAGGGGGAAACAGCCATTGTCCTCACGGATACGATGAGCAAATGGGTCGGTCTTTAGATCGATCAACTCTCCTCTGTTGTGGTCTCGAAGGCTGCACATTGCAAAATAGTTTTGTTGTTTTTGGAAAGCTAAGGATTTCCTTAATGCAATGTTAACAGCATAAGATAGATAGGTAGAAATCTTTATTGGCCGAACGTGATTGGACACACACAAGGAATTTGTCTTTGGCGCATCTGCTCTCAGCAAGCGTGGGTTCTACTTACCTTTACTACCTGTTCGCAACGGGAGCTTCTGTGCATGCCCAGATCGCCCATTATGACGTCAGGGCAGGTGGGCGGAGCTTCCCGCCACTTTTACAACCGGTTCTAAAGAACCGGACAGAACCGGGAGCAACCCACCGCTGGCTCTCAGTGTACATAAAAAGACAAGATACATGCGTCAAGAATCATACGGTACAACACTTAATGATAGCCATAGGGTGCAAATAAGCAATCGAATCATACTAGGAGACCATCAATATAAATCATAAGGATACCAGCAACAAGGTTACAGTCATGCAGTCATAAGTGGGAGGAGATGGGAGATAGGAACGATGAGAAGATTAATAGTAATAGTAATGCAGTCTTAGTGAATAGTTTGACAGTGTTAAGGGAATTATTTGTTTAGCAGAGTGATGGCGTTCGGGGAAAAAACTGTCCTTGTGTCTAGTTGTTCTGGTGTGCAGTGCTCTATAGCGTCGTTTTGAGGGTAGGAGTTGAAACAATTTATGTCCAGGATGCGAGGGGTCTGTAGATATTTTTCCAGCCCTCTTTTTGACTCGTGCAGTAGATAGGTCCTTCATGGAAGGCAGGTTGGTAGCCATGGTTTTTTCTGCAGTTCTAATAACTTCCTGAGTTGGAAGAGAGCTTGGAGATCTTCTAGTCCACCCCATTTCTCAGGCAGGAAACCCTATCATCATCTTCTCCTCTTCTGGTGAACACCCAACAGCTTTGGCCTCTGACTAACATCAGAAGGGGTGTGTATCTACGTTACACACATTTTTCAGAACCAAGATTAAACGGGTTACATCCGCCCGTTGCACTGAGCTCTGGTTCATTAAACTGCGACTTGCTGAATGGCTTTTCGTAGCTGAATTCACGTGGTGGATGGTTCAAGCATGGTTTATATAAGTTAGATGGCAGTTTGTTTAGTCTGGGCCAGGGGTCAGCAACCTGCAGCTCCGGAGCCACATGTGGCTCTTTGGGCCCTCTGCTGTGGCTCCCTGTCAGGTGATCCCACCACTGGCTGGCCCCGCCCCTCGCCCTCCCCTCCCAGTCATTCCTCACCTGGCCTGAGAAGGTAAGGGCGACGGCGGGGGATGGAGAAGCAGCCAGGGCAGAGACAGGGAGATACAGAGAGAGAGGGAGAGAGAGAGAGAGAGAGATATGTCAAAAGGATTTTGTGGTTTCCCGGTGTTTTTTAACAACTGGTTCTCTGCTCTAATGACCGGCTGGGTAGGTGTGGCTAGGGGGGGAGGTCATGTGACTGGCGGAAGTGAGTGACATCGAGTTGGCCACGCCCACCCAGGTTTTGTGGCTCCCGGTGTTTTCTTTTCTGTGGGAAACGGGTCCAAATGGCTCTTTGAGTATTTAAGGTTGCAGATCCCTGGTGTCGGCTTAGCAGATTCCCTGAACCTAGCTAGTCACGGTGGTTTATAAATCAGGATTTAGTGTTAACCTGAATGCCAGCAGATGCGGCTTGCTGGACAAAGCTACGGGTGAACCAACTTCCCGTTGAACGTGAAAACTGGTCATGAAATGATCAGCTGGCCTGAGACTGCTCTTTTAAAAAGAAGCACGAAAGAAACTCGCGGATTTGTAGGATTGTTCCAAGTTTGTTCCAGAAAAGAGGACAAAAAAACAACAACAACAACACCCAAACAATTGATTTAAATTTAATTTTAATTGGGCATCAGGAAGAACTTTCGGCAGTGAAAAGCTGCCCCAACAGTGGAGTAAACGACCTGGAGAAAAAGAGAAAAACATTGCTGGAGATGTTGAAATAGGAGTTCTTTTCGGAGGTCCTGTGACTGGTTTTGTCTAGTTTTGGGGGGGTGTTTGTTGATGGAAACGATGAAGTTGTCCAGGAACAAGGAACCACTGGACATTAAACCAGACGGATATACAGTAGACTCTCTGGTCACGACCATAATTCATTCCATAACTGCATATCGGACATAAATACAATCGAGAGAGTCCAGAGCTATTTTACGAGAAGAGTCCTCCATTCCTCTAACCCAGGAGTCAGCAACCTGCGGCTCCGGAGCCGCATGTGGCTCTTTCGTCCCCCTGCTGTGGCTCCCTGTTGGCTGAACACCACTGGCTGGCCCCGCCCCTCACCCTCCCCTCCCAGTCACTCATCGCCTGGCCTAAGAAGGTAAGGGTGATAGCGGGGGATGGAGACTCATTCCTTATTCCAGAATGGGAGCGAAGCGCCCCTCTTTTAGCCAGGTTTTTCCTACGTAACCAAGATTTTTCTGCAGCCCTAGCTCAGTGGAGTCACATCCACTGGAGTCTCTCACTAGGCAGCATAGGGCCTGCTGGCTGCCAGAAGAAAAAAGCCCAGAATCGAGTGGATGTGACTCCACTGAGCTAGGGCTGCAGAAAAATCTTGGTTACGTAGGAAAAACCTGGCTAAAAGAAAAACACACATAAAACCTACGAAAAGTAAGAATATATATATATATATATATATATATATATATATATATATATATATGTATATGTATATGTATATGTATATGTATATGTATATGTATATGTATATGTATATGTATATGTATATGTATATGTATATATATATATGTTTTCTGAGGTTTTCGCGGGTGTTTGTATGTAGGTCTTTGGTTATTCGGGTTTTCTCCCGCGTAAAATTGGAGGTTTCTTGGCAACGTTTCGACGAAGTCTCATTCGTCATCTTCAGGCTGGTGTTTTCGCCTTTGTGCTCGGTGGTCATGTGACCATGTGCCAATTCAATGTCACTGACGTCGATGGGCACTTCACCTTACTGTTACAATGTAATAAGGGTTAAACCAGAGAGGCAGTTTCTGTAAGCAGGGCAATAAAGATTAGGCTAGAAACACCAGCAGAATGTTTCCTTCCTGCCTTCCTTACAGGATTAGCTCTGTAAAATGGAAAAAACCAAAATAAGATTTCTTCCAACAACTGGTTCTCTGAACTGCTTAGAAAGTTAACAACCGGTTCTCCCGAATAGGTGCGAACTGGCTGAATCCCACCACTGACCTTCACCCCATTCCTAAGAGGTCTGTAAGGGGGCGTGCATAAGCGCACCGGCGTGCCTACCGTCCCTGTCCTAATATTCCTTTTTACTTACTCTTTTCATCTATTCAAATTATGTTTTACCTGTTATCTGATATATGCTTGACAAATAAATTTAAGATTATGATTATGATTAACTTCGGCCACAAACCGATTTGGTCCTGACCAGGGGCGGGTTCCAAATCCCATCGCTACCAGTTTGCTCGGGGTGTGCGCATGCTTGCAGCGCTTCTGCGCATGCGCAGAAGCTTCGGGAAAGGTGGGCGGAGCCTCCTACCACCGCCGCTACCAGTTCGCCTGATCCAGTGCGAACCCATAGCAACCCACCACTGGTCGTGACCCGAACCTAATTTTGGAAATTTGGCGCTTACAAAACAAAACAAAATGGTGTGGAAGGGGAAATCGGCTGCGGGGGAAAAAAATGTGAATTTTTTGGTCAGAACCTGGTTTGGTTGTGGTCAGAAGCATTCGTGATCAGAGGTTCTACTGTAGTCTGTTGAATTCTGAAACGTTTTGATGATCATCATCTGACCAACGATGGTGAATCCCGGAAAGATGAGAACCTCAAAACCTTAACGGTGGCGGAGAAGTTGGGATGTTACCCCATGGCTTCTCCAAGTGATAATTTTGGAGACAAATAGTCTTGCCACCTTGGCCAAGAAGTCCCTCAAAGACAAAGATTTCCAAATCCATTCTGAATTTTCCACCAGCTTTAACCTTTGTTGTTGTTGTTGTTGGTTGCGAAGTCGTGTCCGACCCATCATGATCCCATGGACCACGTTCCTCCAGGCCTTCCTGTCCTCTACCATCCTCTGGAGTCCAATTTAAGGTCACGCCGACTGCTTCAGTGACTCCATCTAGCCACCTCGTTCTCTGCCGTCCCCTTCTTCTTTTGCCCTCCATCGTTCCCAGCATTAGGCTCTTCTCCGGGGAGTCCTTCCTTCTCATTAGGTGGCCAAAGGATCTGAGTTTCCTCTTCAGGATCTGGCCTTCTAAAGAGCAGTCGGGGTTGATCTCCTCTAGGACTGACCAGTTAGATGGCCTTGCAGGCCTTGTTGTAGGCTGGGTTCCCATCGTATCTCAACCAGGGAAAGTTTGTGGCTTAGAACTTCACTCGGGGTATGTGTGTGTAGAGACCTTCTGTGGCAGAGTCCACAGCTTCCTCTTTCTCTCTCTCTCTCTCCCTCTCTCTCTCTCTCTCTCTCTCTCTCTCTCTCTCTCTCCACCTACCTACCTACCTACAAACCTCTCTCTCTCTCTTATTTATCTATCTACCTGTCTGTCTGTCTGTCTCTCTCTCTCTCTCTCTCTCTATCATCTCTATCTATCTATCTATCTATCTATCTATCTATCTATCTATCTATCTATCTCTATCATCTATCTTGTTAAAGTGTTCAGTTTTGGAGATAGTTCTGGTCTTTTTAAAGTCAATATCATGTCCTGTGGCTTTGAGGTGTTGGACCTCAAAGAACAGCAACACAGCTCACCAGCTCAAATCCCCCTGCTACTCAGACTAACCCGAGCACAACCAAGCTCCCACCCAAACAGAACACACACCCATCCAATCAGAGCACAGCCAACCCCCCATCTAATCAGTTCACACCCCCACTGGCAGTTAAAAGGAAGAAACAGCTGCGATCACACACATTGCTCCTAGAAGCACGAAGCCGAAAACACCAGCCTGAAGATGACGAATGAGACTTCGTCGAAACGTTGCCAAGACACCTCCAATCTTACGCGGGAGAAAACCCGAATAACCAAAGACCTACATATCTATCTATCTATCTATCTATCTATCTATCTATCTATCTATCTATCTATCTATCTATCATCTATCTATCATTTATCTATCTACCTGTTTGTCTGTCTATCTCTCTCTCTCTCTTTATCATCTATCTATCTATCTATCTATCTATCTATCTATCTATCTATCATCTATCTATCTATCTATCTCCATTTTATTTGTAGTTTTCCTTTAACATCATACATATTTTGTGGACAGCGTATTGACTGGGTCAATATCCTTTTTACAAAATGCTAACAGTAATAATACCATTAAATACACATAATCCTAATCTTCCAACTTCCACAATACCGTTCTCTCTTTATGGTTCTTTATCACTTTTTCCAGAGATTTGTTGAAACATCAATAACATTTCTTTATACAATATGTTTGTTGATCTCTGCTGTATCTTTAATATTTTACTATTTTTAAGAATTACTCAATTCCATCATAATTCTAATATCCTGAATATCTAAAAACACGAATAAAGCCAATTATTAACTAAATTTAATCTGTCCTGGGATTATATGTCAAAGTGCCCAAAATTTCCTCTTTTGTAATACTGGAATCTGGGATCTTTCAAGAACCTGGATTGCGGGAGATCTTGGCTTTCTCTGTAAGGTACATTACTGAAGGAAGTGGCCCTGGTCATCGATCAGATGGCTTTAGAAAGCAATATTTCTTGGACCAGCTTTCCCCGCCCTCCTTCGGTCAGTCCCTAGTCAACTCACAACTGGACTACTGCAATGCACTCTACATGGGGCAGCCCTTGAAGAGCACTCTGGCCCAGAGTGTGGCAGTGGGGGTAGTTTTGGGGGCCCCTGTAACACCACTGCTCTGCGAGCTGCATCGGTTACCAGTCTGCTTCTGGGTTAAATTCAAGAGGTTGGGGATCCCCTTTAAAGCCCTTCCTCCCTCCAAGCTACTTGAGGGACCGTGTCACCCCACTGGGATTGGCCGATCCCTTTGGCGCCAGCAGAGGAGACACAATGAGGGTCCCGTCAGCCTGATTTTTCCAGCCGGCAGGGTCCAGGAAGAGGGCCTTCTCTGCTGTGGCTCCTTCTGGTGAGATGTTCCCTTGGGAACATCTCACCAGTGAGGTTGGCTCCAACCCTCCTATCCTTTCGTCAGGGCCTAAAGACCCAGTTCTGCCAGTCAGCTTGGGACCCCAGTGGGGGATCAACGCAATGGAGGGGGTGAAGTAATAACAGACCCCATCTTCCTCCCTACCCCCGCCCTCCCCACGTCGTTGGTTTTTAACTTTTGATGTTTTAGCTGATACGTAACTCTAAGCCACCCAGAGTTACCATACAGTAAGATGGGGGAAAAATAGATTAGAGAGAGAGAGAGATAGCAGATAGATAAATAGATGATAGATAAATAGATAGAGAGAGATTAGAGAGAGAGAGAGAGAGAGAGAGCAGATAGATAGATAGAGATAGAGAGAGAGAGAGAGATAAATAGACATAGAGAAAGATAGATAGAGATAGAGATAGAGATAGAGATAGAGATAGAGATAGAGATAGAGATAGAGATAGAAAGAGATAGATAGAGGTTGAGAGAGATAAATAGACAGAGAGAGAGAGAGAGAGGGAGGGAGAGAGCAGATAAATAGATAGATAGAGATAGATAAAGATAGAGAGATAAATAGACATAGATAGAGATAGATAGAGATAGAGAGAGAGATAAATAGACATAGAGAAAGATAGATAGAGATAGAAATAGATAGAGATAGATAGAGATTGATAGAGAGATAAATAGACATAGAGAGAGAGAGAGAGGGAGAGAGGGAGAGAGCAGATAGAGATAGAGAGAGAGAGAGAGAGAGAGAGAGCAGATAGATAGATAGAGAGAGAGAGAGAGAGATAAATAGACATAGAGAAAGATAGATAGAGATAGAGATAGAGATAGAAAGAGATAGATAGAGGTTGAGAGAGATAAATAGACAGAGAGAGAGAGAGAGGGAGGGAGAGAGCAGATAGATAGATAGATAGATAGAGATAGATAAAGATAGAGAGATAAATAGACATAGATAGAGATAGAGAGAGATAGAGAGAGAGATAAATAGACATAGAGAAAGATAGATAGAGATAGAAATAGATAGAGATAGAGATTGATAGAGAGATAAATAGACATAGAGAGAGAGAGGGGGGGAGAGAGGGAGAGAGCAGATAGAGATAGAGAGAGATAGAGAGAGAGAGAGAGAGATAAATAGACATAGAGAAAGATAGATAGAGATAGATAGAGATAGATAAAGATAGAGAGATAGAGATAGATAGAGATTGATAGAGAGATAAATAGACATAGAGAGAGAGAGAGAGAGAGAGAGAGAGAGAGCAGATAGATAGAGATAGATAGAGATAGATTGATAGAGATAGATATATAGATAGAGAGAGAGAGAGAGAGAGAGAGAGAGGGACAACTGCAAGAAGGGGCTGCTGTCATGGCTACCGATCTCCTCCAGTGTTGGAAGTATGGTATGTGTGCTTCTAAGCAAAACGGGAAAGGTGTCCACGCCAGACTCCATATTTCTATTGACTATCCCTCTTTGTTGTTCAGGAGGAGATGCCTTGTGAGTTGCCGTCCCAGTTCTCCTCTCCTGCTTCCACGTTCTCGGGTCTCTGATAGACATCAGCTCAACATATCTATGGCGGAAGAGCCGCCATTGCTAAATGTTTGTCCGCCAGGCTGAGGTTGAACAAATAGCAGCACCAGCTGGAGGTTGGGGATCTGGTCGGCCTGAAATATTATATTTATATTATATTTCAGTGTTGGAATATTTTTAAGGGCTTCTGTGGCTGGACTTCCGGGAGGCCAATAGCATCTGGACGAGGCTATCAGGAAGTCCAGTGGCTATAATCGGCTGCAAACTTTTTTTCACTGTGTGTTTGGCAGGGAACGTTTGCGTGCAACAGTGGATATACAGACAAGCTTTTTATGAGTTGTTGTTGTTGTTAGTTGCAAAGTTGTGTCCGACCCATCGCGACCCCATGGACAACGTTCCTCCAGGCCTTCCTGTCCTCTGCCATCCCACGGAGTCCATTTAATCTCACGCCGATTGCTTCAGTGGCTCCATCCCGCCACCTCGTTCTCTGCCATCCCCTTCTTCTTCTTTTGCCCTCCATCGTTCCCAGCATTAGGCTCTTCTCCAGGGAGTCCTTCCTTCTCATTAGGTGGCCAAAGGATTTGAGTTTCATCTTCAGGATCTGGCCTTCTAAAGAGCAGTCAGGGTTGATCTCCTCTAGGACTGACCGGTTCGATCGCCTTGCAGTCCAAGGGACTCGCAGGAGTCCCTTGGATCTATCTATCTATCTATCTATCTATCTATCTATCTATCTATCTATCTATCTATCTATCTATCTATTGTTGTTGTTAGTTGCAAAGTTGTGTCCATCCCATCACGACCCCATGGACAACGTTTCTCCAGGCCTTCCTGTCCTCTGCCATCCCACGGAGTCCATTTAATCTCACGCCGACTGCTTCAGTGACTCCATCCAGCCACCTCCTTCTCTGCCGTCCCCTTCTTCTTTTGCCCTCCATCGTTCCCAGCATTAGGCTCTTCTCCAGGGAGTCCTTCCTTCTCATTAGGTATCCAAAGCATTTGAGTTTCACCTTCAGGATCTGGCCTTCTAAAGAGCAGTCAGGGTTGATCTCCTCTAGGACTGCCCGGTTGGATCGCCTTGCAGTTCAAGGGACTCGCAGGAGTCTTCTCCAGCACCAGAGTTCAAAGGCCTCAACTCTTTGGCACTCAGCCTTCCTTAGGGTCCAACTCAGTGGTGAAATCCAATTTTTTTTACTACTGGTTCTGTGGGCGTGTCTTGGTGGGCATGTTTTGGTGGGCGTGGCAGGGGAAGGATATTGCAAAATCTCCATTCCCACCCCACTCGGGGGCCACCCAAAGGTGGTATTTGCCGGTTTAATTTAATTTAATTTAATTAATTCAAATTATATGCCGCCCCTCTCCGAAGACTCAGGGCGGCTCACATTTTTAAAAATCATTATAAAAAACATTTAAACATTAAAAACATTAAAAACTCATTCACGCCATTCACGGCCGGATCTCGCCAGATCACAAGAGCGAGATCAACGTCCCCAGGCCTGCCGGAAAAGCCAGGTCTTCACCGTTCTCTCTCACTGTTCAAAATTTCTGCTACCGGTTCTCCAGAACCTGTCCGAATCTGCTGGATTTCACCTCTAGCCCAACTTTCACAGCCATCATTGTAACTGGGAAAACCATCACCTTCACTATACGCACTTTTATTGACAAGGTGATTTCTCTGCTTTTCAGTATGCTGTCTAACTTCGCTATAGCTTTCCTCCCCAGGAGCAAGCGTCTTTTAATTTCTTGGCTGCAGTCCCCATCTGCAGTGACCTTGGAGCCCAGGAAGATAAAATCTGTCACTACCTCCATTTCTTCCCCATCTATTTGCCAGGAATTGAGAGAGCCGGATGCCATGATCTTCGTTTTATGGGTTACGGTTTCCTAATTTTTATTTCATCATTCCAGATCTGGCACCTCACTTTGCAAAGGGGCACCTGGAAGAAATACGATCTAACCATGCCAAGCCCGTTTGCAAAATGCAGACTTCTGCCTTTAACGCCTTCCCCCGTTAACTGCTTTGTTTCCCTGCCTCAGTTTCTCCCTGAGGAATAATGTAGTCGTGCATGAGATTTCCCTCTTGCAAGAAAAAAAAAGAGAGGGTTGTTGTTCCTTTAAGAAACGAATGCACGATTCTGCTTCTTCCCCACCCAAAGAAATGACAAGTTTGCATTGCACTTGTTGCTGGAAAGATTATGCAACTCAAAAGAAGATTGTTTTATGGGACTGATTCTCTGCTTCCTTGTACAAAATGGTGAAAACCTTTTGGGAAAAGTGTATTTTTGAGGTTTGATGGCTAATAACACCACTTTTTTTGGGGGAATTTCAAGATAATCCTATTCCGCTGCTGGAATGGCCTGGGAATAGCCCAGACCTTCACCCAATGGAAAATCTATGGATTTTCTGACTAAAGAAACTGGTTAGTCAGAAGCGACCCAGCAATAAAACCCAGTTAATAGAAGCCATCATTCAATCTGGGTTTCACATTAGAACAGCTGCAGAACTAAAAGACTTGGTTCACTCCATGGGAAGACGTTGTAAGGCCGTCATTCATGCTAAAGGTTACCCAACTACATATTAACTGACATGGGGATAATTTTTGTATATCTCGTTTTTTCTACGTGTTTCCCTTTTGTACTGTAACTGCTATTCTAATAGCAAATCCTTCCTGAAAGTTATTGCATTACATTCTTGATTAAATGATCTTTCCATTGATATATAATTTGATGGTACTACTCCAGAGGTGGGTTTCAGCAGGTTCTGACCAGTTCTGGAGAACCAGTAGCAGAAATTTTGAGTAGTTCGGAGAACCGGTAGTAAAAATTCTGACTGGCCCCGCCCCCATCTACTGTCTGCCTCCCGAGTCCCAGCTGATCGGGAGGAAATGGGGATTTTGCAGTAACCTTCCCCTGGAGTGGGGAGGGAATGGAGATTTTGCAGCATCCTTCCCCTGGAGTGGGGTGGAAATGGGGATTTTACAGTATCCTTCCCCTGGAGTGGGGAGGGAATGGAAACTTTGCAGTATCCTTCCCCTGGAGTGCGGAGGGAATGGAGATTTTGCCCTATTCTTCCCCTGGAGTGGGGTGGGAATGGGGATTTTATAGTATCCTTCCCCTGGAGTGGGGAGGGAATGGAGACTTTGCAGTATCCTTCCCCTGGATTGGGGAGGGAATGGAGACTTTGCAGTATCCTTCCCCTCTCACACCCACCAAGCCACATCCACAGAGCTGATAGTAAAAATTTTTGAAACCCACCACTGTACTACTCCAAAAAAAAAAAAAGTGGTGTTAGTAGCTAGTTTTAGAAAATACACTTTTCCCAAAAGGTTTCCACAATTTTGACCACTACTGTAATTCACTTCCGAATTCACTTTTCTACTGTGAAGAAAATCTAGAAAGAACGTATGATAGCCCCTTTTTCTGATGTTGAAAAAAAAAAAAGTATGAAAAATCACTTTTTTTCCCCTGCCTTAACAACATTCTCGGCCGACCTACCGTGTCATCCTGCTGGGAAAAAAAAGGGGGGCATTTTCTGAAGCCAAGAATTCATTCATCCCTAAAATGGTTTTATTCTACTTTGGCAGATGGCCTGGAAAATTGAAAAACCTGTTGTAATTTCCACGTAGACATCAAGTTAAAGCAGAATTTTTTTTTTTTCTTCTTCTTCTGTTTCAATTCCTTCCTGCCTGAATCACATACAGGCAGTCCTTGACTTACAATGTTTCATTTAGCGACCGTTTGAAGTTGCAACGGCACGGGAAAAAATGGTCATTGACGACCGTTTTTCACACTTACAACCCATAGTTCGTGGGATCAAAATTCAGATGCTTGGCAACTGACTTGTATTTATGACGGTTTGCAGCATCCTGGGGTCACATGATCCTCCTTTTGTGACCTTCCGACAAGCAATGCCGATGGGGGCGCGGGGAGCAGGATCCACTTAACGACCATGTTTGTTTAACGCATTGTAAGCCTCCCTGAGTCTCCGGAGAAGGGCGGCATATAAATCAAATTTAAAAAAAAAGAAAAGAAAGAGAAAGAAAGAGAAAGAAGGAAGGAAGGAAGGAAGGAAGGAAGGAAGGAAGGAAGGAAAGAAAGAAAGAAAGAAAGAAAGAAAGAAAGAAAGAAAGAAAGAAAAGCTGACTTTGTATAAAATATACAAAAAGGATGAAGGCTATTGCTTAACGCATTGTAAGCCGCCCTGAGTCTCCGGAGAAGGGCGGCATATAAATCGAACCAATAAATAAATAAATAAATGTTACTAATTTAACAACTGTGGTGATTCACTTAACAATTGTGGCAAGCAGGGTCGTGAAACAAAGCAAACTCCCTTAACAAGTGTCTCGCTTAGCAACGGAAATTTTAGGTTCAGTTGTGGTCGTAAGTTACGGACTACCTGTATTTATTTTAAAATATCCTTATTTTGGAGCAGGTGAATGCCTTATGGAGAAGCGCTGAGGATGCAACTCCGAGAGTTTCTATTATTAATAATCACATTTAATTGGATCCATTGCCTCGCATTCCTCTGAGCTGCTCCAGATGTTTAATATGATTCTTTCTCTCTCCCCTCCCCCCCGTGTTATTATTTTAAAAGTATTAATAATTTATCTTCGCATGTAAGGCTGGCAGCTCTTCCGAAACGATCTGACGCCTGATCTAAAGGCAGTCATAAAAATAAATATTAATATTTAAATATCGACAAACAAGCGCAACAAGAAGGAGAGGAAACATTTTTGCTTGGGTGACATCTGGTGGCTATTTCCCTTTGGTTATCTCACACATACCCCACCCCACCCCCCAAAATACTCTGTTTTCCCAAAAATATCACCTACTCAGAAAGTAAGTCGTAGCTTGATTTTTACACGTGTGCCCAATATAAGCCCTACTCCCAAAATAAACCCTAATTAAGATCCCACTTACTCCAGAGTGCACGGGTAAAATTGCGTTTATTCATTTGTTCTTTCCTCCCTTCCTCCCTTCCTTCACATTCCCATCTCCTTCCTTCCTTCCCTCCTTCTCTCCTTCCCTCCTTCTCCTTACCATCTCTTTCCTTCCTTCCTTCCTTCCTTCCTTCCTTCCTTCCTTCCTTCCTTCCTTCCCTCTTATTCCCATCTCCTTCCTTCCTTCTTTCCCACCTTCTCATTCCCATCTCCTTCCTTTCTTCCTTCCTTCTTTCCCATCTTCTCATTCCCATCTCCTTCCTTCCTTCCTTCCTTCCTTCCTTCCTTCCTTCCTTCCTTCCCTCTTATTCCCATCTCCTTCCTTCCCTCCTTCTCTCCTTCTCCCTTTCCCACCTTCTCATTCCCATCTCCTTCCTTTCTTCCTTCCTTCTTTCCCATCTTCTCATTCCCATCTCCTTCCTTCCTTCCTTCCTTCCTTCCTTCCTTCCTTCCTTCCTTCCTTCCCTCTTATTCCCATCTCCTTCCTTCCCTCCTTCTCTCCTTCTCCCCTTCCCACCTTCTCATTCCCATCTCCTTCCTTCCTTCTTTCCCACCTTCTCATTCCCATCTCCTTCCTTTCTTCCTTCCTTCTTTCCCATCTTCTCATTCCCATCTCCTTCCTTCCTTCCTTCCTTCCTTCCTTCCTTCCTTCCTTCCTTCCTTCCTTCCTTCCCTCTTATTCCCATCTCCTTCCTTCCCTCCTTCTCTCCTTCTCCCCTTCCCACCTTCTCATTCCCATCTCCTTCCTTCCCTCATTCCCATCTCCTTCCTTCCTTCCTTCTTTCCCTCCTTCTCACCTTCCCTCCTTCCTTCCCTGCTTCTCCCTCTTTCCTTCCTTCTTTCCTTCCTTCCTTCTTTCCTTGCTTTTTCCCCTCCTTCTCACCTTCCATCCTTCCTTCCCGCTTCTCCCTCCTTCCTTCCTTGCTTCCTTCCTTCTTTCCTTCTTTTCCTCCTTCTCACCTTCCCTCCTTCCTTCCCTGCGTCTCTCTCCCTCCCTCTTTCCTTCCTTCCCATGGAACGGTTCTAGGTCTGGTTCCAGAACGCCCGAGCCAAATTCCGACGGAACCTCTTACGCCAGGAGAACACGGGAGTGGACAAGGCGTCCGATCCGGCCCTCCAGGCGGGCACTCCATCGGGACCAGCTTCGGAGATCTCCAACACCTCCCTGAGCCCCTCCAGGACTCCCACCACCCTCACAGACCTGACGAACCCTAGCATGCCTTCCGTGACCTCGGTCTTGAATTCCGTGTCCGGCAGTTTGGACGTCCACGAATCCCGCAGCCCTTCACAGACGACGCTGACCAACCTTTTCTGATGACCAACTCAATTCCTCACCAATGGGTGTTTCCATTTGAAGGAAGGAAATTATTCTTAGTCAAATTCCAAATGGATTTTTTTTTTTAAAGAAAAACAAAGAAAGAAATAAAACTTGGGACCGATCAAATCCGGCTGGTGTCTGAAAGCTGCCGTGGATTGGAAGAGTGTGAATTGGAATGACAACTGCCCACACAACATTTGTGTCAATGTACAGTTTTATTATGGACTGGGCCAGGGAAATGGCAATTAATTTAAGTTGGCTGAAGCTTGTGTAATTTTTTCAGAGACTGCCACGTGCCTTATTTACTGTCCCATTCCTTTTCTCCTACCCCCCCTGGCTTTTGATTTCTCTCTCTCTCTCTGTATATTTATGACAACGTCCAAGACCACTTTGCAAACTACAAAAAAAAAAAAAAAGAGGGTGTGGGGGAGGGGTGGGAGGGGGCGGTGGGGGGGGAGAGAAGTGAAAATGTTAATACGAGTTTTGCTACTTTAAATTAAGTCCTAAACTTTTCAACTGGTCGTTCTGATATCTTAGAATTGAAAACTCAAAAGAGAAGTGACACGTTTGTTCCGCTATCAAAATTTGTAAAAAAGGAAAGGAAAAAAAAAAATCTAACCAGTAATAAAGCCACTTAACGGAAACTACCTCCACATCAGTTGCCCTTGCAATGAGAGATGAGAGAATCCGGATTTGGGCGAGGAGGAGGAGGAGGAGGAAGAGGGAGAAGAGGAAGAGGTGGAGGTGGAGGGAAAGAGAAGGAGAAGAGGAAGGAATGGTGGAAAGGGGGAGGAGGAGGAGGAGAGGAAGGAACGGTGGAAAGGGAGGAGGAGGAAGAGGAGGAGGAGGAGGAAAAAAAGGAAGAAGTGGAGGGAAGGAGGAGGAGAAGGAAAAGGAGATGAGGAAGAAATGGTGGAAAAAGGAGGAGACGGAGAAGAGGAAGGAATCCTGGAAAGGGGGAGGAGGAGGAGGAGAGGAAGGAACGGTGGAAAGGGGGAGAAGGAGAGGAAGGAATGGTGATAAGGGAGGAGGAAGAAGAGGAGGAGGAGAAGGGGAAGAGGAAGGAATGGTGGAAAAGGAGGAGGAAGAAGAAGAGAAAGGTGGAGGAAGGAGGAGAAGGAGAAGGGGATATGGAAGGAATGGTGGAAAAGGAGAAGGAGGAGAAGAAGGAAGGAATGGTGGAAATGGGGAGAAGGAGAGGAAGGGAGGAGGAGGAGGAAAAGGGAATGAGGAAGAAATGATGGAAAAGGAGGAGGAGACGGAGAAGAGGAAAATGGTGGAAAAGGGGAGGAGGAGGAGGAGAGGAAGGAAGGCAGGCTGGAAAGAGAGGAAGAAGAGAAGGAGAAGAGGAAGGAATGTTAGAAAGGAGGAGGCAGAGAGGAAGGAATGGTGGAAAGGGAGGAGGAGAAGGAGAAAAGGAAGGAATGGTAGAAAGGAAAAAGGAGGAGGGGGAGAAGGAGAAAAGGAAGGAATGGTGGAAAGGGGAGGAGGAGGAGGAGAGGAAGGAATGTTGGAAAGGAGGAAGCAGAGAGGAAGGAACGGTGGAAAGGGAGGAGGAGAAGGAGAAAAGGAAGGAATGGAAAGGGAGGCAGAGGAGGAAAAGAAAGAGGAGAAGGAGGAGGAGACGGAGAAGAGGAAGGAATGGTGGAACATGGGGGGAAGGAGAAAAAGAATGGAGAGACCCTCAAGAACCTTTCTTGGACCTCTCTCCATCACAAGACTGAGAATAAGCTAGGACTTTCCTCCTTTTCCATTTCCCAAACAAAGAGAGATTAATTCTGATGAAATGTTAACCCTTTTTCCAACACCCGAATGCCCTCCATATCACTGGACTACAACTCCCATCAGGCGCAAGGCAAACACCCAAAGCCAAACCTCCTTCCCTCCCTCCCTCCTCAATCCTTTAATACTTTTACTGTAATTCCACAGACGATGTCAAAGATGAGAAGGTCATTTAGGCCAGCTAGGACGTCTTTGGACGTCTCTGCTGGTGGGGAAAAAAGGGGCAGGAATATTTCTAGTTTCCCCCCAAAGAGATCTCTCCAGGTTTTTCTCCTACCTAGTTCCTGATATTTCCAGCTTCATTCTACTTCTTCTGACCCAGAATCTCTACCATGCTGAGTAGATCGAATAGCGATTTTACTACAGGGATATGTTTTGGTTTAGTTTTGTCCCTAAAAATATCCTTGATCAGTAAGTTTCTATGGAATACTCTCCGTTGTCCAGATCAAGGTGCAACTGGACTTACTTTTGGTTCTTTTTTTCTCTTGAAGACGTTTCGCTTCTCACTCTTAGAAGCTTCTTCAGTTCTCATCCAAGAAGCTTCTTCACTCAGAACCTGAAGAAGCTTCTTGGATGAGAAGCGAAATGTCTTCAAGAAAAAAAACAAAAACAAAGAAAGGACCTTTGGGACACTGAGCAGGTCTCTCCTCAAGAGAAGATCGGGTGAAGAAGGTTACAAAAAAAACCTGACCCCAAACTGAAGATTTGGCCAATGTAAGCGGATCAGATTTTGACGTGCAAAGGCTATTTTAAGGGTGAGAAATCTTCCGTGTCAGGGGTGTCAAACTCGATTTCATTGAGGGCCGCATCAGGGTTGTTTTTGGGGAGGTGGGGGCGTGGCCGGGGTGGGCATGGGCATGGCCAGCTCAACGTCGCTCATGTCGGGGGCACCTGTGGTAGCCAAGTGCTAAGGCAGGACTTCCTCAGACCTTCCCTCACTCTCATTATAATCTCCTTCTGTCCTTCCTTCCTTCCTTCCTTCCTTCCTTCCTTCCTTCCTTCCTTCCTTCCTTCCTTCCTTCCTTCCTTCCTTCTTTCCTTCCTTATTTATTTATTTATTTATTTATTTATTTATTTATTTATTTATTTATTTATTTATTTATTTATTTATTTATTGGTTCGATTTATATGCTGCCCTTTTTCCGGAGACTCAGGGTGGCTTACAATGCTTTTAAACAATAGCCTTCATACTTTTTGTATATACCTGCTTAGTAGGGCTTTCGGGGCCCCCCCAAGCGGTGTTCTTTTTTTTATACAAAGTCAGCTTATTGCCCCCACAATCCGGGTCCTCATTTTACCTACCTTGGAAGGATGGAAGGCTGAGTCAACCTTGAGCCTGGTGAAATTCGAACTTCCTTCCTTCCTTCCTTCCTTCCTTCCTTCCTTCCTTCCTTCCTTCCTTCCTTTCTTTTTTCCTCCCTCCCTCCCTCCCTTCCTATCTTCTTTCTCTCTTTTTTCTTTCTTTCCTTCTTTCCTTCTTTTCTTCCTTCCTTCCTTCCTTCTCTTCTTTTTCTTCCCCTGTTCATTCTCCTTTCTTCTTCCCATCTTCCCTTCTTTTTCTTTGTCTTTCCTCTTTCTCCTTTGGAAACATTTCTCCTTTTGTTTTGCTTTGAGTTGGTTTTGCTTGCCCTCTGCCAGCGAAAACAGAGCCCAGGGAGACCGCGCGTGACCCCCCCCTTAATCCGGGCCCTGTTTTTGGCCACGATGACCTCCGGGACACATGCGTGGCCCTCCCGAGCTCCGTTTTCACTGGCTGGCCGGTCGTTTGCTGTTTCCAGAGTGGCCTCATGGGCCAGATCTAAGAACCCCGCCAGCCAGATCTGAGTTTGACATCCCTGGTCTATATTCTCGCTGGGCAAATTACTGGGAGATTTTGGTAGCGTTTGGTCCACCCCTCTTCGGAGATGCTCAATCATCTAGGTCAGTGATGGTGAACCTCTTTGGTGCCAAGTGCCCAAAATGCACATGCCTGGACCCCCAAAATGCAATGCAAGCCCCCCCCGTGCATGCATCCCTCCCCCACACATGCACAAGAGTCCCCGCGAATGAACATGCATCTCCCACATATGTGCCCCCGGCTCCCCTCTGCTCCGTTTTGGCTTCCAGGTTGGTGCAGGAGGCTTTCCAGGGCCAAAATGGTGCACAGGAGGCGCACACGCGAATCCCCAAAATGCAATGCGAGCTCCCACCGTGCATCTGACCGCCCCCCCCGTGCATGCATACACGCGTCCCCCGCATGTGTCCCGCCCCCTGCACATTTTATTTATTTATTTATTTATTATCATATTTATATAGTGTTTAGTATATTTTAATTGGTTTTTTAACGTTTGTATTACATGTATTTTTATCGTTCGCTGTTCACCGCCCTGAGTCCCTCAGGAATAGGGCGGTATATAAATTTAATAAATTAAATAAATAAATAAATAAATAAATAAATAAATAAATAAATAAATAAATAAATAAATAAATAAACTCCCAGGGGACTCAGGGCGGTGAACAGCCAAGATAAAAATACAAAAGTTAAAAGCTATTAAAAATAGATTAAATAATTTGGGCTCAAAAACAAATTTAACAACATCCAATTTATGTAAAACATTTAAAACCCAATTTAAAAGGGAGAGTTAGGCCAGACCAGCTTGTTGGAATAAAAACATTTTTAGGGCACGGCGGAAAGTGCGTAAGTCTTGGATCCTCCGTATCTCTGGGGGGAGCTCGTTCCAGATGGCAGGTGCCCCCACAGAGAAGGCCCTCCCCCTGGGGGCTGCCAGTCGACACTGTTTGGCCAACGGCACCCTGAGGAGCCCCTCTCTATGGGAGCGAACTGGTCGGTGAGAGGCCACTGGTGGTAGAAGGCGGTCTCGTAAGTATCCTGGTCCTGAGCCATGGAGCGCTCTAAAGGTAGTAACCAAAACCTTGAAGCGCACCCGGAAGACCACTGGGAGCCAGTGCAGCTCGCGCAGGAGGGGGGTCACATGGGAGCGCCACATCGCTCCCATCACCACCCGCGCGGCCGCATTCTGGACCAGTTGGAGCCTCCGGGTGCTCCTCAAGGGGAGCCCCATGTAGAGAGCATTGCAATAGTCCAGGCGTGAGGTGACAAGGGCGTGAGTGACCGTGCGTAACGAGTCCCGATCCAGAAAGGGACGCAACTGGCGAATCAGGCGAACCTGATAAAAAGTCCTCCCGGCCACGGCCGTCATATGCTCTTCTAAAGACAGCCGTGAGTCCAGGAGGACGCCCAAGTTGCGAACCCCATCCGTGGGGGCCAACGACTTCGCCCCCAATAGTCAGTGATGGCGCCGATGAGCCAGTGATGAGCAGCACAGACCCGTAGAGCAGCTGGCCAGTGGGAGGCGTGCGCACAAAGGCAGTGGAGCTGGGCTGGGGTGACAGTTGGCACGCCAGGCCACGCGTGTCATAAGTTCACCATCACAGATCTAGGTTATGGTTGCCCAAAGGTACTTTTTCTAAAAGGCAACTGGATTTTCTTAGGGAAAACATTTTGCTTCTCCTCCAAGAAGCTTCTGAAACTTCTTGGGTGAGAAGCTTCTTGTACATTGACAAAGGGGGGGGGGGGAAACTACGAAAGTCCAGTTGCGTTTTGGAAAAAGAGCCTTTGGGAGTTTGGTCCACCAAAGCTTTTGGGTCTGAGGCAGAGGTCAGCAACCTGCGGCTCTGGAGCCGCATGTGGCTCTTTCACCCCTCTGCTGCGGCTCCCTGTCGCTCAAAATATGCATCACAACCGCCAATGTGTGACACCCCCCGGCACAAAATTTATTGAGCTTTTCGACTCTCGGTAGGCCAACCATGGATAAATCCAAGAAAAGAAAAGTTTCAGAAGAAAACAGAACATTGAATTCAACTACATAGGCTAGTTTTGTGGCCGCTCAAGAAATAGTCAGGCACGGGAAGGTTTTTGTGGCTCCCAGTGTTTTCTTTTCTGTGGGAAACGGGTCCAAATGGCTCTTTTGAGTGTTTTCCCCTGGTCTGAGGGAAACACCAACAGGAAGCAAGCTGGACTGAGATTCAAGTGAGTGAAATTGTACCCAGCACTGATTCTAGCTCGCTTCGTTTCAGGTCCTCCTGGGGCTGCCTTCGCTAATCATCTCTTGCCTCATTTTTGAAAGCCACCTGCTTTCCTTTCTGACGTGATCCTCTTTCCTGATTCTGATTGTCTCGTTTCTCCTCCCGGGAGACCCTCAGCTCCAGGAATAAAACGCTGCTACCTCCCCCAGCCTGCAGCCCCGGAGGCTTTTGTAGCCGATGGACCTCTGTTGAAACAACAGCTCGGGGTTGCGTCAGTGACCCAACCTTCTCTTTTTTGGCACCGTGCAACTTTAAAAAAAAAAACAAGCCTCAAGAGGAAGAGAAATCCCCTCCCTGGGAATGGCGATTAACTTGGCCATCTCTGCCACAGAGAGGAGGAAGAGGGTCAAGCTATTTTCCAAAGCACCTGAAGGCCAGCCAAGGAAGAATGGATGGAAACTGATCAAGGAGAGATTCAACCTGTAAATAAGGAGAAATTTCCTGACAGTGAGAACAATCAACCCATGGAACTAAAAGTTGCCTTCGGAAGTTGTGGGAGCTTCATCCCTGGAGGCTTTTAAGAAGAGACTGGACTGCCCTCTGTCAGAAATGGTGTAGGGCCGTGATGGCGAACCTATGGCACGTGTGCCCGCAGGTGGCACGTGGAGCCATATCGGTGGGCACGCAAGCTCAACTCTGACGTGCATGTGCATGCCGGCCAGCTGATTTTGGGGCCTTTTGGGCCTACCGGAAGTCAGGAAAAAGGCTGTTTCTGGGCTCTAAGAACGAGAAGAGAAAGGGAAACGAAAAAGATGGGATGGCCATTTGTCCGAAACGGTATAGCGCAGTGTTGGCGAATCTTTTTGGCATCGGGTGCCAAAATGGGAGTACACGTGGGGGAGCTGCTTTTCTGGCCACTAAGCCTGCCGGCCTCAATTCTACTCTGAGGAAAAGAGTTCATTTCTCCTCTATCCTGCAGAGTTGCTAAAGCTCTTGGCACGGACGGGGGAGTTTAAAAGGTTCCTTGGCAAGGGGCCAAGGTAGTACGTCTCACCTCCTCTCTTTTCCGGGGGTCCCTTCCATCCCTCAAAAGTGGAAAGGGTGAGGAGGACCTGGGGAAACTGCCAGAAGCAGGTCTGTTGGGAATCGGTGCAAAAAGCAATTAGCAGAAGGGCCCTGCTGGATTGCGAATCCTTCTGCAACGAGTGCAAGTCCCCGAGCGGCAACTAGCAACCCTTGGGCGAGATCTGGCCTGCTGGATTCATCGTGGCGTTTCCAAATCCTTGATTGTGGACCACCAAAAATGGAAAAGATGGAATAATAGAATAGCAGAGTTGGAAGGGTCCTTGGAGGTCTACTAGTCCGACCCCCTGCTAAACCAGGGAACCCTACACCACTTCACACCAATCCAACCTCTTCTTAAAAACCTCCAGTGTTGGAGCATTCACGACTTCTGGGGGCAAGTTGTTCCACTGCTTCATTGTTCTCACTGTCAGGAAATTTCTCCTTAGCGCTAAGTTGCTTCTCTCCTTGATTAGTTTCCACCCATCGCTTCTTGTCTTGCCTTCAGGTGCTTTGGAAAATAGCTTGACTCCCTCTTCTTCATGGTAACCCCTCAAATATTGGAACACTGCTATCATGTAGGAGCCTTGGTGGAGCAGCGGACTAAAGCGCTGTTAAGTAGCACTTAAGTAGCACTTAGCTGCCAGCTGCCTGCAATTACTGCGACTTCAAATCTCACCAGGCTCAAGGTTGACTCAGCCTTCCATCCTTCCGAGGTAGGTAAAATGAGGACCCGGTTTGTGGGGGCAACAAGATGACTTTGTATAAAAAAGAACACCACTTAGGGGGGCCCGAAAGCCCTACTAAGCAGGTATATACAAAAGTATGAAGGCTATTGCTTAATGCATTATTAGCCGCCCTGAGTCTCCGGAGAAGGGCGGCATATAAACCGAACAAATAAATAAATAAATAAATAAATAAATAAATAAATAAATAAATAAATAAATAAATAAATGTCAACAAGACACTGAGGCACTTAAACAAAACACAAAACCTCTTAGACAAAATTATCTTCTGCGCACGGCGAAATTATTCACACGCAAACGGTTTTAAGAACGAGAAGGGAAAGGGAAACGAAAAAGGCAGGACGGCCATTTGTCTGAAATGGTATAAAGCAGTGTTGGCGAATCTTTTTGGCACATGTGCGTGCCAGGAAGCTGAGCTTCCGGTTTCCAGCACACACATGCATGCTGGTCATTCAGTCTTACGGTTTTTGGTGTGCATACGCGTGCAAAGACCAGCTGCTTGGCGCACATGTGTGTGCCGGAAACTGGAAGCTCAGTTTCCCGGCACACGCATGCCTGCCAGGGAGTTGCTCTAACAGTTTCCGGCGCTCCCTCATGCACGAAGACCAGCGCAGCAAGCAACGTGCCCAGAGAGATGGCTCTGCATGCCACTTCCAGCACATGTGCCTATAGGTTCACCAACACTGGTATAGAAGACCTCTAAGGTCCCTCCCAGCTCTATTCTGATTGAAATCGAAACAGAGGGGGCCCAATTCAGACGTGCTATTTTAGGTCTTCCGAGTTTAAAGGCCACTGCTTGAAGGAAAAGGGTGCTTTTGCAGGCCAAAGTGCCCGATCCAGCTAGATGTTTTGAAAACTGGCAGAGGCTGGGTTCCCATAAGCCTCAGCCCAGCGACAGCAGCCTCCTTTAAATAACATCTCCACAGCCCCCACCCCACCCCTCCACCCAGTCCCTCCTTCCTCCCGTCTGCTAGTGAGGCTCCACCACAAAGCAACGGCAATTGGCAGCTGTCACTGGGAAGGTGGCATTTTTCTCTGGCTGTGCTGACAGCAGCTGTCCAAAAAGTGGATGAATGGAACGTGAGTGACATCATGTTTATTCAAAAAAGACAGTCCTGGCTACAGATCGGTGTCAGCGATATTGTTGATACGTTGCAGAAGGCACAGTCACTCCCCTGGTTTATCCTTTCTGCGGTGCGACACCGAACGGATGCTGGTTTAATTGAAGGCACGTGGGATGGAGGTGCTGGCTGGTAGCGAGGAGAAGCTGGGGGGGCCTCTCCCTTCTCCCTGAGGCACGAGTGAGCAGGGTGCAGGGAGTTACAGAATAACCGAGTTGGAAGGGACCTTGGAGGTCTTGTAGTCCACCCCGTGGCTCAGGCAGGAGATCCTATGCCAGGGATGGCGAACCTATGGCACATGTGCCGGAAGTGGCATGGAGAGCCATCTCTCTGGGCATGCCAGCTGTCGCCTGTTGCTATTTCGGGTTCTGGTGCGCTGGTCTTTGTGCACCCAGGAGTTCCGGAAACTGGAAGAACAGCTCCCTGGCATGTATGCGCGTGCCGGGAAGCTGAACTTCCGGTTTCTGGCATATGCATGTGCGCTGGCCAGTTGGTCTTTGCACACACATGCGTGCCAGAAACTGGAAGACCAGATGACTGGTGCACATGTGCACGCCAGAAACCGGAAACTCAGCTTCCCAGCACGCACATGCACGCCGGGGAACTGCTCTTCCGGTTTCCAGTGTGCACATGTGACCCAGGGGGCTGCTCTTCCGGTTTCTGGCACTCCTCCCCCCGCGCACACATGCTTCTGTTTCAGCACTCAGTGCTGAAAAGATTCACCAACATTTCTGGACAATTGGCCATCCAGTCTCTTCTTGAAACCCTCCAGTGATGGAGTACCCATCACCTCTGGTTCAGTCATCTTGGCCCACCCAGATAGACTGCTCCCAGCATGGAGGCTCCACTGTGCTAGCCTACATGAGTGCAGGAAAAGCCCTACCTAGATTGAGCCAGAGGTGTCCCTGGTTCCTCCTCTTCTTTGAGGAACCTCTTAGAGAATCACAAGACCGAAATCTCTCCTGTGGTTGCCTTGCCGTGAGCGCAGGAGGCTCCGTTGATCCCAACAGACACATGTTTAAAAAGTCCCTTTGGCCCACCTACCCTTTCAAAAACGTCATTTCAGCTCTGGCATGAGCGGTGCGGTGGCCTAGAGGCGGAGCTCTCGCCTTGCAATCAGGAGGTTGTGAGTTCAATCCTAGGTAGAGGCAGATATTTCTCTCTCTCTGGGCACACTGAGAATATATCTGCTGGGGGGAAAAAACACCGCTCTGGCGACAGGAAAGGCATCCGGCCAGTAAACACTCAGCTCCATTCTGTTACCCAGATTCCACCCTGCAAGAGATTCTGGGGTCATTAAAAGAGGATGATTTAAGCTCCTGCATCCAGTGGTGGGCTGCTGCCGGTTTGGACTGATAGTTCCGACCAGCGGCTGGGCCCACCCACCCATCCTGGCGCTATGACGTCCTATATAATCGCTGGTTTTTCGATGCATGGAAGGCGTGCGTTGACATTTTCGGTTCCCGGCGAACCGGTTGTTACAGTACGTGATTCCCAACTCTGCCTCCATCACCATCACACCTCTGGAGAGCAAGTGCTTGCATAAAAGAGCCTGAGTAGCGCAGCAGACTAATGCTACTGTTAAAGGTAGTATTTAGTTGCCAGCTGCCTGCAATTACTGCGAGTTCAAATCTCACCAGGCTCAAGGTCGACTCAGCCTTCCATCCTTTCTAAGGTAGGTGAAATGAGGACCCAGTTTGTGAGGGCAATAAGCTGACTTTGTATAAAATATACAAAAGTATGAAGGCTATTGCTTAACGCCTTGTAAGCCGCCCTGAGTCTCCGGAGAAGGGCAGCATATAAATCAAAATTAAAAAAAAAAAATCACACCTTATGTGAAAGAAATCAGGGCTTTGTTTGCAATCTGCTTCCCCCTTGTGTGTCTCCATGGTTCTGCTCGGAGATCTGGTTGCACACAAATAGATCCCAGGAGAATTGTTCACTGAAGGGGCATCAAGTCGGAAAACCAAAACCTTTTGTGGGGGTAAACCTGTCCAGATGTTACCTTCTTGTACCCTCCGTTTCTGACTGGTTTCTACTGCAGGCTTAAGTTACCAAGAAACTCAACGGAGTCTCTATGGGCCACCAAGAGGATTGTTTAAAGATCAATGGCTGTTCAGTGTGTGTTTACGAGTTGTGTGTGTGTGTGTGTGTGTGAGAGAGAGAGAGAGAGAGAGAGAGAGAGAAAGTGCCCAGAGGAGAGGCAAAGGTTGAATTTGGCCAAGAACTTAATTCTCTACTCCTTGGAGCGCTTGGCCAATTTTGGATGGACGGACGGACAAACAGGCCAATCGGTAGATGAGCTTTGAGCTCAAATTAAGACAGCTGCAGAATTTTATTCAAAATTTTATTGATGTACTCGAAAACGTACCTTTTTAAAGTTTTATTTAGGAGCCGGAGGTAGCCTTTAAAATTCCCTCAGACAATTTTCTGTGTTCTGTTGAATGTTGTAAGTCAACTTGAGTGGTGGCATAAATAGAAACGCAAGATACAGATACAGATTAACAGAGTTGGAAGGGACCTTGGAGGTCATCTAGTCCAGGCCATCCGCCCAAGCAGGAGACCCTACACCATTTCTGACAGATGGCAGTCCAGTCTCTTCTTGAAAGCCTCCAGTGATGAAGCTCCCACAACGTCTGAAGGCAACTTCTGTTCCATGGATCGATTGTTCTCACTGTCAGAAAATTTCTCCTTATTTCTAAGTTGAATCTCTCCTTGGTCAGTTTCCATCCATTATTCCTTGTCTGGCCTTCAGGTGCTTTGGAGAATAGCTTGAGCCCCTCCTCTCTGTGGCAGCCCCTCAAATATTGGAAGACTGCTATCCTGTCTTCCCTGGTCCTTCTCTTCACTAGACCAGCCATGCCCAGTTCCTGCAACCGTTCATCGTATGTTTTATAAAAACCACATTCTAGATGATCTGTTGAACTTCGGAAAAAACGGGCCAAAAAAGAAGCCTCAAAAATGGGTGAAAAATAGCCTCAAAAACGGGCTGAAATAAAGCCTAAAAAATGGGCAAAAAAGAGCCTCAAAAATGGGCCAAAAAGCCTCAAAAATGGGCTGAAAAAGTCCTTGAAAATGGGCCGAAAAAGGCCTCAAAAACAGGCTGAAAAAATCCCCAAAAACGGGCCGAAAAAAGCCTTGAAAATGGGCCGAAAAAAGGGCTGAGAATGGGGCGCGCGGAGCCCAAAAACTTTTTTTGTTGTTGTTTTCCTCTTCTAAATTTAGGTGTGTTTTATAGTCCAAAAAATACGGTACCTTGTAAACTCAACCCAACTCTTTCACCCCTCTTCTGCGGCTCCCTCTCACTCAAAATATGCGTCACAACCGCCAATGTGCGACACCCACCAGCATGAGATTTATTGAGCTTTTCAACCCCCGGTAGGCCAACTATGGATAAATCCAAGAAAAGAAAAGTTTCAGAAGAGTACAAAACGTTTAATTCGACTACATTTGCTAGTTTTGTGGCCGCTCAAGAAATAGTCAGGCACTGGAAGGGTTTTGTGACTCCCGGTGTTTTCTTTTCTGTGGGAAACGGGTCCAAATGGCTCTTTGAGTGTTTAAGGTTGCCAACTCCTGGTTTATGACATGGTACAGTTTTATACGGATTTGGCTTGCTGTGTGGTGGGGACAGAACATAATGCACATAATGCATTGTGCATGAAGTCAAAGACTGTGTGAATCCAATTGAGGGCATCTGAAGTCCATCAATCTCCCTGATTCCTCCTGTCCAAAAATTCTCTCTGCAACAGATACGTGGAGTTGGTCCAAAAAGGCAGTTTTACATCTTTGATTATTTTTTTTTCCCCTGCTACAAGTTTTGATATGTCGTTTCACAACCGGGGATGCCAACATCTGTCACCATCAGAAGAATTAACGCTTGAAGTTTTCAAATATTTTCAGAACTGGATTTGGGGTGAGAAATTCTCCCTTTTTCAGAGGGAAGAAGTTTGGGGAATCCTATGTAAAAAAACACACACACACATCATGCTATAATTTCAAAAGAGGCTGTGGATGAAATCTTGATTCAGTATGTGGACAACTGACACCCAACTGAATAACATAGTTGGAAGGGGCCTTGGAGGTCTTCTAGTCCAACCCCCTGCTTAGGCAGGAAACCCTACACCACTTCAGATAAATGGTTATCCAACATCTTCTTAAAAACTTCCAGTGTTGGAGCATTCACAACTTCTGGTGGCCAGTTGTTCCACTGGTTAATTGTTCTCACTGTCAGGAAATTTCTCCTCAGTTCTAAGTTGCTTCTCTCCTTGATGAGTTTCCACCCATTGCTTCTTGTCCTGCCCTCAGGTGCTTTGGAGAATAGCTTGACTGCCTCTTCTTTGGGGCAGCCCCTGAGATATCGGAACACTGCTATCATGTCTCCCCTGGTCCTTCTTCTCATCAAATTAGACCTACCCAATTCCAGCAATCTGTCTTTGCACTTTTTCCAAAGTCTCAACATCTTTTTTGCAATGTGGTAACCAAAACCGGATGCAATATTCCAGGTGTGGCCTTATTATTATTAATACCAGTTGCAGGAAGGTCAAGAATCTGCTTACAGTAGTGGCCAAAATTGTGGAAACCTTTTGGGAAAAGTATATTTTTGAGGTTTCATGGCTAAAAACACCACTTTTTTTTTTTGGAGTTTCAAGATAATCCTATTCCACTGCTGGAATGGCCTGGGAAGAGCCCAGACCTTCACCCAATTGGAAATCTATGGAGCAGCCGACTTAAGAAACTGGTTAGTCAGAAGCGACCCAGCAATAAAACCCAGTTAATAGAAGCCATCATTCAATCTTGGTTTCACATGATAACAGCCGCAGAACTCAAAGACTTGGTTCACTCCATGGGAAGACGTTGTAAGGCCGTCATTCATGCTAAATAGAATAGAATAGAATAGAATAGAATAGAATAGAATAGAATAGAATAGAATAGAATAGAATAGAATAGAATAGAATTTTTTATTGGCGAAGTGTGATTGGACACACAAGGAATTTGTCTTGGTGCTTATGCTCTCAGTATACATAAAAGATACGTTCGTCAAGAATCATAAGGTACAACACTTAATGATAGTCATAGGGTACAAATAAGCAATCAAATCGTACTAAGAAACAATATCAATATAAATCGTAAGGATACAAGCAACAAAGTTACAGTCATACAGTCATAAGTGGGAGGAGATGGGTGATGAGAACGATGAGAAGATTAATAGTAATAGTAATGCAGACTTAGTGAATAGTTTGACAGTGTTGAGGGAAAGGTTACCAACTATGTATTCACTGACATGGGGATCTTTTTTGTATATCTCGTTTTTTCTACGTGTTTCACTTTTCTTCTTTATACTGTAACCGCTATTCTAATAGCAAATCCTTCCTAAAAGTGATTGCATTACGTTCTTGATTCAATTATCTTTCCATTGATATATAATTTTATGGCACTCCTCCCCCCCAAAAAAGTGGTGTTATTAGCTAGTTTTAGAAAATACAACTTTTCCCAAAAGGTTTCCACAATTTTAGCCACTGCTGTTCTCACTCTGAACCTGGATTCCGCCCATTGAGAAAAGCCATTCTTTTCTCATCCAACTTGTGTCTCAGACCCAAAGGTGGACAAGCCAAATGGCCCCTCACCCAGGGGTGAAATGCTCCCGGTTCGGACCGGCTCAGGCGAGTAGGTAGCGATGGCGGTGGGCAGTTCGGAGAACCGGTAGCAAAAATCCCTTCTCCCCCAGCCTCCAGCTTTGCTCTTCATACTTAATCCTAAAATGCTGGTTGCAATGCCTGCCTTGCTTCACTTGCTGTAATCCCTGCAATCCATTGCATCAGCAAGCAACTGAATCTCCCTGCCTGCAATCAAGCTCATCGGTGAGCAGCTCTATCTGCCTGCCTGCCTGCCTGCCTGTAAGTTTTTTTTCCCCTTTTGGGAGCCTTAAAAAAAATAGTTAATTGGGGTTTTTTTTAGTTGTTCTTTTTTCAGACCTAGCCATTTAAAGTTTAGGAAATTTTAAATTTAGCTGCTTTTATATACAAATAAAAATAAAATAAAATAATATTTGTGCAGCTTTCTGAGATTCAGTGTGTTTCTGTCGTGTTTCACTCTAACTACACAAACACACAAAATCTCACAAAGCTGTATGCGGAATTTTGTGTGTGTAAAGTGTGAAAGTTGGTTTTTTGGGGCTTTTTGTGGCTGTGTGCGGTTCCTGCTTGTTGCAGGGGCCATTTTGGGTCTAGCACAGCTGCTTTTACATTGTGGGTGAGCCAGTTTTGTTGCGTTGGGTTTTGTAGGTTAAAAAAGGGCAAAGAAGTGACGTCGACTTGGCCATGCCCACCTGGCCAACAAGCCATGCCCACCCAATCACCTGACCACCAAGCCACGCCCACTAATTAAGCCACGCCCACAGAACCGGTAGAGAAAATTTTTAGATTTCATCCTTGCCCTCACCCCTAGAAAAACCTTAGATCTTTCCAGCGGGTGATTTATTGGCCTCTATTTTGTAGGTTTTGGGGTTCATCCCGATTGAAAAAAACCTCTCTCCCTCCATCCCTGTTCTTCCTTCCTTCCTTCACCACCCCAGGAATATTTCTTTAAAATAACCCCCCCCAAAAAAACAAAGTTGACTTCGCAGCTCGGCACGGAACATTTCGTGCGCTTCCACTGCAAGTTAACCTCACGTGCTCCAGTCCCACAGCTCTCCACGAACTGCGAAGCTCCACATATCGTGTTTATAACACGTTTGTCTAAAATTATCTCGAGGCGCATGGCAGGCGCCTCTAAAACAGATGCTCTCTAACCCCCAGTTTTGTTTTGATCTCAAATCGGCGTGTTTAAGCTGCTTGTGTGAACTATAAATTGAAACGAAGCGGAGGGAAGGAAAATGTTGTGATATTCGCCATGGCTTTATAATTCAGAGGCTGGGGGTGCATTTTTTGGGGGGGGTGGCGAGAAGAGAGAATCTGGCAGAGGCTGGCTTTATCGCCTGGGAGAAGAAGCATCTGTTTTTGGTGGGGGATTTGGGAAAGAGGAGGGCGGAAATCTCTCCCGAGAAGTCATCCTTTTCCTTAGCCCTGCTAATGGGGGACCAACTTCTTGCTTTGGTCAACTTCTCTACTGCTCAAAGCAGATCTTTTTTTTTTTTTTTGAATTTTTTTTTTATTTTTAAACAAAACTTAAAACATAAAACAATTGTCATCCATTACAATTACAGAAAGTGTATTGATCGGTTACGAATCTTTTGTGCTTAATCCTCTATCCCACATTTTCTTATTTAACAGTTTATTACATTATTATTCTCATTTACCAATTATTTAACAGTAAATTGTCCTCTATAAGGGGGAGAAAAAAAAACCTTTATATGTTTTATTATCTTATCCATTTCATATTTCATTCCCATTCTTTCTTATCTAACCATTGATAAAATAAATCCCATATCAAATAATATTGTTTATCTTCTTGTTCCCTACTTTCAAATGTCAGTTTACTCATTTCAGCACACTCCAAAATTTTCTTGATAACATCATCATCCGTAGGTATCTTCTCACCTTTCCAGTTTCTAGCAAATACAATTCTAGCTGCAGTTAAGACATTCACAATTAAATATCTCATTTCTCTATTGTATATTTCTGGTAAAATCCCCAATAAAAATATCTCTGGCTTACAGTCAATATGTTTCTTTGTCATTTTTTCCAACCATTTGTGGATTTTAGTCCAATATCTTTTAGCTTCTGCAGATCAAAGCAGATCTTATAAGACCTTCAGATCAGGTCTTGAAGGGCAAAAGGTCCATTTGTGCATCATGAGGTTATCATCTGGAGTC